>NC_069780.1:168962648-169265679 GCF_027406575.1 Nycticebus coucang | reverse complement strand
TGGGCCACCCGTAGCTTGTTTTTTCTCCTTATTTAAAAGTTGAAAATTTAACTAATTAAACAAATACCCAGGCAGTGTCCCTTGCACAGCAGTATTGTTAGGGAGGTGGGATGTGTATTTGGGCATTCCCTCTCTCCTAGGTTTCTCTCTGACACTCAAAAATGAAACAGGAGGTTGGGGAATGGATGGTTTTGCTAGCCAGCGTATTTGAAGGGAAACAAGGATTTAATAAGCTATTGTTTAAATAAGCCAGATGTTACATTTTTGGAAAGTCCAAAATGTTGATGGTCTAATTTCTAAATGAGGGGGAAGACCCAGGAGTAAAGCTGTTCAGAACAACTTAGATTTTTGACACTGGTTTTGCACAGAAGCAGTGTGGGAGATGATATTAGTTGAAAAGTCATCAGCTCATCAATAAACTCTTGGTCAGACACTTCACTCCCTCTTGTCTTATATAATCTCATTTCATTGGAATTGTATACTCCTACTGACATTTTTAAAAAGTTAGCTGTTCAGTTCAAGCTAATGGGAGAAATAGGATACAGTTGATGTGAGCCGAGTTTGCCCCACTTCCCGCAGGACTGAGCACAGCCTGGCTTTTCTGTTAGAACTGCGTCAAAAGAGAGGACCACCCCCCTCCCATCCTTCCTCCACACTCCCTTTCTTTAAATTCAGCCAGGGAATGATTTGTTCAAGTAAAAGGCCCTTTCAGACACTGGAGGGCTTTGCTAATTATATTTGAGAGAATAAAAGCAAACTGAAAGTTGGCTTATAACAACAGAAAAATAATGAGTTCACATGCCAACATGTTAGAATAATAAGATTAGTCTTACTAGGAAAATGTAATCATGCAGATGGAGGCCTTGCAAGAGCAATGGCTGATTAAAAGCCATTCGTTTTTATTTTTTCCCCCAGCTGAAGCACCATCAGTTGGTTTTTAGAACCCATTTAAATCAAGATGCATTGATATCTAAAAAATATACAGCATTCTCATTTTTTTAAAGTAAGGGGTAAAAGAGCTTTACATTGTTTATTCCTGTGACTTCTAAGTGGCTTTAGTTGTGTTAAATTGGAATATTTGAAGAACTTAGGAGTCTCCCGATTAAAGTGTTTTTTGTTTAGTTGGAAATTAAGTATCCATTCATTTGTGATTGCCACATATTGGCTATTGTGGGTTTATTAATTCTGCAAAAGTGTAATTGACCTGGCACAATCTGAAATGTTCCAGGAAGCACCATAGTACCTATGAAAAAGGACTCTTCCAAGCAAGAAGCTTTATTTTGTCTTTTTGAAAGATAATCAGTGTTTTTTTTAAATATTATGTGCGCTGATGGAATTAATTTCAATTAGAAAAATATTTTGCAATAATGAGGACAATGTAGCAATGTAGGGTGGAAATATGTTTTGCAATTGAAAGGCTAAGCTTTTTCTTTTTTTCTTGCATTTCAGCTTATTTGGCCAACTTCTTCACAATTGAAACCCAACTTAAATTCTTTTTAGAATAATCAAGTGATGTAAAATATGGACTGTAGACAGGTTACCAATTAGGCAAGCATCAGCTCTAACAATTATACACATCAGTGTAAGTAAAGGAGTCTGTGGCAAAATTGCAGAGGATCAATGCTCAGATCTCCATTTTTCTGCCTCACTCACCCCTTCCAGTGCCTCTGAGCATGGCAGGGTCTCAGCGCCTCTTTCTACACTTGGTTTAGAATTTGTTCTCACAAAAACATTAGACATTTAGTAGATGAACTTTACTAGGATATTGCATTTAAAAGGGAAACCTAGAAAAGGAAGACTTAAAGTAAATGCATCTAAGGTGTTATTTTGCTGTCAGGTAAGGAGATGAGAGTGCCCTCAAACTCCAGGATTTACTCCTGTTGAGAGAGCCCTGTTCATGAAATGCGTCTCTTAGTTAGAACATGTAGTGACTGAACTTCGCCTTCCTAACATGAAGCTTTGCATTGCTCTTACAGAGCGGCAGCAGAATAATTCTACATTTCGAATAATTTGGCAGGAGCTAGAAAGGCATGCCCGTGTATTCAGCCAAGGGAGGCTGACAGGCCCCTGCCAGCTTCCCTGGCCACTGTAGTCACGGAGGACTCTGGCGGTAGCCACAGGTTTTTAAAGTCTTAGGAAAGAGTTCTGGTTCATGAGGCCCGGCCATTGATGCTGCTACCGGCGTGGGCAGATGTGGTGGAGGAACCCAAGGAAGTGGTTCAATAAATATTAGTTGATGGGCGTTAAAACAATAGATGACCCCAGGGCCTGCCACCTTGCGTGCCAGAGACTTTAATCGTTAAATGGAGAAAAACCACGCTGAGCTGCTCTTGGAAGTTATGAAAAATGATGGTGAAGGGATTTTTTTAAAGCTTAAGCACTTTGAGTGATAGTGTCCAAAGAAAACAGCCCCAGCAGCTGAGAGCAGAACACCCCCGTGGCCCTGCAAGCCGCGTGTATTAGCAGTTTTAAGTGATAGCCCTTCTGGGGCCCAGCCAATGGTTCAAAGAGAGGAACTTGAATAATATATTGCTGGGGATTCAACCCTCTGGTTACAAATTTAAAAGTTGCTCGAGCTGTAGGAAATTATTTTGGATTAGTCTTAATCTTCTCATTTTTTTTTTTTCTCCCCTGGAATGAACTTGCTTCTTTTATAAAGATCTAAAAATCTTGTTTCCATGGGCTATGATTTATAGGTAGGGAGGAGGTGAGCAGAGGCCTTTTTTTTTTGTATGATAAATAATTTTGCTATTGGCCTAAATTTGGAGACTTTTATGAATTATTTCTTTCACCTAAGCATCTCTATGTGGGATAATGACTAAATCACTGAAGTTGGAAAACTGCTTTTCTGTCCTGTCTTAAAGATCTTAAAGAGGTTTAGTTTATTAGTAAATAATTCTATGTTAATTTGCCCCATTGCCATATAAATTCCATTCTTTCAATCTTAGGCCATTTTCTCTTTTCTGTAGTCAGTGGTAACATATTCTTGATAACCGTATGTCCAAGAATTCCTTGGATAAAACAGATTTCAGATGTGATTCCTTTGCCCTGAAGGGCATATATTTTTTGCTGACCACTGGCTCTATCACCAGGCATGTAATTGAGTCTGAGGATGGTTGGTGCTTTTTCGGTGCTGTCTCCCTGGGTGTGAGTGGGCCCTGTGTGGATACCACCCACCACTTTCTGAGCTCCTCCTGTGGGTAAGGTAATGTGTTAGGTGCAGTGAGGACCACTCAGCACCTGTGAAGGTGGCGCCTGATGAGTAAAGATAGATGGGTGCAAATGGGCCTCCTACGTGAGGCAAATACAGAGACTCTAAGCTTAGATTAGAGATACTTTTGACACATTGGGAATAGTGAAATGACCCAGCTTGGATGGAGGGATTGCTAGAGAAGTAGTTTGGAAGGATGTCTCTTTTTTTCAAAATTTCTTCCTTCTCTGGCTGCCCAAACACCACCATCTCCAAGTTCTCTTCCTACCTTGCTGTGTCCTTCTTAGTCTTTTTCAATGATGACTCATTTCTATTTGTCCCACAAATATTGATGTTTCCCAAGGGTCTTCCAGGAACACTCTTTCTGGGCAGCATACCTACTTGCCTGGGTGGGATATTCACTCTATGTGGACAACACTTGAATTTCTATCTCCAGTTCCAACGTTTCTCCTGAGCGGCATCTCCCTTCCAGTTTCCCACTGGCCCCTCTGCCTGAACAGCACTATGTCTACCTACCTCATCTCCTTATTGAGGATGGCTCCATTCAGAACTCTGCACCTAAACCAAGAGGAAGAATCAAGGGGATGGAAGTCTAAGTTCATAGAGCTTGTTCTACATGCAGAAGAGTGTAGGAAGGCTAGGGGATTGAAGTGAAGAAAAATTATTTCCAAGGATTTTGAAAGTAGAGCAGTCCCAGGTGATAACAAGGTCTAGGGTCTTGCTACTCAAAGGGTGTCTGTGGACCAGTGACATTAGCAGCACATGAGATACTAATCTAAGTCCCTCATCCATCAGACCTACTGAATCTGCATTTGAACAAAATCAACAGGTGCCCTGTATGTGTGGTAAAGTCTGAGAAACATTGGTTGAGAGAATGGCCATAAGAGTGAGTGGATGAAGTTCAGTGGTAATGAAATTCATCATAACAGTGGTCAAGGAACTAAGAGGCCCTCATGTGGGATGAATGGATAATGCATAGGGCCCTTGAAGTGGCCCACTATGGATGAAATAATGTGGGCAGAGAGGAAAATGGGAGCACACTGCCAGCCTCCTTAATGCAGCCATTATGTCCTGAGCACGAGGGAGTGCCCCTGCAGCAGACAACACTGACATTGACATGTAAGATTTTTGGTGTCTCAGTTCTCTGAGAACATTGTCTAGTTAGGATTATTTTCTCCCTTTAAATTCTTTATCTCAGTTCTTAAAAAATTATAGCAGGCCCTTAAATAATGATGTATTGACTTTTTCAGCAATGGATTTAAAGAGATTAAGCACTTTTTCCGGCTTTATGTCAATTTACAATTCTTTTTTTCAACAACCCTCAATCTGACTTCTAATGATCTAGTATCCAGTATTACATTCCCCCCCTTGATTCTATTTTCTGATGGTTAATTAAAAATTGTGTTTGTTAGGGAAAACTTCCTCCTCCTCTTTCTTTTAATTTTTATTTTATCTTTTCTGATAGGCGGATAACTTCTTGGAACTCTTTATACATACTAGAAAAGTCATATTAAGTCTTCTAAGAAAGAGGTTTATATACTTGGTGCTGTCTCCCTGGGTGTGAATTGGGTGTTTAGGGAGGTACCTTGCTTGATTAATAAATTAACACTGATGATGTCCGTGCTTGTTTGGAGTCAGGGGACTTGAGTTCCCACTGCAGCTCTGTCCTTCTGAATGACGTTGGATGAATCAGGCAACTGTTGCAGGCATCACTTTCTCATTTATACAATATATTCGTTGGACTATATAAGCTCTAAATTTCTTTTAAGTAGTAATTTTTTTTTTTTTTTTTTTTTTTTGTAGAGACAGAGTCTCACTTTATCGCCCTCAGTAGAGCGCCCTGGTGTCTCAGTTCATAGCAACCTCCAACTCCTGGGCTTAGGTGATTCTCTTGCCTCAGCCTCCTGAGTAGCTGGGGAGTACAAGCACCCACCACAATGCCCGGCTATTTTTTGTTACATTTTGGCTGGGACCGGGTTTGAACCCGCCACCTTCAGTATATGGGGCTGGCACCCTACCCACTGAGCCACAGGTGCTGCCCAAGTAGTAAAATTTTTTGATTCTGTAATTCTTTTAGGGTACTAAGACTAAGATAACTCATCTTCCTAAGACATCTACCCAGGAGTCTCCCATGTATTGTCACCAGGTATTTTTTCTGCTAAGGTCATTCCTTATTTTTTTCTGCTAAGGTCATTGGGAATATCTTCAGGATTCCAAATCAGGATACATCCACATCCTGAATACTCTTCACAGTTTTGGTAGCTTTCTTAAGAGAAATGAGTCTCCTCATATTAATAGAGTATATGGCTCTAAGGTTTTAAAAAAGAAATAGAGGATCTTTTAGTTGCCCAAGGGAGTGAAACAATTTTCTTATGCAATAGGATAAAAAAGTCTTTCCAAAATATATAAGACATAGCATGATCCAACCTTGTGAAGACCATGGGGGCATTTCTTGAAATTTGAAGACTTAATTGAATCCTCAAATTATAGACCTGAAGGGATACTTTCAAGTTAATTACAAGGAATTACTATTTTTGCTGATAGTTAATAAGCTTGTGAAACTTTTCTTGGGTGTAATTTCCAAAAATTATTTTAAAGTGGATTCCGGAATGATTGTAAATCAATTCATCATGATGAATCCCAAATGGGACTGAGGGAGTGTTATAGGTTGGTATGTTGCCCTATTCTTTCAGGTCAATACTATATATTTGTGGTTAAATGTCTTTTGTGTGTGTGTAAAAAAGAATTATTTCTGTTCAGTGATAAGAGAACAGTACTAGACTAGGCAAAACATAAATGTTGACCTTGTTATTATGGATGGTCATAGGCTCTACATGTGGAAAAGCTTCTGCAATTTTCTCGGCTTAGGTTGTTTATTTAGGGAATTGAGTAATACACAAAACTTTTAAAATTGGAAATTTCAAATATATGAACAAATAGGAAACCTGGTACAGTGAAACTATGTCCTTATCCCCCAGGTCCCATGATTATCAACTCAGTCTCATTTCATTTATAACCTTTTCCTTAGCCTCATGCACTGATAATTTAGAAGCAATCCAAGTCATCATTTAAAAAGATGGCTTTTTATTATTTTGTTAAAATGAAAATTATATGCAGTGAAATCTGTAGTTTTTTATTTTTTTATTTTTTGAGTGCAGGCTAGAGTGCAGTAGCATCATCATTGCTCACGGTAACCTCAAACTCCTGGGCTCAAGCAATCCTCCTGCATCAGCCTCCCAACAGTTGGGATTACAGATGGGCATGACCACACCTGGCTAATTTTTTATATTTTTTTTTACAGAGATGGAGTTTCATTATGTTGCCCAGGCTGGTCTCGAACTCCTGGCCTAGAGCAATCCTCTTGCCTTAGCTTCCCAAAAAGCTAGATTTATAAGCATGTCTCACCAAGCTTGGTCTAAAATGTTAAGTGTACAGTTTGATGAGCTTTGATAAATATTTATGTCCATGTAACCGTCACTGCAATCCAAATCTGGGACATTTTGATGACCACATGCAGTTCCTTCATGTCCGTTCCCTATCAAAAGCAGCCATTCTTATTTCTTTTACTATCTATTAGCTTTGTCCATTCTTGAATTCATACAGCACAGACTGTGTGTGTGGAATCATGTGATACATGCACTTGTGTCTGGCTCCTTTCACCCCATCCATTCCTTTTGATAATTTTTGTGGTGATACATATTTTAGTAGTTTATTCCTCCTCTTTTTTTTTTTTTTTTTTACATTGCTGAGTATTATGCTGCTGTGTAAGAATACCAGTTTACTTATTCTCCCGTTGATTGCCATTTTTTTTTTCCAGCTTGGCCCTATTATGATCAAAGCTGCAATGAACCTTCTTGAATACGTCTTTTTGTATATATGTCTCCCTGGATATGTATTCATTTTTATTGAGTAAATAGGAATGGGATTGCAGGGTCACAGCATAGATGCATGTTGAACTTTTTTTTTTTATTATTAAATCACAGCTGTGTACATTAATGCTACCATGGGGCACCATACACTGGTTTTGTAGACCGTTTGACATATTTTCATCACACTGGTTAACATAGCCTTCCTGGCATTTTCTTAGTTATTGTGTTAAGACATTTACATTCTACATTTACTAAGTTTCACATATACCCTTGTAAGATGCACCGCAGGTGTAATCCCACCAATCACCCTCCCTCCACCCCCCTCCCTTTCCCCCTTCCCCATATTCTTAGTTTATAACTGGGTTATAGCTTTCATGTGAAAGCCATAAATTAGTTTCAAGTAGGGCTGAGTACATTGAAAAGTACATACTTTTTCTTCCATTCTTGAGATACTTTACTAAGAAGAGTATGTTCCAGCTCCATCCATGTAAACATGGAAGAGGTAAAGTCTCCATCTTTCTTTAAGGCTGCATTGCATGTTGAACTTTATAAGAAACAGCCGAAGTTAGCATCATTTTATATTCCCAGCAATTTGTGTGAATTTCAGTAGTTCCAGCCTCATCTACATTTGGTGTTGTCAAGCTTTTTAATTTTATCTATTCTGCTGAATGTGAAATGGCATCTCATTGTTGTTTTAAATCTGGTTCCTCTGATGACTAGTGGTTGTGAGCCTCTTCTCATGTGTGTTTTGGCTACTTCATTTTTTGACTTGTCTACTAAGTATTTTGTCAATGTAAAAATTGAGTTATTTGTCTTTTAGTATTGATTTGAAGAGTTCTGTTTTCTAAATCTTCAGTGCTATATGTAAGTAAAAATTTATGTATAATAAACATTTTCTCCCAATTTTTCACTTGCTTAATTTTTTTTTTTTTGAGACAGACTCTCCCTCTGTCACTCTGGGTAGAGTGCTGTGGTGTCATAGCTCACCATGGAGTTTTGTGATGAGCAGAATTTTTTACTCAGATGAAGTGATGCTCTTTTTTTAAAAGTCAGAATCACCAGGGCTGGAACTGAAGTCAGTTTTTAAAATGTTGAGTGCTTTTTTTGTATCCTCTTTTATAAAAATTTGTAAATCCCAAAGTTATATAAAACTGTTTTTCTTTTAGAGTTATATAAAATTCTTGGCTATGTTTAGGTCTCTGATCTATCATAAATGAATTTTTGTATATGTTGTGAATTAGGAATCAAATTTTAGTTTTTTCCTATTTTTTTTTTGTTCTACCACCATGGTTGAAAAGACTTTGTTTATCTCATTGAATTGCTTAGTATCTTGGTCAAAACTCAAATGACTCCATCAGAGTGGTTGTGGACTCTGATCTATTTGTTCCATTGATCTTTTGTCTATCCTTATCCCAGTTCCAGACTGTCTTAAATACAGTGGCTTCATAGTAAGTCTTGAAATCTGGTGATATGAGTCCTCTAATTTGCCCTTTGCTTTGAAAAAAGTTTTGCCCGTTCTAAGTTCTTTCCTTTTTCTGTATACATTTTCAGAATAGCTTGTCAATTTCTACAACACGACTCCCTGATTGATCTGTTTGAGGGAGAACTGACATCTTGAAAATACTTTGTGTATATTTTGTGTTGAAACACAAGATACTTCTCCATTTATTTTAAATTTCTCTCAGCAATGTTTGTAGTTTTCTGTGTGGGTGTCCTACACCTCTTTATTTATTTATTTTGGACAGAGTCTTGCTTTGTCACCCGGGCTAGCATGCAGTATGCTTCCTTTTCTGTGGTTCTCTGCTTCCCATGATTTGTTCCCTTATTTTGCACCCTCAGTATCAGCTCTCAACTATGTCTTTTGACCTCTAAAGCCAAGAAGCTTGTGACTTTCTACTCTAGTGCTGGCTGCCCCTTGCCTTTAGGGAGTACCTTCTGGGGAAAAGCTGTGTGCATTGAGTGTTCATGCAATGTGGTCCCTTCTTTCCAGGGTCACATCTCTGGCAGCTACTGTCTGTTTTTGGTCAATTTCCAGTGCCTCCAAATAGTTCCTCCTACATTTTTGTCTAGAGTATTCAATTGTTGTTTGGGAGACTTAATATGGTACAAACTATACTGCCACTACTGGAACTCACTCTTTGAAAACATAACTATATTACTATAGTAACTATATTAACTATATAACTATACTATATTAACTACATAACTATATAACTATATTACTATTATCACACTTGGAAGTTGCTGATAATTTCTTAATTCTACCCATAATATGTGAAATTAAGCTCTGTGAACAGAGGGAATTAAGTTTATTGTGAGAGAGATAATGTTTAGTTTAGGGTTTTTTGGGGGAGGAGCAGCAAACTTGATGGAAAAGGTTTCTGAAAAAATTGTGTTTACTTGTTCACTGGCTGGGAATTATATTGTTAGTTTTTGTGTGAGCAGCCCAGCTTGGTGTTAAAACTTGGACGTCTTTCCCATATCAGTAACCGATGAGCCAATTTCATGATAATATCAATGAATTGGGACCCAGTCAAGAGCAAAGAAGTATGTGAAAAGGGCCTTTGGGGGAAGTTAAAAAAAAGATAGGATCAGCTTATTTTTTATCACAGCAGAATCTTTCAAATCCTCACTCAGAACCTCTTTACCTCAATTTTAAGGATAGCTATAATAAGCCTTGCAATTTCTTCCCCCAGCTTACAGGACATTAGTAGAAGCAAGTGAGAGGATGGCATGTCAGAGGCAGGCAGTGACAGCGGAGCCCACTCAAGTGAGCGCGGTCTCTATTTGCACAGGTGTATTTGCATAGGTGTGAGGGAAAACAAGACACCTAAGACAGGAGCTTGTCACTATCAGCTTACACAGATGTGAAACTGCAAACTACACTTGCGAGTGAAATAAAACAAATTTGCACCAAGCACACTTGTGGAAGAAATCAGGAATTGGATGGTTCAGAGAAGACTTCAGTGCGAGCAAGTTGGAGTGGCTCCCAGGATGATGTATCTATCCACAAAGGTCTTGGGAGGAAACAGGAGACACATTTGTAGGAAGTGTGAGAGAACCCAGTTAGGTACTGTTCATAAAGGTATGTGTGGGGTCAAGGAAAACTACAAAGGATGGCCAAGAAGTCAGGGCCTGCAGAAGTAGGAAGCTATTATCACCGGTAGACCAGAGTGGGGAAGGGGAGGGAGAGGTTACTGGAACCGGCAGGGCCTGTGACAGCTGGGGACGGCCACCTGAGGCATCTGGTGGGGTAGAGCAGCCCCTGGTGTCCCCCCACCCCCTTCTTTCCTCTGCCCTCTCGTCTGTTGCTAGCAACCAGAAGTTAGAGAGCAAGAGAGTCAGTTGGTTCTATGCACATGAGTCAGCCTCCCTGGGCACCGAGCTGGCCACAGAAGGGTGGGAGGTGCACCTGAGAACAGCAAGCACAGTAGAGTAGGACTTTGCTTTAGATGGCACAAGGTCCGTGGGAAGAGCAGTCCAAGCCTGGGGGCTAGTGTGTAAAGTATCTTGCTGCATTCTCAAAATCGGAGTGGTTTTGTAGAGTGGCTCTCCGAGGTCATCTGGGGGCCGGCTGGCAATGGAGAGTGATCCTTAGCATCTTGAAGCATTTAGGCTTCATTCTCAGCCCATGAGAACCCTCTTCCCCAGCAGGAAGGGCTGGATGAGAAGCAGAGGAATCAGCAGCGCAGGGAGTGGGTCCCCAACTCACATTCTGTCAGTGTGGAAGAAGAGATAGCACCTCAGAAAATACAAGTTGGTGTAGCGTTGTGTGACCAGCATGGTGCACACTGCGGTTGTGATGGAGGCTACGGGCTCTGTTGTCATCACCGCCTTCCAAGCCGTATGCAGTGGATTTCTGTTACCCAGGTTCATGCTTCATTTTAGGGGCATTTATACCAGAGGTGTTTAGATGATTTAAAAAGTTTTGATACTTAGAGAAATAGCATTTAGAAACCTGGAAAATTTGCTTATATGAAACATCCTTTTTTCCCCTGATGAGGCTGGATAAATGAAGCTTTGCTATTATCATTATTTATCAAAATTATTATTGAGACTCAAAGCCCTATAGAATAAAGACCCTTCCAAGCCAAAGTCATTATATTTCCTGTTCAGTGGTAGGTAGAGAACATGTGGTCAGGTTGCTGATGTGTTTGGAACAGGCTGGTCTCTTAGGTAGTACACTCATCCCTCATGGCCGGCTGGTTAAGAGGCTCCTTTGGCAAAACAAGGCCTTTCGTTTATAGCAGGGGCAAGGTCAGCTTTGACTGAGTCCCTGACTCATCAGAAATCCTGATTCTCTTGATCTGACCGAGTCACGCTATATTAGCTGCTGGTTTAAAGGTGTGGTTGAGACCAGGGACGTCCTCTGCCATCTTCTGTCCTCTTGTTCCCTCTCTATATGTGGCTTTTGTCCCTCCTCACCCTGAGGAGGGTTGGAGATTCACCCTGTTGCAGCCACCGGAGAACATTCACTGTCATTCTTTAGTTTTCTTTCATTTGTCTCCCTAGCCTGCAAGTCTCCTTATAAAGTGATCTAAGTCATGGCCAACTGAAAACACAAACTACAGCACAAAGCTGTTTCCCATACTGGCAGGCTGAACCCATGTGGCAGTAGAACTGTTGCACCTGGGCAAGCCAGGGTTAGACCCCTGCTTCGGAACTTGGTCACCCACTATTTGCTCCAGTTTTTGCACCATTCTCTGATGACACCTCTGCTTTCTGTTGGGATGTTAGCCAGAGTCTCTCTTTCAAAGGATAACAGTAGCACCCACCTAGGAAGGTTTGTAAGGACTAAATATGGTAGAACTCAAGCTGTCTTTATGTAACTCTCAGCATTATAGTCGATGTTCAATAAAAGTTGGCTATTATAATTATTGCCTGACTGTGAAGAGAACTGCTTGACTTTGTTTAATTTAGTGTTTTGTAAACTTGCTTAGCCACAATATTGCTATTTGTAGAACCATTCATTAACATTTCAAGGAATGCTGTTGTTGTATGGACTATGGCTTGAGAAACTCTGAATTAAGAATTGGACAAAATTAAACAGTTGGAGTTGGGGTTCTGGATGTTACTCAGTCCTCACCACACCTGGAAATGGCTTAACTAAAAACAAGGAGGAGATGTCAATTTAGGATACCAAACAGAAAAGGAAAAAAGCCATTCTTATGCCATGCCTATATTTTTATTCATTTTTTCTTTGTAATTCATATTTCCAGGTGATTTAAGAAATTCAGGACAAGCTTAAGAGGGAGACACTGATTCTTACAAGTTAGAATTACATGATCCTTCTGGTTTTGGTCTTTCAAAACAAGGCCAGAGATTATCCTCTCTCTCTACCCCTGTCTTCATCTCCCTTGGGCCTGGCCACCCCTCTCTCTGTCTCAGGCCTTTGTCCCTCCCCAGCAGAACTGCAGGGTGCGCAGGATGCCTGCTACCTGCTCCTGCCCTCTCCCTGCTGGGTTTTGGTTTATGCCTTTGCCCACTGCCACATCCTACCTCAACAGGATCACAGACCCTGGGAAGAGAGGTTGGCATGTGTCCGGGGGGTCAGGTCACCAGCCCTCCAGAAACGTATCTGGTCCTCAACTGGTGAGACATCAAAGCCACGGGCAGATGCCCCTAACTTGCTCATCTGCCCATCAGGGACATTTATGTCATTATGTATGTGCATTTTTCCACTAAGCTTTTGGGGGGTGGTATGTGACACATTCAAAGGGCACATGTATCAATCAGGGACTAAATTCCCTGCCTGAGCCTTGGGAGAGTTTCCAAAAGTCATTCTCATTTACTTGTGCTAATAACCCACTGATCCCCAAATCGAAGCCTGAGGACACCTCCTTGTCACTCCCTGTGAGCAGGGCCTGCTGGCTTTCCGTGTAGAAGTTTGCTCACGTGAACGGATTCCACATGCCACCTCTATGGGCCCCGTGCTCAGCCCCTACTGCTGTCCTAGTCACTAGGGTTATTACTTAATGGCATTTTTGAGACTGCTTGAGTATAGTGATCTGTTCTGTCCTAGGCAATGAGAGAAGAAAAGCTGCTTCTAACTGCATGTGGCCACACTTCAGGCTATAAAGTCCAAGTTAATTTGCCAGCCCAGGGTATTGCTACAGGGGCAGAACAGAGCCCAGGAAGGGACAGTTATTTAGGGAAATTAAGGCAAAGCCCCATTCCACGTAAGTTGTAACTTCAGTTTGGGGAGGAGGAAGTCGGCCAAGGGTACAGCGATGCTTCGGCTGAACACTGAGATGTGAAAGTAGGACACCTGCTTTCTCCCTGATACACAGCCTAGTTTTCAGGAACCTCCGGCCCTTGGTGTTTCCTGAGTCCAGTGAGGATAGGTGTGCAGAGTTTCTGCTTAACTTTCCCCAAGGTTAAAATAATCAGCAAGTGACCAGGTGTGAATTCCATGAAGGCAGGCCCAGGAAGGAAAAGCAGACATCAGGGTGTCTGCCATACACATGGAACCCCCCTCCCACTGTATGGTGTTGAGGAGGTTGTGATGTTACTTGGCAGTGGTTATAGTTACCCTAGATCAGGGGTCCTCAAACTTTTTAAACGGGGCCAGTTCACTGTCCCTCAGACCCTTGGAGGGCCGGACTATAGTTTAAAAAAAAACTATGAACAAACTCCTATGCACACTGCACATATCTTATTTTGAAGTAAAAAAACAAAACAGGAAAAACAGGAACAAATACAATCACACCACCTCATGTGGCCCACGGGCTGTAGTTTGAGAACCCCTGCCCTAGATCAGCGGTTCTCAACCTGTAGGTTATGACCCCTTTTTAACAATGAAAATACATTGTGGCATTAGGAAGGTTGAGAACCACTGCCCTAGATCGTACACTTTTAACTTTATACTTTAAAAGAAAATTGAGCAAAAACAGATACTATATTTTTGGAGTATAGAGGTCCCTTGTCAACTGTTAATCAAATACAGAATTTGTTTAACCTGTGGGTTGGGCATGAGACATTCCCAGCCCACCTCCTGCTATCTGCCATTTCTAGGGGTCCAGGGGGCATGGACAAGGTTCATTTTGGGGTTAGGGTTATTCCTAGAAAGAGAAGGTGATGCTACCATGCTAGTTGTGATGGGGGAAGGCCTAGCCATGGGCCCATTTCTTCTCTTACCTGCCCTCTGTCAAAATTCCCTGTCCCCTGCCTCCCCTTCAATCAAATGGGTGTTTAAAAGGCTTGTGTTTTCCCAAGGACTCTTGAGAAATGCGTCCTCATTTGCGCTGGGAACCACTGGCTATAGCAAAAGAAGACAGAACCCCTGCGTGCTATGCTGGAGTTCACGAGCACAGCCCAGGCAGGACCACGGCACAGCCCAGCCTGGCGTTGAATCTTGGTCACTTTCTCCCAGCAGCTTCTGTTGGTGAGCTTCACAGGTTTCCTCAGATAACCAGGCGTCACCAAGAGCCGGTGGCTCTCACTTTCCAGAACAGCTGAGTCCTGCAGCATTCTCTGCTTGTTTGCAGCACAAGCCGTGAGGAATTTATCTAAACATGAATTTGCCTCCCCAGAGAGAAATGAGAGAGAGGTGACTCCCTGACAGACAGGAGCCATGCCACGAGCAGCAGCTTTTTAAGCTCAGTTAAAAAAAAAAAAAAAAAGAGCAGGATTTCTCTTTAGTTCTCCCCATGATAACAACTTAGAAAAAGCTACGCTCCCCTAATAAAAACATGGAGCCGGCAGGTGCTGTCACAGGGAAAGGTCAGTGGCAAAAGCCGTGGTCTTCCACTGGCATACCTGCTGCCGACGGGCTACAAGGGGCCAAATCCAGAGAACTGAGAAGAAATGGAAAGAGAGTTAGTGCTTTCTTATCATGTTGCCTTGTTCTGGCAAACTTCCCAGAATGAGTGGAAGATGGTGAATGCTTTTCATCTTATTTGAATGCCAGACACTTTATTTGATACTTAACACAAATAATCATTACCTGGAGCTTGGCCCACTCCACAACCTGAGTTCACAGAGCCTGTCTACAGATTGCACAGAGCTGCAGTGCTGTTCGGTGGAGATGACGAACTGTAATGTTCTCTTCACTCAGTTTGTTCAGCATGCAGCAGGGGAATGTCTGGATTTAGGAATTTTAGTAAGACTTATGGCTAATGATGGCAAGGAAGAGGTTTCTGGCAAGAAAGGATGCTAAACACTAAGACAGGTTGCCCAGTGGGAGAATCCTGTTTTCTGTTATCAGTAACAACCACGTGATCTGTGTCCATCAGGAAGTTGAAGTTCAAATGCTATTCTCTCTTTTTTTTTTTTATTGTTGGGGATTCATTGAGGGTACAATAAGCCAGGTTACACTGATTGATTGCAATTGTTAGGTAAAGTCCCTCTTGCAATCATGTCTTGCCCCCATAAAGTGTGACACACACCAAGGCCCCACCCACCTCCCTCCTTCCCTCTTTCTGTTTCCCCCCCCATAACCATAATTGTCATTAATTGTCCTCATATCAAAATTGAGTACATAGGATTCATGCTTCTCCATTCTTGTGATGCTTTACTAAGAATAATGTCTTCCACGTCCATCCAGGTTAATACGAAGGATGTAAAGTCTCCATTTTTTTTAATGGCTGAATAGTATTCCATGGTATACATATACCACAGCTTGTTAATCCATTCCTGGGTTGGTGGGCATTTAGGCTGTTTCCACATTTTGGCGATTGTAAATTGAGCTGCAAGAAACAGTCTAGTACAAGTGTCCTTATGATAAAAGGATTTCTTTCCTTCTGGGTAGATGCCCAGTAATGGGATTGCAGGATCAAATGGGAGGTCTAGCTTGAGTGCTTTGAGGTTTCTCCATACTTCCTTCCAGAAAGGTTGTACTAGTTTGCAGTCCCACCAGCAGTGTAAAAGTGTTCCCTTCTCTCCACATCCACGCCAGCATCTGCAGTTTTGAGATTTTGTGATGTGGGCCATTCTCACTGGGGTTAGATGATATCTCAGGGTTGTTTTGATTTGCATTTCTCTAATTTATAGAGATGATGAACATTTTTTCATGTGTTTGTTAGCCATTCGTCTGTCGTCTTTAGAGAAAGTTCTATTCATGTCTCTTGCCCATTGATATAAGGGATTGTTGGCTTTTTTCATGTGGATTAATTTGAGTTCTCTATAGATCCTAGTTATCAAGCTTTTGTCTGATTGAAAATATGCAAATATCCTTTCCCATTGTGTCAAATGCTATTCTCTTTTAAGTGAGGACACCAAATGACCTTGTTCATTTCAGCCTGGAGATTCAGTAGGAAGTATTCCTGACCCAGCTTGTACTCTGGGTTTTTTCCTCCCTCATTTCTCCCCCCTTAATTTGCACTTCTAAGTTTTAGCATCTACAATGTGCAATGGGCTTTCCTCCCATTAAAAACAGTCTCCAGGGTTTTGTTTATGGCTTGAGGTGCTATGAGGTAGGTGTTGTGAAACTTCCCCCGCAGCAGGCTGGGTGCCAGAGAGCCACAGGGGGGTCAGCAGCTCCCCTGCTGATTTTGGCAGGAGAGGGAGACACTCAGTCACTTCAGGAGGAAAGAAGGTAAATTTCGTGATCCATTTGCAAATCAAGACAGAATGCGTTTTCTGTGCTCAGAGCCTGTCTATTCCCTTCTACCTTCAAATCTGTTAGGGCAGAAGTAATCCAAGTTCACTGTTCGCCACCAGATAATCGTTCTCCCCATCCTGGGTTGTAAAGGGGGGCAGCTCCGAGGATGTTTCAAGAATGAAAAAAGAGCTAGATCAGGAAGGGCCAGACATGGGGTGGTGCTGGGGCACATGGCCAACACTTTAGGCATGAGTGTGAGAAGCGGATGGAGGAGGAGGGCAGGGATAGATGCGTGACACTTGTCAGGTGGCACTTCACAACTTAAGGAGGGGCTGTCCAAGGCACCTCAGGAACAAGGAGCTTGTGGGGTGTAATACTCAAGTACAGAATGCGGGAAGACTGAGTGAGGAGAGTGATGCTCTTTGAGTCCCCAAAGTAAGGAGGGGATTAGACCAGAGCTTCCATCTTGTCCATGAGTCTGTGATTCTGTGACTTCCCTCTGTAGCTGGGTGGCTTTTATAGAGTTATCGAGAGAAGATAGACCTTTTGGAAAAAAATGATTTTTTATTGTGTCCTAAGAATGAAGTTACACAGCTGAAGTTCACTAAGATTCTTCATGTACATACTTTCTCAAACCACGATGACTTCATGGCCTAAGTGAAAATGTCATATTCCTTTGGAAAATCCAATTGGCATAGCGAAATAAGCAGAAAATTATCTTTGACTAGTAGATGTTGTTTCTGTATCATTCCTCTTTGCCTGAGAAACTAATCACTCCGGGACTTAAGCTTGACAGCTAAGAATAAGAGCCAGCATTCAGCAGCTGCCTCCAGGGTCCCAGGAACTGTTTGAGGTGCCCTGGTCCACTTAACCCCGGAAGAACTCTATGAGGTGGCCTGGTACTCGATCCCCACTTAACAGATGAGGAACCTGAGGATTAGCGAGATGAGGTAACATAGCAGGGCTAGGACTGATTGTGCATCCAGCCAGCTATGAGTCCCCTGTGAACACACTCTTCCCTGCCCTGTACCTCTCCCAGAGGGTCAGCAGAATGGCCACTTGGACTGCACCTGTCACACTTGGGCAGAACTAAGGGCATGGCACTGTGGAAGACAACTTCTGGGGTGCCAAAGTGTGGTTGGGAGCCTTTGCTCCCACCATGTGTAAAATGGGTCAATAAGAGGTGATTTCTGTGAGGAAACCACTTATTTTCGGAATACTGCTATTAGGAATTCAAAGCTAAGCAGGATTCTAGGCTCATTGTTTTCCATCATGACAGTTACAACAGCAAAGCTACCAGCAAGCGCTGACTCTGCCGGACACCATTCGAGCGAAGTCTTTTAGTAATTTGTTTAACCTGACGGTGTCCCCATGACATAGGCACTATTGTTCTCTTGGTTTTCCAGACAAGAAAACCAGAAACACAGCTGGGAAATGGCAGAGCTGGAAGGGGGCCTGGGCTTTTACACCATTATTCTAAACTGCTTCTCAGCACGAAGCTTTGGCAAACCTGAAATATTTGCTTCTGTGATGCAAGTGGCACTCCCCATCCTCAGGGCAGGACAGGCCAAGCCGGTCTCACGGTGGCCATCTGCAGAATGCCCCATTCATGCTGCTTCACTGGCATCCCAGGTTGACACTTGTCCCCGAAATAAGAAGACTTGGCTATTTTGTACTTCTTGTACAGAGTTTTTAAACCTCCTAGTGTCTCAAGGTTGTATTTGCTCACTCATGCCCAGTGACCATTATCATGGGTTGAAGGTTGATATTAGAACTTACCAAAGGGTGCTTACCCCCGAGCTGAGGGGCGCACTAAACTAAACTGATTAAATGCCTGCTGAAGACAGTCCATGTTCCTTAGCATGGCCTCCATGTTCTCCATGGTCTGACCCCCCCTTACCTCTCTGTCCCTGTCTATTGGCATGACAGTGTCCCTCCGGCCCCCAGCCTAGCACGACATTTGCAGTTCCTAAAATACACCAGGCTGTCAGGACACGCATGACTCTGTGCCTGCCTTTGCTCACATCCCTCTTTCCCGCAACCTCCCAGCCTATGTAACATCTCTTAATTTTCAAAACTTTAGTTCAACGTTTGCCACTGCTGTTAAGCCTCTCTTACTCCTCCTCACCCAGCCCATAATACTGGCCACTCCCTTCTTTGTGTTTCTGCTGTATCCTCAGCAGACCACAGACCCAGCAGGGACGCTAACACTTACGGCCCATCCAGTAGTCCTGACAGCATTGGCTTAGATTTATGGAACACTGGATGTGTGCTGGGCCTCAGGGTCCTAAGCTTGTTACGCTGCTTATGTTGTGGAATTCTTGCTGCCTCTTGAAGCAGGAACTAGTCTCATGGCCAATATACAGAGGAAAGAAACAAAGCAAAGATGAAGCAACTTCCCTGAGTTCACATGGCCAGTGTTTATTTATGTTCATGAAACTGCAAGTTTCTTTAGGGCCAGGTCTATGTTGCTTGAGGTAGGACTCATACTACCAGTCCAAGCCTGTTGTCTATTCCTTTCCTTGGATCTTGGAAGGGAATGGGGTTAGGGAGCTGTCAGATGTGTTCAAACCACTCAGAGCAAAATCCAGAAAGGGAGACTGAGATGTTATTGCTAACGGGAGGGAGGACACGCACGGGACAGCAGACGTTCCAGCGTGCATGCCTCCTTGCACCCTTGGCACCAGATGTCTGTGGTCAACATGTCCGTACTGCTGGGTCCCTACATGCTGGGCACACTCCACGTTCAGAGTATGGAGAGCTTGTCGGGCTATGGAAGGTGGAGAAGACCTCAACAGGGAGGCTTGAGGTGGGGAAGAAGGAGGGTACCCATGCAGAAGGGCTGTCAGCACAGGTGGACACACTGGGCATTCTTGACCTGGTCAACAGACAATAGTTTCCCGACTTCTGTAATATCTTATCTGCTGTCCAAATTCCCAAAGTGGGGAAGGGTTTTCCCCACTAGGCCAGTGGCATGATTTTTGTTAGTCGCCCTTCTGCCCACCTCTGCCACTGCTTGCAGACCTCCAGTCTAACCTGCTCATGCTTTTGATTGCTCTATTATTTCTGAACGTGAGTCATGTGGTATTTGTCTCACCCGCCTGGGGTTTCCTTTACAGGTGAATATGTTTGTTGAAGGATTCCATGATGCCATCCTCCTCTACGTCCTGGCCCTCCATGAAGTACTCAGAGCTGGTTACAGCAAGAAGGATGGAGGCAAAATTATCCAGCAGACCTGGAACAGAACCTTTGAAGGTGCGGAGTCAGTGTGTAAGGCGATAGGGCTGTTGCTTCTCCTGTTCTGTTTTTTTTTTCTGTTGCAGCTGGAGAACCTTTCCAGCATCTTGCTTTTCTCAGCTGTAAAGTAAGGATTAAAAAAAAAAACAAAAAACAAAAAATTCAGTATCATGTTACCTCACAAGCTTGTTGTGAAAATTGAGTGAGACAATGCATGTGAAAATGCTTTGAAAAACTCCCTCTGAAATAGGAAATGCCTTGTCTCTTTCTGACTTTTTAGGTAACAACTTTATATGTCTTAAAATTGCATTTAACACAAACCTCATTCACGACAGAACAATTGGTTTGTGAAGAGTTCTGTGATTAGTTTTAAAGCAAGTATGATTCCCAGAGATCCACATTCATTTGTTCAGACCGTGTTGGCTTTTGTGAAACTCAGAAAACATTTGCTGCCACAGTTAAACCCAGTGGTTCATGATGATTAGCAGGTCCAGTTGAGCCCTCTGTTTTTATTTTACTTTAAAAATAGTAAAGTGACTAGTAAAAGTGACTACTTTCTTAAGAACAGGGAAGTATAAGAAAACAACAAAAAAATGGCCCTTAATCTCACCACTCAAGCAACTTCTGTTGACAGTTAAAAATTATAAAAGAATGAGTCTATTCTTGGCTAGAAAATCTAAACAGAACAAGAATTCACAAAACGAAAAGTGAAAGCTTTCCTTCCCACCCTCATCCCTTCACCCCAATGTATATTACTATTAACAATTTCTTGCGATTCTACCTAAATATACAGAGGGTACCAACAGATGTATACACATTTTAAAAAAGGAAAAAAACTGTGTTAAAATCGCAACACTCCATATATATTACCAAGAACAAAAGATGAATACAAGTCATGTTTGAAGACCTCTTATAATTACGGAAGCATATTACAATTTTAATACAGTTTTTTCCTTTCTTAAAATGCGTATACATTTTTTGGCATCCTCGGTATTTGATGCCTTCTGCCAGCACATATGCAGTTATTATCTTACCTAAAATTTTTACACAAAAGGAATCATACTATAAATACCTTTTTCATCTCAGGAGTTTTAACTTGTATGTTAAGTGAAAGAATTTTCTATATGAGAACTCATAGATCCAATGTATTTCAAAATAATGGCTACATATTATTCCCCTGTATGGCTGTATAAGAATTTATCTCACCAATTTTCTACTGGACACTTCAGTTGTTCACAGTTTTTGCTATTATGCAACATGCTGTTGCAAGCTTCTTGCACATCTTGATGAATTTTTGTGAGTACTTCCAACAGAGAACATTCCTAGTTGTGGGATTTCTGGATCTAGAAGTATGTTGGTGTTTCTTTAAAGTGCATTAGATATTGCCAAATAGCTTCCGGAAAGGTCTACTAATTGGTATTCTTGCCAATGGTGTATATAGGAGTGTTGGTTTCTTCTCACCTCAGCAAAAAAAAACAAACCAAAACAACAAATTAACACAAAACTCAATATGGAAATGATTCATTTGCTGAAGCCTTGAAGATATCAACTTTCATTCATTCATTTATTCAACACATATTCACTGAGCACCTACTATGTGCCAGGCGCTGCTCAAGGACCTGCAGATCTAGCAGTGAACTGAAGATGTTTCCTGCAACCACTTGAGCTTATGCACTAGTTGGAGGAACTACTCAAATAAATACACCATTTAAAGGGCTATGAAATAAAGCCCAGTAGGGAGATAGGGGGACACGAGGGGAGGGACTGCGAGTTTAAGGTGGTAGGGAAGGTCTTCAAGAGAGCAGTCAAGTGGAGACCTGAGGGAAGTGGGAGAAGGTGCGAAGATGTCTGGGGGAGGACATCTTCATGTCTTCACATCTTCAGAGGGGGCTGAGTCACAGGGACCCTGAGCGCATCTGCTGGGAGAGTGCAGAGTGTTCCCAGAGGAGTAAGAAAGGCGTGAGCGGCAGCGTGATAGGTGTCTGAGCCGGAGAGGAGGTGGGACCAGATCACACTGACCTGGAAGCCTTGCTGAGGACTTTGGGTTCTACCTGAGTGACAGAGAAAGTCACCTGAGCACTTCAAGTGACATGATCTGCCTTGTGTCTTTAAAAGGGGTGATTATGGCTGTGTGTGGAAAATAAACTCTATGTGCTGGTGGGCATCATAGATGGTTGGACAGCAGGCAAGGAAACCTGCATCCTGACCGCAAAGCGGTAACGGTGTCCTCCGAGCTGATCCTTCTCCCGCTATGTAATGAGCATGTTATCCCAGGGAGGCTTAGCTGAAGACTGACAGGGGCACGTTCAATTCTGCGTGGTGCTAACTCCTCTTTTGAGCCTTTGAATGCATTCGGGGTATGCCTCTATTTAATTCTAATCCAACCAGTGACATTTTTCAATGCTGGGGATACATACTGCCAACTCTAGATTTTGGACACATGTTTTTTTCTAGCTGGGACTCCTGTCCACTCCACTGACTCAGCCTGTCCTGAGTTGTCAGAAAGGATCAGACAGTAGGGAGGCGTCACACCCCAGCTTGACTGGGCAGTAGCCATGGTGGCAGTTGATGGACTTCATTTCTCCCTGGTGGTTTCTGTGGATGCCATGTCTTACTGCAAACCAGAGTGACATCTTTAACTGAAATGGCTGGCTATGGACAGGTGGGCCCCAGGGTGATCTTGCTTTACCTCTGACTGCTTCTGTGGAGGAGCTGGAATCAAACAGGATAATTTGGGGGCAAATTAGGACAGAGTCAGATTTCCCAGAAGTTTTGCATAATACACTGAGCAACTGCAGTGTGTGGACACAACCTTGGTCGGCCACAGCCCATTCTTAGGTATTACTCACTCCATGGTGTGGTCATTTGTTCTTGGTTTTCTGACAGAGGGATAGAAGCCAGAGTTGGGGGATACTGGAGGGCACCACCAATGGGGGTTGTTAGGGGAAGGGCAGGTGCCCACAATGGCAGAATGTAGCTTTGTTTAGAGCCAGGGCATTGGCTCGGTTTCCCCACAGGCCATCTTGCTATCTCCATTCCAGGACCAGGTCTATGCAGGCAATAATATGAAATGAGCCCTAAACCAATCAACTGTATAGTTCAATTCAAATTTAAAATCTCACATGTCCTAATGCAAAGATAATTGAAGCTAAGGTAATTTGGGGGCTTGAATTATTTGGAGAGCTTGTTTTATTTGCTAAACAATGGTCCATTTGAGGGTAGGCCTCAAAAGAACTCTAAGGTATCTGTATGAAGAAAAACTCTAACCCTCCTAAAATTAAAAACAATTTTAATGTGAATGGTCACCATAAGTGACCATTAAATTGTCAAGGTAAAAATACTCTGGATGTGATTTGACAAATTTGGATTTTATTGCCTTGAAACCTGTGATCAACTCTCAAGGCTTTCAATAAATGGCCTGGGAAGAAGCTGAATTTCCTCTGTGTGAGAGGTCAGAGTGACAAGGTAAATAGGACTGTGGCTTAAACCTTGAGCTCCATGACAGGCAAACAGAAATGAGGGTGGAAAGTCTCATTAATTATGTGCGGGAAAATTCTGCTGTAAGCCTGACAATCTCACCTTATGTACGGTACTCTCGGGTGAAATCTCACTTTGCTAATTGGCCACCCTGAGGATTCTCATACCATTTCTTGGCAGAAATGTAATAGTTTAAAGGTGTAATGAGGTCTTCAATTACTAGGGTCACCTCATCTTATAAAATACTCTGAGAAACAGCAGGACACACCATCACAATAATCTCTCAGAATGACAGATGATTTTGCATAGCCAATATATTTGTATAATTTTTTTTAAAAAATCGTATTTACCACTTAAAAGTTTTATAGGCTATTGAAGGTGCACAAGTTAAAGATAGGTGTGTCTTTTGTAACCAGTCTATATTAAGAAGACAAAAAGTTGAAATGAATGGTAGCTCTACTGTGTTTCCGGCAAAGTAGACCGAAGTCTGGAAAAATCAGTGGGCCTTCAAACCACAGCCCAAAGGACAGTAAACCCAAATACCTGCCTCTCCAAACCACACTAGAGGATGGAACTTTCCCCTGGGATCCTTTTTCCCAGACATTCATTTTACTAGAGGAGTCAGTACTTCCAGAGAGAACCAAATCAATGGAAACACCAATTAAGAATTACACTGAACTCTCCCAATTGAACAGGCAAGAAATAGCTTTAGTTAATTAGTATGTGGCTGATGTACATGTTCTCTTATTTAGTGAGTAAAAATTATGATACAGATTTGTTTAGCATCAGGCAGTGGTGTGTATTTGCTTTTATACCTACTCTAAGCCACCATTGCTGGCCACAGCAAGTGAGCAGCCAAGGTCCTCTACTCTCTGACCACCCCGTTCCAGCCTTTCATGTTCCTGTCCTTTACACCCGGGCCATCTTCCCAGAGACCTCGTAACTCCTGTGGTTCCTTTAGACCTCTGGGCCTTGGTAAGGGTAACCAGGCCAGCCTTTCAGCCTAGAGTATTCCCATTTCTTGATAGCTTCTTCTCTAAATCATAGACTTCCTCCTGCAGCCCTACGTATAAAGTCCCTACTTGCTCCTGGAGTCCTCCCTGATCCCACAGCTTGATGTGCTGGCTCCTTCTCTGAGTGGTGTGGGCATGGTCCGGTGTTTCCTCTCAGACTACAAGCATAACAGTAATAGGAATAATTATAAAATAAATAGTCATAATGATAGTAATAACAATAGGCAAAACAACTAACTTCTCTTATACATGTGTTGAAGCTTCATTGTTTGTTTTTATTTTTAATCTCATTTAATCTTCTCCATCACCTCTAGCTAGGAAGGTTGTATTATGTCCATTTTATAATTGTAGAGACTGAGGCTCAGAGGGCTCTGTACCTTGTCCAAGGTCACAGAGCTATGTAGATGTAAAGACTAGGGTTTGAATGCAAAGCAGTTGCATCCTGGTGTGAACAAACCCAATCCCCAGTCTAGGCTGCCCCTCTCTTGAGCAAAGAATGTGTCTGATTCATCTTTACCCTAGCTGCAGTGCTAATTCAGCACTCAGTAATCATTCAGAGACTATGTGGATAAACAATGAATGAAAAACCCAACTGAGTTACAGAAGAATAGCTCTTACCAGCTATTGGCTCCAGTGACCCAGAGGCAGGATCTCTGTTCTCCTGTGTATTAAAGCAGCCCATAGTAAAGCGCATGGAATTATTTTTCTTTTATAATGTTTATCCAGTGCTAACATGAACCCATGACAAATCTGAGTGGATTGCACCCCCACTTCTCACTCTGCAATTTACAAAAATATTAATGCAAAATTCTGGCTGGGATAAGCATGTTGCTTTCAGAGTTAGCCTCAATCTTTTTTCCAAACATATTCCCCAAAGAAGATCATTTATTTCTTTTTCTTTTTAAATGGAGAAATGTTAAGAATTTAGGAATGCAGACACAGATGAAATTACAATGTCTTTCCAAATGCCAACAAAAATGCTCAGTTTGATGAGATTCTTTGTGGCATGTGTTGGTTTAAAAGTCCTGTCAATTCATTTTTCTTATTTTTGTTGGCAGATAGAGGTGTTTTAAGTAACCAACTTCCAGCTCTTCACCTTCCCTGCAGGTATTGCTGGACAGGTGTCCATAGACGCCAATGGAGACCGGTACGGGGATTTCTCCGTGATCGCCATGACCGACACTGAAGCGGGCACCCAGGAGGTGAGCACACGGAACTTCTGCACCAGTTAGTGGCTACATCTGCTAATTGGGACTCTGAGGAATGGTGGCCAAAGAACTGTCCCCAAAGAAGCCTCCAATCCTCCAAATAGAAATGAGTTGAAAACCTGGTGTCTCCAAGTAGGGAGAGCTCACATTTGATTAAGGGCAGTGGGGAAACTTCAGGAAATGGCTCCGTGTTTTTTCTAGTGGAACAATCCTACCTTTCAAAGGGCTAAGAATCAATTATACCTTGGTCCTCTGCAGGAATGTCATCAGATAAAAGAGGTAAAGTCAGGCTGTATTTCCTCTTTAAAATGTGAGATTTTTTTTTTTTTTTTTTTGTGAGCATTTACAAACTCAGCACATGCTACTATTTCAAAAGATGATGTAGTTTCAGGATCATATTATGAAGAGAAAAGAGTGTCCTGGACACAAAGATGATTTCTGTGCTTTTAGGGAGTATGGGCTCTCTGCCTCCATTTCCTCGTCTGTAACATTGTAACACGGAAATCATAATGTCTTCCTTGCCAGTCTCACATGATGGTTAATGCCAGATGAAATGACACCCAGAAAAGTGCTATATAAATTTTAAATTATAAATATACACCACAAATTGAACTCTAACTTTATGACCACCCTGTATATAAATTATACAAATATGCAATTTCCAGCAAAGAACACCACTCCCTGACTGTCTCCTTGATCACTCTCACCCGAGGTCATTGCTCCAGTGGCTCCTTATGGGGCTGGCCTATTGTCCTCTCTGTACACAGGTGTCTGGCCCTTAGGTATGTGGGCAAAGCAGCAGGAGTCACCCTCTCCCTCTTTACTGAATGATTTTACCCACGTTGGGTGGTCTGGGTCTCATCTGTAATTCCAGGCTCCCTGTCTGGAGAAGGTGGGGAGTCATAGTTTGTCATAGTCCACTGTGAAGTTGCAGCAGTGTGCTAAGGTGTGTCCAGTGCTTGGTAAATGCTCAGCACATGTCAGCAATTGCTGCATGTTGGCTGTAATCTAGAATGCTTTCTCCTGTGACCTGACATAGTCTGTGAGAGCTTGTGGGGCCTTTGTCAGGAGAGCGGGGAGGTGTCACTAGCCACTCAGAAGTCTTGAGAAGCTGGGTGTGAAGGTGCTTCCAGATTGGGGCTTGGAAAGCTAATCAGACGGTGGATGTAACTAGAAACTGAGCGGTGACCCTGAAACTGAATCCTAAAGGAATAATCATTTTCCGGGGGCCCAAAAAGCCAATTGAATTGAGAGTTCAGCCTGGAATGGGGGTACAAATAGGGTGAACTCATCAGGTAGGAGAATGTGACCCTCGAAGGAATAGTCTGGTAACCGAAGAGGGTGAAACAGGAAGTTCCTAAAAGATGCTTCTTCATACTTTAATTATATACTGAGCTAATTGAGGGGTGTGAGGCCGGTGTGGGTGTATAGTGGACCCTGGCTGTACCTCACATGTCCCTGCAGTAACCTGGGCTTTACAAATGGCTGAGCAGGTAGGCTGCTCTATGGCAGATGGGTGGGGAGTGCCCTCCATGATGAGCAAGGGACAAGCCATGAATTCCGAGACTGTTGTTTTCAGAGAGAAGACATCCTGTCTAGCCACTAGGTGTTAGTGACTGAACGAAGCCCAGGGGCAAGGCTGGGCAGCACTGTGCCTTCAGCTGGGCAGGCCCCAGGCATCCCATTCTCATGGGACCACTTGCCAGTCGTGGGGAGCTACAGTTCTTCTCACTAGCGTATGGCCCCCTCGGGAGCACCAACAGCAACTTCAAATCTTGTCTTATAAAGTGCTGAGCACACACCATTAGAGTCAGCTTGTACAACAGGGGAGCCCACCTGCTCTCCAGAAGGACATACTGTTCCCGCCCTGAGAAGGGGATCTGATGAAGCACCTCGTTTCAGATCAGGCTGTGCGTTTTGGAAAGTAGCTGTGCAAGGCTGTGAGCCTTGACATTTCTCTCTCTCTGTGTGTGTATGTAATTTTTTTGCCTTTATATAGGTTATTGGTGATTACTTTGGAAAAGAAGGTCGTTTTGAAATGCGGCCAAATGTCAAATATCCTTGGGGCCCTTTAAAACTGAGAATTGATGAAACCAGAGTCGTGGAGCACACCAACAGCTCTCCTTGCAAATCATGTAAGTTTAGAGATTTAATTTGTTCTGTATGTCATCATCTCTGGTCCTGGATGTGTTTAAGTGCAAGTTTAAAACACAAGTGTTCCCCAGGAGTTCATGTTCTTTCTCAAGTTCACATTCCTTTTTCAGATGCGGTAACACACATGAAACAACCCACAAGCTGGCATCCTGCCTCCTTGGTTATTCTTCCACTTTTCTCACTTTTCTCTCCCCAAACAGTAGAATTCTTCCTATTTTTATGTCTCTTAGTTATTTAAGGTTTCCACCTTTAGGAAGAATTGAAATACCAGTTACTAAATGTCTCTCATTTATTTATCCCTCATTGCAAGTCTCGTTCTGATTTTCAAAGTCTGTAGTTACTCTTCAGCTCCTCAGAACCAAAAAGATAACATCCTTTAAACACTCAAAACTTCACAAATTGGCAAATTCGTTTATTTATGAATGGCCTCAGACATAAAGAGAAGTAAATGGATGTTCTTGTAGTTAGCTTGCAAATAGCAAAATTATTAGAAATTTAGAGACCCTTTTATAAGCTATGGAGGTAGAACAAAGTGAGTACCAATCTTTCAGGCCAGTTGGTTGTTTTAGGGTGGCCATGAACTTCATGTGCAATTTAAATAGTTATAACTAAATTGCACACAAACTTTATGGCCACCCTGAATATATGCTGTGGGGACCTCTTTCAAACTGTGAGCTGTTTATATCTATGCAGTCATTATGGGAAAGAATTATGGAGGAAGTGTGTTAAGAAACCAGTCTCTGTAGTTATGAATCCTGGATTTGAAATCCCACCATTGGCACTTGCTGGTTTTATGACCCTAGGAAAGTTCCTTCACCTTTTAAAACCTCGGTTTTTCCATATGTAAAACTTAGGGCTGTTTTGAGCATTAGGTGAGATAATGCATTCAAGGCTGCAACTAAATTCTTTATATACAGGTTAGCTATTTGCCATTCTCATATAATTGGGACACTGTTGAGCTGGGTGGTTTCACATTGCTATTCACATTTTCACAAAGCTATGTAGGACATTTTGACATGAACTCTGGCTTTGGTGAGAGAACTTCTAAAAACAGAACATTGACCCAATGAATTTTTCACCAAATCTTCTAGCACTTTCAAGTGTTACCATCCCTCTGTGAAAAATAAGAAGTGCTGGGTCAGTGTTATGGTCCATCTGCTTGTCTCTGACTATAAACTCAAATCTGAAATCTTCAGTTTCCAGTTTTCTCCAAATTCTTCTTGAATTTGCTTTTATTCCTACAGAGCTTATTATTCTCTTGGGAGTGTGTTCGTTTACCTAGCATTTCTCAAATGCTTCTTTAGTTGTGCAATAGGCTATATATATGTATATAAAATAAATAAACAAATAAATAAAAGTGCAGGATTTCTTAGAAAATACTTCTTAAAAAGAAAAGAAACTTTGCCTCTCGTGGGAAGTCCAGAGTCGTCTTCCAATGAATGAAACTTAAAGCATTGCTAACTATTTCTCAGAATGAACCCTGATTATCTACGTTTCTTTTTCAAGCAGGTGGTCTAGAAGAATCAGCAGTGACAGGGATTGTCGTGGGGGCCTTGCTCGGAGCTGGTTTGCTGATGGCTTTCTACTTTTTCAGGTAAGGACATTTGTAAAGTTAAATTCACTCTTTCATTGCCTTCATCATTTGTTTTTGCATTCTCCCCTCTGTGACCTGTCCACATGTTTCTTTTGCCCAACAAGCACAGCATTTAAAAGACCCAAGCCATTCTCTTGGTGTGATCCCAGGTTTGGTGGTCAGTGAGTTAGCATACTGGATATTGGGGCTGTGGATTTCTTTGCATCCTCCTGAGGGGCAGAGAGTCATTGCTGTCCACCAGGTGCATTAGTGGAGAGAAAAATCTAGACAAAGAAGATGAAGCTCTTCCATTCTGTTTTCCTTCAATTCAGAAATAGGTGCCTGGGTTCACTTTCTTAAAGAGGATAAGAGAGCTCTGAGTAGCCCGTGGTCTCAGGCTGATCTGTGCCCAGTATTTGGAGAACCTTGGTATGCTTAGTTACCATTAGGGTTAAGCTCCAAGGCTTGTAAAATTGTCATAATGTGTGTGTATCCAAGGTACTGAGTGTTCCACCCAGCCAGGACGGTCCATTCCTTTGTAATCTTCGGTGGCTGAGTTTATGGCTTATTCAAAAGTCATTAGAACATGATTTCTTGATTTCTGCATGGAAATATAACTCTGGAAATACGTGACCCTTTGTGGGAACAATTGTATTCCTGTTCCTTTGGTCACAGTACACTTAATCTGTTCTTTATCTAGGACATATCCTGGGAGTCAGGGAGAACCTCTGTGGCACAAAAGACCAAACCCCCAGGGCACCCAGGGAAGAAGGGAAAGGCTTGTTCTATGGCATTTTGGAAATCTTGCCAATTTTGCTCCTTGAATGAGGGCATAATGCCTGGGGGCGTGCTACTTTAACTCTGACCAGGGTTTCATATTCCATCACTTCTCATTTATCACCCCAGACCCAGATGTCCCTTGAGGGCATTCTTTGTAAGAGAAACCATAGTATTTTGGAACCGAGTTTTATTACTACATTCACTTTCCCTTTACCCAGGAAGAAATACAGAATAACCATTGAGAGGCGAAACCAGCAAGAAGAAAGTAATGTTGGAAAACACCGGGAGCTACGGGAAGGTTCCATCAGATCTCATTTTTCGGTGGCCTAAAGGAAGCCCCCTTTTTTCTGCCTGAGATTCTTTAAGGAGATGAATGGGATGAAAGACATCCTCATCCATAAAACAGAAGGGGCGTTCTTGAATAATTCATTCTTTTAAGCAGTCATTTCATTTTAAAATTTCTTTAGCAGCTCAGGAACTATTATTAATCACCATCTGCCTCCTGGCCTTTCATCTCATGAGAAACAAATATAAGGATATAACATCACTCTGTTAAATGTCCTACTGTTTCGAGAGCATAGGATTAGATTTATATTTTAAAATCTGATGTTTCCATATCTTGATGGCTTTTGGGGACTGTTCACACAAGGATATAAAAATGTGGTTTTCTTCAATGAAATGTTTTATAGCTAGAATAAAATCATTTTTACAAGTAGAATATTCTTGGAAAGAATTGAACACCCAGTAAGAGGAAAATGTAATGGAAAATCTCAAGGTTGGAAATGCAGCATTACTCTCTCGAGAGCTGGGGGACAGATTGGTGGCGGAGAGTCGCTCTGTCCAATGTCTACATTCAGGTTCTAATTTCATAGCATAAAAAAGAATTTCTTCCCTGTCTCTTTCAAAGTCTCATAAAAGCCACTCTGGAAGCTGTAAATATTAGTGAGATAGGAGGATTTACAAATGTAAAAAAAAAAAAAGCCCTATTTCACATTAACATTTTAAGTATCTTAATCTTGTATTTTGGTATTAGGAAATGTGTCTATTTTTTCATTTTGAAGATTAAATTTCACTTATATTTTAAAAGCATGGGTCAAGTGTACAAGAAACCAATAATGATGAAGGATGCTTCTCTTCCTCTCTGTTTCCCTTTTCCCCAAGGCCAAAGCCAAATCCTGATTGCTGCTTTACCTACAGAGATCTGGAAATGTATTCAGGCCACAAACTCTTCAGGAACACCTGAGTTTGTAACTGTTTTGCATTTTAATTGTTTTAAATGGCAAGTTTTTTTTTAGGGCAATACCCTTTTCAGTTCTGACCAAATGATGAATTTCAAGATGAAGAGTGAAAACTTATTAGAACCAAGCAGAATTTTATAAAGGGAGATATCTCCTTTTCCTCAAGAACATTTTTATTGGGAGTTAGAACTTGATATTAAGCAGAGACATGCTAAGTTAAAAAACCGTAAACATTGGGTGGTGCCTGTGGCTCAAGGAGTAGGGCGCTGGTCCCATATGCCGGAGGTGGCGGGTTCAAAAACCACAAAAAAAAAAAAAAAAAAAAAAAAAACCGTAAACATGACATTGACCAACGTTCACAGTGATGATTTTGGTTAAAAGAGGGAACCTAATATCTACTTTGTTCCTTTTCCGTCAGCTCCACAGGATTTTAGCATCACCCACCGATAACCATGTAACAGTAGGCTGGGGATTTGAATACAAGGAAGTTGAATAAGTATTTACTGGCTATCTTTTTTGTACTCAGTACTCTGTGCATAGACTTAAACTCAGGTTGCCATATTCACTTATAATCTGTATGGAAGGTAGGGCAGAAGGAACGAGAAGTGGTTAAGTTAGTGTACCATCTTCAACTTATGTTACTATGGTCTTTACTCAATAACACTTGGAGCATCTGAAAAATAGTTGTAAAAATTATACAAAAGACCATGTATAGGGAGGAACATGGAGGTTTGTGCAATTCCTTGCTAGTGAAGGAGGTTGTAGTTCACACAGGTGACAGTGGAGGCCGGGTGAGAGCAAGCTGCATGTCCTAGACACTGGCTCGAGCTTGCTCCGCTGGAGGAGTCGGCCTTTGCTCCCCCTTGAGTCAAAGTGAACAGCTCATTACTGTGTGAGGCTCATTTCTCCTCTACTGTCTAAAAAATGGGATGCAAGCGTCTGGGAGGCATGATAAAAGAATTAAGTGTGATCAACTGAAACAACTGTGTTTTAGTTGTCCATGCTGGATTCAAAGGAAAGGTGCTGAATTTCAAAAAGGATGGAAAAAGAAGGCAGGAAAGGAAATTCTATCATAGGAAGAGAGTTTGAGAAGTAAAATCCAGAAAAGCAAAATGTTGGACAGTTTGGAACTCCCAAGGTGAAAACAAATTGGAAGGATTGTGTCCATTTAATTACTTGAATTGGAGAGCTTATTTCTCTCTCATCTTTATTTTTTAATGATGTTTTCTATGTATTTTGAGATATTCATTTTTTATTATCTCATACTTGCAAAAAAAAATTTACATTTCAAGTCTATGTGCTTTTTACAGGGGGAAAAACACTCTACCTGGTTGCAGTCTTTGGATATAAGCATTTCTAAACTTTCTAGAATTTATATAGCCGCCCACTAATGGTAATATGTGTAGAGCAAGTTGTACTTCAGATAGAGGAATAGTTATAAACTTGATATTATTTCCTTGGATGTGATCATAAAGATAAGTGAGAATTTAGTCTTTTAAAAATGGTGGAACAAGTCATGAGGTTTCTGGTATGTGGATACCAATCTAATTTCAAATCAATTCCAGTGTCCTTAAGACTGCTTGTTGGGCGGTGCCTGTGGCTCAAGGAGTAGGGCACCGGTCCCATATGCCGGAGGTGGTGGGTTCAAACCCAGCCCCGGCCAAAAAAAAAAAAAAAAGAAAAAGAAAAAGAAAGACTGCTTGTTTATTTAAATGTCTTTTGTCTATTCTTTCTTCCTTGAAATCTTCACATGTTACCAAAGTTTTGAGAACTCCATTAAGTTGGGAACCCTTGGCTAAAAGTGTAGGTGTTTTGTCCAAGGCTACCTGGGTTAAGACCTCTCATGATTTTATTTAGGGATTTAAGTACCTAAGTGCTAAGCGACATCTATGACAAGTAGTCATGCCCCCTCTGCCAGGAGCCACATAACATACAGCAAAATCAACAGGGCGTTAGTTCTTAGACCATTCTATAAAATTTTACCCTGAAATCCAGAGTATTCAGATTTCAAAAGGGATATTTTATCAGTGTTTTCTCATCTGGTCAAACATCAGCTGACATTGATACAGGTCAAAATGTGTGTATGCTTTTTGGTGTTGGAAGTAAGTATAGGTTTTGTGCTCATCAATATTTTCTTGGATTTTTTTGGGGATGTGGTGGGTGGGCATGGGGTAGGGGAGGAGGAACTCAGAAATAAAAGCTTTCCTCAGATGATAACTTCTGTCTGGAAAGAACTTTATGGGGTCCAGACTGACCACAGGTTCTGCAAACATCACATTTCTCTGAAGAACCATCCACTTGTCTTTTCACGAACCATAGACATGGTTCTACGGGCCTTAAGATAGTTCTTTCCATTTCAGAAGCTGTTTCACAGGGGGATGGGGGGGCAGGGGAGGAGAAATGTATGGAAAAAAGAGCACCTTCTCTTTTTTTCTCCTTTGAATTCAAAGACTATTGATTTGGAATGCACTCACATCTCCCCACTCACAGGCTTCTGGAATCATTAATTTACCCAAGGCTCACGTGCCTTCTTTACCCCAAACTTAACATTTTCCTTTTGGTTGTGGCTGATTTGTGGAGTTACAAGGTCAGATTATTAAATTCACAAACTAATCCTAGAAAAAGTGCTACATACCCCATTGCTGTATATCACTATGGTCACCATCAAAGTTCTCCCCTTGGGAACCTATGTATTAGCACTTAGTCCACCCTTTGAAGCAATTTTGGAACTCTTTTTCTGGACTGGTCGTCAGAGCTGTTGTTGTACAAGGTCTGACAATGAAGTTTGCAAACTCATCCCAGAAAATACTCTCTGAAGGGTGGACTAGATGCTGGTGTCAGTGCACAACTTCCCAAGGAAAGAACTTCAAAGGTAACTGTCGTGATATTCAGCAGTGAGGTATATAGCACTTTGGATAAGTTCCTTAACTAAAGTGTCTGACCTCATAAGATATGCAGTCAACAGTGACATTAAGGCTATTGTAGACCTCATATGGACAGTGACAGGGATTCAGAAAGTAGGTTCCAGTGGCATCACTGCCTCCTTGCATGTGTAGACACTGGCTATTTGTGGAATTCTGTTTAGGATACCAAATAGAATATTATGCCTTGGCAATAAGGGAATATTCATAAACTGGAAGAAAGGAGTACCTATGTTTCTTGGGACACCAAGAACCCAGATCCTGAGTGGACGCAGACATAAAGGCAAACACCAGCCAAAAATTTGGCCCCTCCAGCGAGATGTTTCATGCGTGTTGTTTATTTACACCCTGTGGCTCAGGGCTTCATGAAGAAGCTGGTAATAAGTTGAATTTCTTGTTCCGTGGAGAAAATTGGAACTGTCTAGAAACATGGATGGGTCCTAGTGGCACTGTGGAAGCAGACAGAATGAGACAGTGGTGATCGAGAGACTGCCTTCTTTTTCAGTTGATCTTTAGAACTGAAGAATAACCAAAATTTAGTCCCTCTTGAAGGGACAGACACAGCAGGAAGCTTGGGACCCAGCAGGAAGAGTCAGAAGCCTGATCCTCCAAAAGAAGCAGAAGAGGGCGGCTTTGCCAGCTGCCGCTGTCCCTACTGTCCCCTCCTTCCCTCAGCCCCCACTGCACGTATCCAGCACAGCTCCAGAGACGCACACAGACGCATCAGCATCTTACCCATGCAGGTAGAAACTTCTGACTTTGCCTCCATACTTCCTCAGAGGGAGAAAAGACAAAATAGTGCTAGTTGTAAGAAAGGCTCTGGCATTTAATCAGAATCTTTACGCTAACTTGACCGCACATGCTCTAGGGGCAGTTCAAGCCTGCCGTGTGCAAATACTCTAACAAGCCCAGCCTTGGTGTTCAGTATGCAGATGTCACAAATGTCTCTTGCAGATGTACCCAACAGCTAGACTGCAGGATTAAAATAACTTTCAAAAGGTGCTGGATTGGAGTTTGTTAAAATTTCTCATTAACCACTAATGTTAATTCATACCAAAGGCAAAGTATTTTAAACCAGCTGATGCTGTTAATGTTCATGTTTTAAGGTACTTCAAACACAATTAAAGGGTTTTGATGGGTGCTGAGTCTCAGAAGTAAAAATCCATATGTTATAATAGCTCTTTGATGTATCAGGTGTGAGATGATTCCTAAGGGAGAGATTTGAACAAGCAGAATTAAGACTTAGCAAAAATGCCGCATTGCTTTGATTCATGTCTTTAAAGACCTACATTTCTATGCTTGAGGAATAAAAGGCCCACTTACAAGTGCAAAGCACAACCTAGGCTACCAAATTATTTTTTGTTTGCTAGGAGAACAAAGCTGTCATACTGCAGAATAGTTGAGCAGAGAAGGCCAGAAAGAGAAATTCAGATTTTGAAGCAGGGTGTCCTATTTAGTATTCAGCATCAAGATTTCAAAATCTTTTAATGTGGTATGTCTCCCAAGACAGCAGTGAAGTGCTCCTCAACAGCCTGGCGATGCTGTGAATTTGCACACCTTTGTGCTCGGTCCTGGTAATCTGAGCTCTGTTCCCTGTGCATGGCAGATAACTGACACCAAAAAGACGTGGATAGACACTGTGGAGGATCAGTTCTGTGGTCCTTGTCTTCTGGGTCATATTATTCATTGTTAATTTAAGCACAGGACTACTGAACAATACAAAAGTGACCATGAATCTGTTATAAAAGTAAAAGCTGCACAAGTTACACACAGTTTATTATTCTAATGTAAGTAGAACTATCTGCATATAATGTGATTTAATTTATTATTGTTTTGTGTAGAAAATGACACAAATTAATGACTGTAGATATTACTCCTCTTTTGTATAACATATTTTCTTTCTGGTGCAGACCGGTCACTTAAAATCTCTAGTTCCTTTGGTGTTTGGATATAAATGTGTATGTATCCTTGTAAATGTTTCTTTTAAGCAAGAATATCACATACTTGGAGTATAACAATATGTTCTCATTAAAAAATACATCCCTCATAAAACTTTTCCTGTTTATAATTAAACTAACAGACTCTGTGCATATCTATAGTCTTTGAGGACTTTCTGTTCTTTTGGGATGAGTTTAAGTAAAAGGTTAGTTAGTGGACCTGATGAATTGTAATGTTTGAATGATACCCCAGAAAGAACTCAAAAATTTCTGGCCAGCAAAGAAAAACCTGCAGAAATAAGGAAACAATGTGTTATTAAAATAAGAGACAAATCTTGAATTGGCAGATAAGGAAAAAAAATCTTTAGGAATAATAACTGTCACCTTGAGTCTCCATAGCTTGAGAGCACTACGTGGTTCTATCTAGTCAGCTCCCTTGAGTTGTATTACTGTGTCCCTCACCCACTTTAAAGAGGTCCTAGGTAAAATTTGTCACTCTAAAGACCTCTCCAGATTCCATCATACTAAGCAGATTAACCAGCCTCCATAGTCTCCAGTTGTCTCCGGGTTGTAAAAATCTTCTGTACCATCTGAAAAGTTACTCAATTTATTTTAAGCCCAAGAAACACACAGCACATGGTTGGAGCAACGTTCCCCTGGTCCTGCTGCTGCTGCTACTGCCAATGAGGTCCCTGGACAACACCCCAAATGACACCTCACTGGGGGCCATATTAAAGGAGGTTCTGCAGCACTTTGCTGAGGTGAGAGGGTGTGGCAGGAATGAAGGGTGGAGCCAGGAAACCTCCAGGAAACAGACATTCCCACTGTGACTTTCCTATATTCCCTTGGGGCCCAGTCACTTAGAATCTTTCCAGCCATAACTACCTCCCCAGTCCCCTCTGAACTTCATGCATACTCAACACCCCCATGGGCCACAAATGCCTCATGAATGGCTTTTGGAGCTATGTCCCCTGAAGGAGCCCTGGGGGACTCAAAACACCATTGATTTGGGGCCCTGCCCTAACCCTAAATCATTGGTGTTGGGCACTGAACAGAAACTACTATTGTAAGAGGTACCAATGGCCATGTGTCTTTCAAAAAAATGAATTTAATAAGTCATTTATTAGTATCAAAGTACAATGATGAAAGAAATTCCTTTTGTGGACCTTGTGCAACCCCGACGATCATTAGCTGCTGATGCTCTTGAGGAGTGGAGAGGAGGAAGAAGAGTGACTGATGAGCAGAGCACAGAGGTACTATTTGCTTGGGGTTAGTCATTCACTAATGTCATTCACTCCTCCTGCCACTTCTGTCTTTCCCACGTCACAGAGGAGGACACTCTGCAGCCCGACTCCTGGCTTATAGCCTGGCTTTGATCCTTCTGTGAAAATAGGGGTTAATACTAGTCCCAACCTCATGGGGTTGCTGTGAGGATTTCACATTTAGAATCCTGCCCAGCACATAGTGAAACATTCAATGGAATTATCATTGTACTTTCCTGTCTCCTTACACAGGTGACAAAACACCTAGTTGGTAATTTTGGGGGCCTTCAAGACAAGAGGAATCTTTACTGTTGAAGGTCAGGTACCTCAAATTTCTTTTCAATTTGTCATGATGACAAGTAGCCTCAACTTCTTGGAGGATAAGATGAAAGACAAGCAGTCCTATTCTTGTGTACTGTTCCCCTCCCCTCCAAGGAGCTCAGAAGGGACAATGACGGCCACACTGTCTGTGAATGCTTTCAGAGGGCCTGAGCGGTTTCATTCAAGTCTGTGCTTCCTCCTCAGGGTAGAGGTGCCAGGGCTTGACTAAGGAGGGCACACCCACGCCTGCCATATCTCCCTCTACCTCCTGCTTTCTCCCCCAGCTGAGATGCCCTAAGTTCTGCTCCTGGGGACTTATGCCTTAGCTGCTGTGATTGGGTAGAGCAGCCCCGGCTCCCTCAGGACACAGAGAACCCTCATCTGTCCTAGAAAACAATTTCCCACCAGTGGCTCCCCTAAGTCCCAGGGCTTCCCTGAGAGTGCTGGTATTTTGTCCCTGATGCAAAAACAGGAACTCGTTAGGGTGCTGATGGGTGGGAGATTTCCCAGTATAAACAAAGAGGGTTCTTTTTCCACTGCTTCTCTAAGGGCCAACAGATAACAGGCACCAACTGAGCAATGGAGGATGCTGCATCATGAAGGTTAATGGAGGGTGCTGCACCAAGGACCTCTTTGGAACAAAGGCCGCGGGGTTCCTGGTTCTCATAGTGGTCTTCTCCCAGGCCTATCAGCCACAGAGGCCAGGGGAGAGATGACATCCATTTTCCTGGAAGCGTCTATGACGGTTCAGAATGAAAGGTGGGTAAGGCAGACGTGGGAGGCTTCTTTCTGGCTGTGCCATCAGCTCAATCACTGACACGGCTGCCAGTGCTGGGTACCTTCTGGTGGTGCATAGACCATGCGAACAAATGTGAACACAAAAGAGCCAATCGTTCAAGACGGATCCCAAGTGGCTAACTGGGCTTAAGTTTAAAATAGAGCCAAGTAGTCATTTGCTGACTCGGGGGTCACACACACATACTGAGTTCCCCCCAAACCTGCACCTTTTTATCTTCGGGACTGTCAGCATTCACCTGAACCAACCAATCAGAACTCACCTACCCCAACCAATCATGGCCCAGCTCTATGGACCAATCAGAACTAAGCAAGTTTCAATCCCTCATTTGTATATATAAGCAGACCTAATTGAGATCCTCCAGTAGGAACTTTTGCTGTAAAACCAAAGCCTTCCCTTTGTTCCCTGGAGCATGCCTTGGTTTCACACTAAAGGCTGCCTCTCTCTGGTTTCTGTCACTGGAATAAAGTCTCTTTTCTCCAGATTCCCTTTCAGAGAACTTTTGTTCTCAATTGGCTCTGTGGAAGGCTTGAGAACGACCAGCTGTGCATGAAGAGATATGTGTACCTCAAGCACCCCAGCAAAATCGTTTTGGGTGGTATCAAAGGTATTTTAGGCTTTCAGCAATCAATAGGCAAAAGACTGAATCCAAACAGAATTTGCCCTCTCCCCTATCTTAACCTTATACTGTTCTGGACTGTTCTCAGCATTTTATTCAGAAGGGAAATGAAGAGTAAGCAGAGTGCAGGTCCTTCTCCATGTGATGGTACTATTTACCGAGAGCTTTCCACGTGCCCCGGTTGGGTCAAGCACCTTGACTGTGTGCATTTATTTAACCCTCACAGCACCCATATGAGGTAGGACCGTGCTTCTCCTCTTCACCTTGCAAATGCATAAACCAAGGCACAAAGTTTAAATAATTTGCCCCAATTTTGAAGCTACAGACTTGGGCTTTAAAGTCAGGCTGTGGGCTGTAGACAATGGCTATGGCAAATGCCTTTGTGCAGCGGATAGCAGACATTTCAGTCTTCTGTGAGCAGCCCTTGCTGCCTTTTCATGACCTTTCACATCCAGGCAGGCCTCTCTTCCTCCTGTCCGCTTGCACTGCCGCTAAACAAGGGTTTCATCCTGTTACCCCAGAATAAGCCAGGAGCAGCCTTCTTTCAGTCATTCAATTCGTACAATTGCTATCTCAGCCTTCCAAAAATAACTGCTTTGATAATGGTATTCTCTTGTTCAACAGCCTTTAATGGCTGCCATTTCTCACAGGCCAGGTTCCCTATTCCAAGCTTGGTGCCCTAGATCTCAATCTTGCTGTATTGCTTTGTAATTCCCCATTCCTTTGATAGAGTTAAACTGAGATGAATTTGACTTATTTATTTATTTTTTTTATCTTTGTGCTTTTTTTCTTTCTTTTTTTTTATTGTTAAATCATAGCTGTGTACATTAATGCGATCATGGGGCACCATACACTGGTTTTATAGACCGTTTGACACATTTTCATTACACTGGTTAACATAGCCTTTCTGGCATTTTCTTAGTTACTGTGTTAAGACATTTATATTCTACATTTACTAAGTTTCACATGTACCCTTGTAAGATGCACCGCAGGTGTAGTCCCACCAATCACCCTCCCTCCGCCCATCCTCCCACCTCCTTCCCCTCCCTCTCCCCCTTCCCCATATTCTTAGATTATAACTGGGTTATAGCTTTCATATGAAAGCCATAAATTAGTTTTGTAGTAGGGCTGAGTACATTGGATACTATTTCTTCCATTCTTGAGATACTTTACTAAGAAGAATATGTTCCAGCTCCATCCACGTAAACATGAAAGAGGTAAAGTCTCCATCTTTCTTTAAGGCTGCATAATATTCCATGGTGTACATATACCAAAATTTATTAATCTATTTGTGGATCAGTGGGCACTTGGGCTTTTTCCATGACTTAGCAATTATAAATTGAGCTGCAATAAACATTCTGGTACAAATATCTTTGTTATAATGTGATTTTTGGTCTTCTGGGTATATACCTAGTAGAGGAATTATAGGATTGAATGGCAGATCTATTTTTAGATCTCTAAGTGTTCTCCAAACATCTTTCCAAAAGGAATGTATTAATTTGCATTCCCAGCAGCAGCGTAGAAGTGTTCCCTTTTCTCCACTTTCATGCAAACATCTCTGGTCTTGGGATTTTGTGATATGGGCTAATCTTACTGGAGTTAGATGATATCTCAAAGTAGTTTTGATTTGTATTTCTCTGATGATTAAAGATAATGAGCATTTTTTCATATGTCTGTAGGCTGTGCACCTGTCTTCTTCAGAGAAGTTTCTCTTCAAGTCCCTTGCCCAGCCTGCGATGGGATCACTTGTTCTTTTCTTGCTTATACGTTTGAGTTCTCCGTGGATTCTGGTTATTAAACCTTTGTCGGAGCCATAACCTGCAAATATCTTCTCCCATTCTGAGGGCTGTTTGCTTGCTTTACTTACTGTGTTTTTGGCTGTGCAGAAGCTTTTTAGTTTGATCAAGTCCCAGTAGTGTATTTTTGGAGCTGCTTCAATTGCCCAGGGGGTCCTCCTCATAAAATACTCACCCAGACCAATTTCTTCAAGGGTTTTCCCTGCACTCTCTTCTAGTATTTTTATAGTTTCATGTCTTAAGTTTAAACCTTTAATCCAGTGAGAGTCTATCTTAGTTAATGGTGAAAGGTGTGGGTCCAGTTTCAATCTTCTCAGGTTGCCAGCCAGTTCACCCAGCACCATTTGTTAAATAGGGAATCTTTTCCCCACTGAATTTTTTTAATTGGCTTGTCAAAGATCAAATAATGGTAAGTAGCTGGATTCATCTCTTGGTTCTCTATTCTATTCCAGACATCTACTTCTCTGTTTTTGTGCCAATACCATGCTGTTTTGATCACTATCGATTTATAGTATAGTCTGAGGTCTGGTAGCGTGATTCCTCCTGTTTTGTTTTTATTTCTGAGTAATGTCTTGGCTATTCGAGGTTTTTTTCTGATTCCATATAAAATGAAGTATTATTTTTTCAAGATCTTTAAAGTATGAAAGTGGAGCTTTAATAGGGATTTCATTCAAATTGTATATTGCTTTGGGTAGTATGGACATTTTAACAATGTCGATTCTTCCCAGCCATGAGCACGTTATGTTTTTCCATTTGTTAATATTTTCAGCTATTTCTTTTCTTACAGTTTCATAGTTCTCATTATAGAGATCTTTCACATCCTTTGTTAGATAAACTCCCAAATAGTTCATCTTCTGTGGCAGTACTGTGAATGAAATAGAGTTCTTAATTGTTTTTTCAGCTTGACTATTGTTGGTATATATAAAGGCTACCAATTTATGAATGTTGATTTTGTAACCTGAGACACTGCTGTATTCCTTGATCACTTCTAACAGTTTTGTTGTAGAATCCCTGTTGTTTTCCAGATATACAATCATATCATCTGCAAAGAGCGAAAGTTTGATCTCTTCTGACCCTATATGGACACCCTTGATTGCCTTTTCTTCCCTAATTGCAATGGCTAAAACTTCCATTACAATGTTTTTTTTTTTTTTTTTTTTTCTCATTAAACTTTGTTTTAATGGGTCTCAAAATTCTGTGACAGATTTTTGGTCATGTTGTTTCCATTAAAAAGTACTGATTTTAAAAACTAATAACTTAAAACTGCCACACAAAAAGAAACAAATGGTCCACAAAACATTTTCCTTTCCTTCTGAAGGTTTTACGATGCATTGTTATCATTAACCAGTCTTTTACTATTAAACTTAAATGGCCAATTGAAACAAACAGTTCTGAGACCGTTCTTCCACCACTGATTAAGACTGGGGTGGCAGGTATTAGAGATAATATTCATTTAGCCTTCTGAGCTTTCTGGGCAGACTTGGTGACCTTGCCAGCTCTAGCAGCCTTCTTGTCCACTGCTTTGATGACACCAACAGCAACTGTTTGTCTCATGTCACGAACAGCAAAACGACCCAGAGGAGGATAATCTGAGAAGCTCTCAACACACGTGGGTTTGCCAGGAACCATATCGACGATGGCGGCGTCACCGGATTTCAGGAATTTAGGGCCATCTTCCAGCTTTTTACCAGAGTGGCGGTCAATCTTTTCCTTCAGCTCAGCAAACTTGCAGGCAATGTGAGCTGTGTTGCAATCCAGTACAGGAGCGTAGCCAGCACTAATTTGGCCTGGATGGTTCAGGATAATCACCTGAGCAGTGAAGCCAGCTGCTTCCATTGGTGGGTCATTTTTGCTATCACCAGCAATGTTGGTGACGACAAACATCTTTGACAGACAACATTGCCACGACGAACATCTTTGACAGACACATTCTTGACATTGAAGCCCACGTTGTCTCCTGGAAGAGCTTCACTCAAAGCTTCATGGTGCATTTCAACAGACTTTACTTCAGTTGTAACATTAACTGGAGCAAAGGTGACCACCATGCCAGGTTTGAGAACACCAGTCTCCACTTGGCCCACAGGGACAGTACCAATACCACCAATTTTGTAGACATCCTGCAGAGGCAGACGCAAGGGCTTGTCAGTTGGACGAGTTGGTGGCAGAATGCAATCCAGAGCTTCAAGCAGCGTGGTTCCACTGGCATTGCCATCCTTCCGGGTGACTTTCCATCCCTTGAACCAAGGCATGTTTGCACTTGGCTCCAACATGTTGTCACCATTCCAACCAGAAATTGGCACGAATGCTACTGTGTCAGGGTTGTAGCCAATTTTCTTAATGTAAGTGCTGACTTCTTTAACGATTTCCTCGTATCTCTTCTGACTGTAGGGCGGCTCAGTGGCATCCATCTTGTTAACGCCAACAATTAGTTGTTTCACACCCAGTGTGTAAGCCAGAAGGGCATGCTCACGGGTCTGCCCATTCTTTGAGATACCAGCTTCAAATTCACCAACACCAGCAGCAACTATCAGGACAGCACAGTCAGCCTGAGATGTGCCTGTAATCATGTTTTTGATAAAGTCTCTGTGTCCTGGGGCATCAATGATAGTAACATAGTATTTGCTGGTCTCAAATTTCCACAGGGAGATATCAATGGTGATACCACGCTCACGTTCAGCCTTCAGTTTATCCAAGACCCACGCGTACTTGAAGGAGCCCTTTCCCATCTCAGCAGCCTCTTTCTCGAATTTTTCAATGGTTCTCTTGTCAATGCCACCACATTTGTAGATCAGATGGCCAGTAGTGGTGGACTTGCCCAAATCTACGTGTCCAATGACAACGATGTTGATATGAGTCTTTTCCTTCCCCATTTTGGATAGTATGGGCGGTTTTCACAACACCTGTGTTCTGGCTGCAAACCCGTTGCGAAAAAGCCATTACAATGTTAAAGAGCAGTGGAGACAATGGGCAGCCTTGTCTGGTTCCTGATCTGAGTGGAAATGATTTCAATTTAACTCCATTCAATAATGGCCTCTAACAGTTTGAGAAATGTCCCTTCTCTACCACTTTTCTTAAGTGTTCTGATCATGAAGGGATGCTGGATATTATCAAAAGCTTTTTCTGCATCAATTGAGAGAATCACATGGTCTTTGTTTTTTAATTTGTTTATGTGCTGAATTATACTTATAGATTTACATATATTGAACCAGCCTTGAGACCCTGGGATAAAACTGACTTGGTCATGATGTATAATTTGCTTGATGTGCTGCTGGATTCTGTTTGTTAGGATCTTGTTGATTATTTTTGCATCTATATTCATTAGTGATATTGGTCTATAATTTTCTTTTCTTGTTGGGTCTTTTCCTGGTTTGGGGATCAGGGTGATGTTTGCTTCATAGAATGTGTTGGGTAGTCTTCCTTCTTTTTTCTACATTTTGGAACCGTTTGAGAAATATAGGTACTAGTTCCTCTTGAAAGGTTTGGTAGAATTCTGAGGTGAAGCCATCTGGTCCCGGGCTTTTCTTTTTAGGGAGATTTTGTATGGTTGATTCTGTTTCAGAACTTGATATGGGCCTTTTGATCATTTCCACTTGATTCTGGTTAAGTCTTGGAAGGTGATGTGCCTCCAAGTACTGGTCAATTTCCTTCAGATTTTCATATTTCTGAGAATAAAGTTTCTTGTAATATTCATTAAGGATTTTTTGAATTTCTGAGGAGTCTGTTGTTATTTTGTCTTTGTCATTTCTGATTGATGAGATGAGAGATTTTGCCCTTTTTTTCCTGGTTAGGTTAGCCAATGGTTTATCTATTTTATTGACCTTTTCAAAAAACCAACTTTTTGATTTATTCATCTGTTGTATAATTTTTTTGTTTTCAATTTCATTTAATTCTGCTCTAATTTTGGTTATTTCTTTTCTTCTACTGGGTTTGGGGTTAGAATGTTCTTCCTTTTCCAGTTGCTTGAGATGTCCCATTAAGTTGTTAACTTCCTCTGTTTCCGTTCTCTTGAGGAAGGCTTGCAGTGCTATAAATTTCCCTATTAGAACTGCCTTTGCGGTATTGCAGAGGTTCTGATAATTCTTGTCTTCATTGTCATTTTGTTCCAAAAATTTGGCAATTTCCTTCTTAATCCCATCTCTGACCCAGCTATCATTCATCATAAGGTTATTTAACTTCCATGTTTTTGTATGACTATGCAGATTCATGTTGTTACGAGTTTAACTTTTATTCCATGGTGGTCCGAGAAGATGCAAGGAATAATTTCTATTCCTTTAAATTAACTGAGGTTAGACTTGTGACCTAAGATGTGATCGATTTTGGAGTGTGTTTCGTGGGCTGATGAGAAGTATGTGTATTCAGTTTTTTTGGGATAAAATGTTGTGTAGATGTCTACTAAATCCAAATGTTGGATGGTTAGGTTTAAATCTAAAATTTCTTTGCTCAACTTCTTATTGGAGGATCTATCCAGCACTGCCAAAGGAGTGTTGAAATCTCTGACTATTATGGACCTGGCAGAAATCAAGTTGCTCATGTCTGTTAGAGTTTCTTTTATAAATTGAGGTGCATTCTGGTTGGGTGGATAAATATTAATAATTGAAATCTCATCATATTGAGTATTACCCTTAGCAAATATGAAGTGACCATTCTTATCCTTCCTTACTTTTATTGGTTTAAAGCCTATTGTGTCTACACATAGAATTGCAACAACTGCTTTTTTCTGATTACCATTTGCCTGAAATATGGACAACCATCCTTTCACCCTGAGTCTGTATTTATCTTTTAAGGTAAGATGTGACTCTTGTATGCAGCAAGTATCCAGCCTGAGTTTTTGTATCCAGTCAGCTAATGTGTGCCTCATTAGAGGACAGTTTAAGCTGTTCACATTAATGGAGAATATTGGTAAGTCAGGTTAAATTTTGTGTGTCGAGTTTTTCGAAGTCCAGTGGACATTTTTAATTTTTTCGCCACTGTGGAAGTTGGAGTTTGATCAAAAGTTTCTGAGTGAGTTTACTTTTGTCGTAGAGGATTGGGCTGGTCATTATGGAGGATAGTTCTGAGAATATCGTGAAGAGCTGGTTTGGTTATGGCAAATTTCTTCAACATATGAATGTCATTAAAGTATTTAATTTCTCCATGATAAATGAAACTCAGTTTAGCTGGACACAGGATCCGGGGTTGAAAGTTATTTTGCTTTAGGAGATTAAAATTCGATGACCACCCTCTTCTGGGTTGAAAAGTTTCAGCAGAGTTTCTAGTCCCCATGCTCCACCCAGGCCGGTACCACCTCAGGGAAACCCTTTACTCATGGGGCCTGCATTTCCGTCCCAGATCTGTTCCGCGGTGGTTGCCACCTGAAAAGATGCCTGGCCTCTTCTGGTTGCCCAGGGAGACGGGGGTGTGGGTTTGGAATATCCGGGAGTGAGCTCTATTGTTGCCAAAAAGGCTGCTGCTCTGTGCCTTGGGGCACCGCTGCTCCAGTGTGGTTCTCTCTTGGCAGACCGTTCTCTCCTCACTCCCATGCCACAGAATCAGCACTGACCAGCTGCAGTCTAGGCCCTTTCCACACCCCTCAAGAAATCACCGAAGAATCTGGACTCCTGGGGGACAAGCCTCCAGACCTCAGAGTGAGAGTGGAGGGGAATGCTGGGAACACAGAATTGCAGGTAGAGAATATATACAGTTCTATACAGTTTTTTGCCTGTCAGGAGAATGCCGTGGCACCCTAGTAGGGGAGGTTGGTCCAGTTTTTAGAGGGTCTCTGCCTTGGAGTGTAGTGGGAGGACCTTTGAACTCTGTTCATTTGTTTATGGGGCACTCTGAGCCATTCTCATGGGGGAGGGGACTCCTGTCTACTTGGTGATGGATTTTGTGCTTTTTGTTTGTATCCTTGGGGTCGCAGCTCACCTCAGCGGGGTTGGTGTGCGTTCTTCAACCTTCTCTCTTGGTGCAGCTCTAATCCACCAGGTTACTTGCTAAATTTCTGTCCTTTAACTCTCCTTCTGGACGGGAGCCTCTGTGGAAAGCTGGCTTCAGTCAGCCATCTTGTCTCCGCCTGAATTCGACTTATTTATCATCCTCAAAACATTCCCTGCACTTTCTTCCTGCTTGAAAAATCCTTTGCTTTGTAACTGAGTCCATCGTTCTTGTGCAGTTCCCTGCTCACCCTAAGCTCAAATGAACTCTACCTTGTTTGGTGTCTCAGAGTTTATGAATGGGTGGTCTGCAGATGTGTTTGGGCAGCTAGTTTTTAGGAAAAAAATGGAATTTGCCTTTGGATGAGGTAAATGCTTTCTGATTTGCCAGAATCCTTACACTCTGATCTTACATCTACTCTTTACTAATTTATTTTAGTGTTTTGTAAACCTTGTGTGTTCAGCTAATTGGTGAGTTTTGTAGTATCTCTTCTTTTGACACACTATTTATCCTTCTAACTTTAAGATTTCCAAGCAGCTGGTCTTCAAAGAATTCCCTGGCACCACTGATTTGTCTCTTTCTCTTTAACTCCTTTATCAAGTACTAAGTGATTCCAAAACAAAAAATATTTCCTGCACTAGGGGAACTGTTATTCAAAGAAACGCCACAGCATTTTTGTAATGCTAATTCTCACTCCATAATGTTTATGCTTGTGAAATCAGATTTCCTTAAAACTGTGTTATTTTTCAATGGCATCTCACAAGAAGAACTCCAGAGCTTAACCCTGGCTCTGTGGCCTTTGCAAACTATAGGATTCTTCTGAGCCTCAATCTCCTCTTTTGAACAATCAGGAGGATAAGAACTCCTTTGTAGGGTTTCAAGTGGTGACTGATATGCCCCAGAAACTCAATAAATGGGAACCATTAATATTCTTACAAAGTAAACCTTACTTAGGGCCTCAAGTTCTTGGGCTGTCAGTATCAAGACTGGCCCACAATTCAGGCCCTGGGACCTTATTTATTAACATGTGACTTTGGAGCTGGTAATTGTCCTTTCTAATTCTTAACCTCATTCTTAGATGAAGACTCTGAAGCATACACCAGGTTGTGGGTGTGAGGCTTCTACATTGATGAGAACTCACGTGTGTGACACAGATTCTCTGCTGATCTAAGCCCTATGTCTCACACACTCCTCACTGCAGCCCCATGAGGCAGGCACTGTGATCATCTCTTAGACACAGAATGGTTAAGCAACTTGCCCCATCACCTAGCCAGAAAATGACAGAGCCAGGGTTTGACTGTGGAAAACCTGGCTCGGGCACCCAAGTGCTCTGCTCAGAGGTTCACAGCGCCACAGTCACTGTGCTGTTGCTCACCCCCTAAGTGTGCCCGGAGGACCCTCTGGAGGTCCCACCATCTTTAATCCTTTGTCCTGCCATACATTAATCATGATGATAAGGAAAAGAGTACCTTTGTGGCAGGATTTAGGACCAAAGTACAGGGGCCCCACTTACCCATCTGGAGATTGGTGTGAATTCAGGGAATTACCAATCTGTGCTGAAATAAAAATTAGGATCATATAGGGAAATATTCATAAACACAAACTGATTTAAATATCAAATATTAAATATCAATACTTAAGACAATAAAGCTTTTTTGTGATATAACTTTATGTGTATGAGTTCTGAAATGCTTTTTTTTTGTTAAAAAAAACAACAGTGATAATACTGGGGTTTTTATTTTATATCTTTCTTTGACAAAATAAGAGTTGGCAAAAAAAATTTTTTTTGATGTGGTTGAAATTCATGAAATCCACGAGACCAGAAACATTCCTTTAGCCCGCTGTTGTCTGGTGAAACCACGTCCCATCCACTTGTGTATTCATTGTAACATGAGACTGTGTCTTATCTTCTGGGAACCAGGACTCTGCCCTCCCCTCGTTTTGTATCCCAGTAACTTAGGGAAATCTGCTCACTAAATCCTTGCTGTCTGATTCTTTTAAGGGCCCCACAAAACCTGTGTCCCAGCCCAGGTTCTTGATAGTATATCGTTGTCATCCTTTGAAAGATCTGTCACATTCTGACTGTAGTTGAGTGATTAACAAGTCATCCTCCAACCAGAGCCGTCAACAAAACGAGTATCTCTGACCACTGCTCTTTCTTGGTTTTCACAGCTGTTTCTTAAAATGAGGCCCCCAAAGTTGAACTTTTAGCTACACTTAGAAGCAGTTTCTATAGTGAAATAGAACACTACTTATCAGGTTATTGTTAATATGATAACAATAATAATGATAGTGATAATAATGTGACAAAACATTCGAGACTTTCACTTCCAGAGCCTTCCAAAATACAGCATTTTTTTCATACTGTAAATGTAATCCTTTTCTAAACTTAGCTACTTGACCTAAGAGAAAAAGGAAAAGCCCTGACTCTAAATCTCTTCATATCAACAAAGATAATTGTTTCATTTTATTCTCATTTCCACCTATCTTCTCAATCAAGTAAGCTTCAACTCAAAGCTATTCTTAGATTTTACTGAAGAATTAGGTGGCATTCTCCAGTTTATCTCTATCATATGAAGGAAATCAAACCCACTGGCAGCGTGGTGAAGTTGTCTCACTTGTGAGAACAAATGATTCACATCATATGAATTTTGTAAGCTGGTGGGTAAATAAGTCATTCTCTAAAATAAAACTGAAATTACAAAAACTTGTAATTACATGAGTTTTATGAAAAACAAAGGTAGTAAATACTCAAAATACAACATTTCCTAGTCATCTAGCTGCAATTTGCTATTTTCAATGCTGTTGAGGTTATTTACATCTGGGAACCTTATATAACAATGGGCTAACTTTAAAGTTCAGTGCTATCGTGTTAGTACTTGATATTGGCCACGGTACAAGTATTTACATCATGGAAATCAACAGATGCTACAAATCATGGCATGTTTCCTTCAGACCTGGTTGTTAGGTGCTTACCAGCACAATGGCCATTATGCTCTTTTTCCTACTAGGTGGACCCAGAACTCAGCCCATCAATGATCCTTCTCCTTCACAGATAAGAACATTGCTGCTCTGCGAAGTGATCAGTTCCAGGTCTTACAGCTGAAAAATGGTAAACTCAGAATAAGAGCCCAGCACTTCAGAAACATATCTAGTGCTTCTTTTATGCTACAGCATGAAGGACTCCTCTGACCCTAAAAAGAGCCTTGAGTTTTAGGATGAACTTCCCAGCTTCATAGGGCCTTGGAGAAAGTTCTGTTCTGAGGATCTGCCAAGAGATCAGAGAGTTTGATTCCAGCGAGTTTGGTTTCTTAGGATAGTGATGAACCATAGACTGCTAACTAATTCTTAAAATTTAACAGAAATCCTTAAAACACAAAAATGCTTTTAAGGACTCAACTGATAGTACAAAATTGTTGTCTCATTAGAAACCCTCAGTATTTCAGTGAGGTTTGGGGGTGCATTGCAATTTGGTGAGTAGGTGGGAAGGGGAAGGTGATACAAAAGGAGGAGAATTTTTAGGAATCTGGAAACTGGAACTTTGCTGTTGAATCTTCCAGCCTTCTTACCTTCTCCTAAAGTTATTGCCTCCACCCACACACACCACATACCCACGCATGGCACACACAGTAAAGTTGGAAACACAATAAAAATATATAAAAAATAATTTAATTCAAAACAATTGAAACACAATAAGCCTTCCCAAAAGTGAGACCCTGTAGGCCTTCTAACTTCATGTTCATTTACATGATACCTCTTGTGACATTTTACGTGTTATATTTGTAATGTAGAATCAATCTAAGCACATTCTGTAACTCTCTGTTACTCTGAGAGATAGTTGCTGCCCTGTGTACAGGCTTTCCTGAGCATAATGAATATCACCTCCTAAGTAGAATAAAGAATTCAGCCTCCATTTTAGAAAGCAATTGTGTTAACTATATAAGCTCTCAGAAACCAGGTGCTATCTTTTATAAATCTCTTATACAGCAATGTTTTTAATACACTTAATTTTATTCCTATAAAATTACTAAGATGAATATAATTGATAATAAATGAATGGCCTGTCCCACCTTTGTTGGTGATCATCTGCGTGGTCCTACCGCTACCCTCAAAATGCGGACATTTCTGGTTCCCTCCCTGCCCCCATGCACACCGGCCTTGCATGCGCAGTGTCGCCACAGGCGGCCAAGCTGAGCTTCCATGGTGTCATTTCTGCCTCACAGTGGTTTGTGTTTCACATCCAATTTCTCACTACCAAACTTTAACTTTTCTCTCTTAGGAACTCAATCAAGGACATTGAAAATGTTTGACTTGACAAATGCACTATATAGAGTTAATAATAGGATGTTTAAATGCAATATTATGCTAAAATAAAAAGGGCAGAGAGGGGGAACAATCCAAGATGGCATCTGAGTAACAGCTTCCCTGCAACAGGGCAAGGTGAGTCTCGGGAGATAAGACTCCAGGCATCTCTGGCTGGTGGGATCTACCTATAATCATCCATTGAGGATACAGGGAGTCAGCAAGGGACTTCTGGACCCCAAGAGGAGGACAAAAACAGTAAAAAACTGGCAAGTGGTTGCGTGTGTTCAATCGACCTAATCCTGCTGGCAGCTGTAAGTATAAGTAGCACTGAGACTACAAACAGCAAAGGCCTTACCTGTGAACTGTTTCAGAGTTATTGGACTTGGCACTAGGTTGAACTGCCTTGGGGAGAGCTTGATCTGGAGTGCGGAGAATTTTGGGCATTGTCTAGGGCCCCAGACTGAGCCACTGAGCCAGACAGAGCTAATAGTGTTTGGCTGTGGGCCGCAGGGAGCCATTGTGAGAGACCTGCCCAGGTAAGCTCTGCCCTCAGGGTTGCAGAGCAAGGATTGGGCAGGAGCTAGTAACCTAGTGACTGAGCAGCCTAAAGGAGGGGACAGAGGTGCCTTACAGCCTTAACCCTCAGGGGCAGAGTGAGACTGGTTTTGGCACAGCTCATAGCAACCTCAAACTCCTGGGCTTGGCAACGCCTGGACCTCCATAAGAGCTGCACCACGAACCCCAACTTGCGACCCGCACTTGCCGGGCCTCCGCATGCCCTGACCAGGAACTGCGGGAGCTGCACAACCCTGCGTCCTCCCTCCTGTACCCTCTCTGCCTCCACACCGGCATGCTCATCTGGCCGGGGACTCTGGTAGCTGCATACCCTCCAGAGCCCTCCCTGCCTCTGTGCAGAGTCTTTCTCTTGGCCAGAGACTGCTGGAGCCTTGGGCTCTCTATGTCAAAGTGAATGGGCCCCAGGCACTCCCAGAACTGTGCACACCACCTCCAGCCCTGTTGCTGGATCCGGGTGTGTCACACTCTGGAGCTGCTTCCACAACCAGAACTCCCTGGCTGGGGCAGCCCCAGAGGAACTACACAGGGTCACTCCCTACAAAGATCCAGCAACAATAGAGTGATCCCACTGGGGTCTAATCTTGGAGAGACACCTCCCCAACTCTGAGGACGGCCAAAGGCAATGGTGAAAAACAATCATGAGGCGAAATCAACAGAAAAACTCTGGCAATATGATAATCAGAGTAGATCAACTCCCCCAAGGATCAATGGGGCAGACACAGCACAAGATCCCATGCACAAACAAATAGCTAAGATGTCAGAAATCAAATTCAGAATCTGGATAGCAAGTAAGATAGAATTAGAATTAAAAGCAGTAACACAAAAGATGTCTCAAGAATTCAACGAATTCAAAGACCAAATGACCAAAGATTTTGACACATTGAGACAAGAAGTTGCAGCCCTCAAAGGTCTTAGAAACACAGTAGAATCCCTCAGTAACAGAATGGAGCAAGTGGAAGAAAGGATTTCTGACATTGAAGACAAAGCTTTCGAACGCTCCCAAACTCTCATAGAGGAAGAGGAATGGAGGGCAAAAACAGATCACTCTCTCAGAGAGCTCTGGGATAATTCGAAGAAAACTAATATTCGTCTTATAGGGATCCCCGAAAGTGACGAAGTGGCTTCACAAGGCACAGAGTCTCTTCTCCATGAGATTATGAAGGAGAACTATCCAGACATGCCAAGATATCCTAAAATTCAGATAGCAGACAGTTTCAGAACTCCAGCACGACTCAACCCAAATAAGACATCCCCCAGACACATCATAATCAATTTCACTAAAGTTAATATGAAGGAGAAAATTCTGAAAGCAGCCAGATGAAAGAAAACCATCACCTACAAGGGCAATAATATTAGAATAACTGCAGATCTCTCTGCTGAAACCTTTCCAGCTAGAAGAGGATCGTCATTGACATTTAATCTCCTAAAGCAAAATAACTTTCAACCCAGGATCCTGTACCCAGCTAAACTGAGGTTCATTTATGATGGAGAAATTAAATACTTCAATGACATTCACATGTTGAAGAAATTTTCCATAACTAAACCAGCTCTCCAGGATATTCTCAGACCTATCCTCCATAAAGACCAACATAATCCTCCACCACAAAAATAAACCCACCTAGAAATTTTTGATCAAATTCCAACTTCCACAGTCACAAAAGGATTAAAAATGTCCACCAGACTCTCAAAAGGCTTATCAATATTCTCAATTAATGTGAATGGTTTAAATTGTCCTCTAAAGAGGCACAGGTTGGCGGACTGGATACAAAAACTCAAGCCAGATATCTGCTGCATACAAGAATCGCATCTTACATTAAAAGACAAATATAGACTCAAGGTGAAGGGATGGTCATCTATACTCCAGGAAAATGGAAAGCAGAAATAAGCTGGCATTGCAATCCTATTTGCAGATGCAATAGGCTTTAAACTAACTGAAATAAGGTAAGATAAAAATGGACACTTCATATTTGTTAAAGGTAATACCCAATATGATGAGATTTCAATTATTAATATTTATGCACCCAACCAGAACGCACCTCAATTTATAAGAGAAACTCTAACAGACATGAGCAACTTGATGTCCTCCAGTTCCATAGTAGTGGGAGATTTTAAAACCCCTTTATCAGTGCTGGATAGATCCTCCAAAAAGAAGCTAAACAAAGACATTTTAGATTTAAACTTAACCATTCAACACTTGGACTTAACAGACATCTACAGAACATTTCATCCCAACAAAACTGAATATACATTCTTCTCATCAGCCCACAGAACATACTCCAAAATCGAACATATCCTAGGCCACAAATCTAACCTCAGCAAATTTAAAAAAATAGAAATTATTCCTTGCATCTTCTCAGACCATCATGGAATAAAAGTTGAACTCAATAGCAGCAGGAACCTGCACACCCATACAAAAACATGGAAGCTAAACAACCATATGCTGAAGGATATATGGGTTATAGACAAGCTTAAGAAGGAAATCACCAAATTTTTGGAACAAAACAACAATCAAGACACAAATTATCAGAACCTCTGAGATACTGCAATGGCAGTCCTAAGAGGGAAATTTATAGCACTGCAAGCCTTCCTGAAGAAAATGGAAAGAGAGAAAGTTAATAACTTAATGGGACATCTCAAGCAACTGGAGAAGGAAGAACACTCCAACCCCAAACCCAGCAGAAGAAAAGAAATAACCAAAATTAGAGCAGAATTAAATGAAATTGAAAACAAGAATTATACAACAGATCCATAAATCCAAAAGTTGTTTTTTTGAAAAGATAATAAAATAGATAAACTTTTGGCCAACCTAACCAGAAAAAGAAAAGAGTAAAATATCTAATTTTGTTAATCAGAAATGCTAACGATGAAATGACAACAGACCCCCTCAGAAATTCAAAAAATGCTTAATGAATACTATAAGAAACTCTACTCTCAGAAATATGAAAATCTGAAAGAAATTGACCAATACCTGGAAGGTCACCACCTACCAAGACTTAGCCAGAATGAAGTGGAAATGTTGAATAGGCCTATATCAAGTTCTGGAATAGCATCAACTATACAAAATCTCCCTAAAAAGAAATGCCCAGGACCAGATGGCTTTACGTCAGAATTCTACCAAACCTTTAAAGAAGAACTAGTACCTATATTACTAAACATTTTTTAAAATATAGAAATGAAGGAATATTACCCAACACATTCTATGAAGCAAACATCACCTTGATCCCTAAACCAGGGAAAGAGCAACAAGAAAAGAAAATTATAGACCAACATCACTAATGAACATTGATGCTAAAATACTCAATAAGATCCTAACAAACAGAATGCAACAACACATCAAAAAAATTATACACCATGACCAAGTGGGTTTTATCCCAGTGTCTCAAGGCTGATTCAATATACATAAATCTATAAATGTAATTCAGCACATAAACAAACTAAAAAATAAGGAACATATGATTCTTTTAATCAATGCAGAAAAAGCTTTTGATAATATCCAGCATTCCTTCATGATCAGAACACTTAAGAAACTTGGTATAGAAGGGACATTTCTTAAACTAATAGAGGCCATCTACAGCAAACTCACAGCCAATATTGTATTAAATGGAGTTAAATTGAAATTTCCACTCAGATCAGGAACCAGGCAAGGTTGCCCATTGTCTCCATTGCTCTTTAACATTGTAATGGAAGTTTTAGCCATTGCAATTAGGGAAGAAAAGGCGATCAAGGGTATCCACATAGGGTCAGAAGAGATCAAACTTTCACTCTTTGTAGATGATATGATCGTATATCTGGAAAACACTAGGGATTCTACTACAAAACTTTTAGAAGTGATCAAGGAATACAGCAACGTCTCAGGCTACAAAATCAACACACATAAATCTGTAGCCTTTATATATACCAACAATAATGAAGCGAAAAAACAGTCAAGGACTCTATTCCTTTCACAGTAGTGCCAAAGAAGATGAAATATTTGGGAGTATACCTAACAAAGGACATGAAACATCTCTACAAAGAGAACTATGAAACTTTCAGAAAAGAAATAGCTGAAGATATTAACAAATGGAAAAACATACCATGCTCATGGCTGGGAAGAATCAATATTGTTAAAATGTCTATACTACCTAAAGCAATATATAATTTTAATGCAATTCCTATTAAATCTTCATTGTCATATTTTAAAGATTTTGAAAAAATAATACTTCGTTTTATATGGGATCAGAAAAAACCTCGAATAGCCAAAAGATTACTCAGCAATAGAAACACAGCAGGAGGAATCATGCTACCAGACCTGAGATTGTACTATAAATCAATAGTGATCAAAACAGCATGGTACTGGTACAAAAACAGAGAAGTAGATGTCTGGAACAGAATAGAGAACCAAGAGATGAATTAGCTACTTACCATTATTTGATCTTTGACAAGCCAATTAAAAACATTCAGTGGGGAAAAGATTTCCTATTTAACAAATGGTGCTGGGTGAACTGGATGACAACCTGTAGAAGATTGAAACTGACCCACGCCTTTCACCATTAACTAAGATAGACTCTCACTGGATCAAAGATTTAAATTTAAGACATGAAACTATAAAAATACTTGAAGAAAGTGCAGGGAAAACTCTTGAAGCAATTGGCCTGGGTGAATATTTTATGAGGAGGACTCCCCAGGCAAATGAAGCAGTATCAAAAATGCACTACTGGGACCTGACCAAACTAAAAAGCTATAAGCCAAGAACATAGTAAGTAAAGCAAGCAGACAGCCATCAGAATGGGAGAAAATATTTGCAGGTTATACCTCCAATAAAGGTCTAATAACCAGAATCCAGAGAGAACTCAAATGTATTAGCAAGAAAAGAACACGTGATCTCATCTTAGGGTGGGCAAGGGACTTGAAGAGAAACTTCTCTAAAGAAGACAGACACATGATCTACAAACACATGAAAAAAAGCTCATCATCCTTAATCAATCATCAGAGAAATGCAAATCAAAACTACTTTGAGATATCACCAAACCCCAGTAAGAGTAGCCCACATAACAAAATCCCAAAACCAAAATGTTGGCGTGGATGTGGAGGAAAGGGCACACTTCTACACTGCTGGTGGGAATGCACACTAATATGTTCCTTCTGGAAGGATGTTTGGAGAATACTTAGAGACCTAAAAATAGACCTGCCATTCGATCCTATAATTCCTTTACTAGGTTTATGCCCAGAAGACCAAAAATTACAATATAACAAAGACATCTGTACCAGAATGTTTATTGCAGCCCAATTCATAATTGCTAAGTCATGGAAGAAGCCCAAGTGCCCATCGATCCACTAATGGACTAGCAAATTGTGATACATGTATACCATGGAATATTACGCAGCCTTAAAGAAAGATGGAGACTTTACCTCTTTCATGTTTACACAGATGGAGCTGGAACATTTTCTTCTTAGCAAAGTATCTCAGGAGTGGAAGAAAAAGTATCCAATGTACTCAGCCCTACTATGAAGCTAAATTATAGCTTTCACATGAAGGCTATAACCCAACTACAGCACAAGAATATGGGGAAAGAGCCAAGGGAGGGGAAGGGAGGGGGGAGGTTTTGGTGGAGGGAGGGTAATGGGTGGGGCCACACCTATGGTGCATCTTAGAATGGGTACAGGCGAAACTTACTAAAGGCAGAATACAAATGTCTACATACAATAACTAAGAAAATGCCATGAAGGCTACGTTGAACAGTTTGATGAGAATATTTCAGATTGTATATGAGACCAGCACATTGTACCCCTTGATTGCACTAATGTACACAGCTATGATTTAACAATAAACACACACACACACACACACACACACACACACACACACACACACACAAAGGGCAGAGAATGTTTTTTCAAGCCAGGCTATCAACTTGATTGTTCAGAATGCCGTGATCCCCTTAACTTTTAAAGGATGAGGGATGCTTTCTGATAGACAAATTAAGAACCAGGAACAGGCATGAAAGAGAATGTGAGTGCATACATCTGAGATAAGGCAACAGCAAGTTCTGTCCGATAAAAAGTAATTAAGACCAAAACCAAGGTCTCCAATAAAACAGGAGGCTGTGGAGAAGCCGGACAAACGCAGCTAGAACCACGATGGCCATGAAAAACGAGCTCAGGTTACTCTCACTACTGATTATACCCTACTGATGATGTATTAGCATGCTGAAAGAAACTCCTCCGAGTGCTGAGAGCATCCACAAATGCCATGGCAACTCCTGGAAGTTACCCTGTGTGGTTTAAAAGGGGGAGGGACCCTCAGTTCTGGGAACTCACATTCCTTTCCCAGAGATCTTATGAATAATCCTTTCTCTACTTAAGATAAAATTAAATAGAAGGTATAAAATAAGACCCTGGAAACTCACAAAATAGAGATAGTTGCTGCCTTGTGCATGGAGTAAGATTTTCTGCTATTTTTTTGTTACTTCAATAAACTTGCTTTTGTTTTAATCTGTCCTCTTGCTCTTGAAGTTCTTCCTTTGTGAAGCTAGGAACATACCTGGCCTTCAGACCAGACCCAGTTTAGGGGTCCACTTTCCTATATCACATCCATGACTTCACTGGCCATGTAGAGGGGCCAGAGTCATTTATACGTTCACACAATTCTCACTGTCATTACATCCCGACAGAATAATGGGCAGTGGAGGAAGAGTACAGTGTGCAGTTTGGCACAGAACTGGCAATGCAGAAAAAGAAGCTGTCTCTGGGTAACCTAGACAGATTTTATATTGCTGTGCTCATATATCACGCAGAAGATACAGGGTCCCAGTGTGTCCTTTCTCACCGAAAGCTGCTCTAATTCTTGCACTACCAGTGGGTTTCCTGATGTGACCTGGACTTCCCGCCCTTTGCTTGAAAAGCTCAGGGTAACTCAGCTGTACTGGTAGGTCCCGAAGGGCTTCATTCTTTAAATCCCTTGTGAACATGTACAGGAGACATTCTTGCAGCCTACTTAGGAAACTATTTCTTGAGGAACAGTCATCACATTTCTGAAAAATTATGGTGGCAGCTGATCCAAAATCTTGGCCTTGAACTCCAGCCAATGTTTTCTTGACTCCAAAGTGTCCTGCCAAAACAAAGTAATTGCACAGCTGACAGAACCTCTCTTGTTACCTCTTAGGAATGACCATAATTTACAGCCTGTGATGCCAATGGGGGTCTCCTGGTGAACACACAGCTACTCTGGGTGCATATTAGGGAGTCCTTGTGGGGCTAACTGACCTTTTCAGAGTTTCTTCTCAGGAAAACACGGGATTCCTTGTCTGAGGAGAGAGAGCACCATGATAAGGAGCTCTGTTTGTACTGTCACCATGTGCTCTTTTTTTCCTTCTAGGTGCTTAAGTCCCTGACCTTACAGTTTGGTGCCATTTCCTGAGACCTCCTATTCTTCTCCCAGGTGCTGGCCCAGACTTGAGGTGGCCACGTCCAAAGCTGTCACCACAGAGACTTGTTAAAGAAAAGACATCATATTTGGTTTTGTAGGAACCATTTTTGCAAAATGCTTCCTACTAAAAGGAAGAATTGTTTAATCTTTCTGGAAGAAGTTTCTAAGCTTGACTGTTCTTTTTAAGGCAAAGTGTGTTCTGGTCTCAGGGTCTCCTGGGCTATAGATTCTAGAATGGAGAAGCCTTGGTAAGGACCAGGCTGGAAGAGCAGATGAGATTCTAAACTTTGGGGACATGGGTGAGCAGAGGAGGAGCTGAAGACTTGTAGGTGAATAAATGCTGCTGAAGCTGGAGGACTGTGGGATTCCCCAGGATCCATTATTGTGGTGAAGTGGCCTCAAAGTCCTCTGCTTTCTGGTAGAGATAAATGCACCCAGGACAAGTACTGAAGTAAGTTCATCATGTTCTTCCTCAGGACTACAGGAGTTGGATCTGACTGGGAGGCAAGGAATTACCTAGGGTCACCCAAGAGAGACACCTAGTCATGGCACATTTTTTCTGAAACATTCCTTCTCTGTTTCTGCACGGCTGTCCAAACCCAAGTACCGATTTCTGCAAACCAGCAACCTCCCCATCCTCTTAGGATCTGGAAAATGGCTCCCTGGCTCCTTTTATCACTCTGGTGTTTATTTAGTTCCTTCTGCATTTTGGACTCCTGGAGCTTTCCCTTAATTTTTTTTTTTTTTTTTTTTTGAGATTTAACTGCATTTAAAAGAATGTTTGTTATGTTTTTCTGGTATATCTAGCTGCTCTGCAGTGGGCAGTTTCCAGGTAATCATATCCTCCATCCTGCCAGAGATGAAGCGTTTGCAATCTGATGTAATCTATAAGACATAAAAAATGAATAAATGTCCCCCCCACCCGGCCCCCTTCCAGTAGTAGTAAGTGTCAGGCGTGGGCGCAGTCCTGCTTTAGGGCCTATAAGGTGAGGTTTTGTTGGATGGTCTGTATAACTTGCAAGGAGCTTTTTGCCAGGGGTATCATGTTTCTGCAGGGTTCTAGGTATGCTGCCTGGACCACCTGACTGATGAGTCCTGACACCTTTGTTGATCACAGGCTCCAAGTGGATCCTTATTTATGCCTGCCCTACACACTCCTTTCTTAGGTTCTGACCCACTGACTTGCCTTGTTTTCAGGTCTTTATTGTCATGTGAATTCTAATAGCTTGATAGTTTTGAAGCATTCCCTTGTTTTAACCTGGAGAACCAAGCTTATCCATCTTTAGATGGCTCACTGGTAAACAGCTTTCCCCCACCCAGGCCCAACCCACTTTCTCTTTGTCTTCTCTCCAAAACAGATGGGAGAAAATTACATGAAGACTCTGACCTTATTCTGAAAAATTTGGAAGGCAAAAGAAGGCCATATGTGGCCCCGAGGCTAAAGGTACCCTCCTCCTTCAGGTAGTGCATATTCTGAGGAGGAGAGAGTAAGTCTATGCTGTCCAAAAATGTGTATCTATGAAGACATTCAGAATTGAGGGTACCTGAAGTTAGCAGAAGGGAAATACTATATCAAACTACTCAATCCTACTTCTATTTCCAGGCTATTAGTTTAGCTTTATCTTCTTCATTCTCTGTAGTCCCCCCAAGTTGCTTGGAGGAACCAACAACAGAGACCCCTTAAATCTCTGTATTCCTTCCTATAACCATTTTTCTCTAACTTGTGAGCAAGTCTCCCACCCAATATCTCCTGAAGTTAAATTAATTGCCAATAAGGCATTGGAAATGTATTTTTTTTCTCTCTCTTTTTTATTATGGTAAAAAAACACATAACGTAAAACTTACCTATTTAACAATTTTTAAGTGTACAGTTCAGCAGTGTTAAATATATTCACATTGTTTAAAAACAGATCTTCAGAATGTTTTCATCTTGTGAATCTGAAACTCTATATTCATTAATAGTAACCCTATTAATCATCATTCTAGTTTCTGTTTCTGTAAATTTCACTAGTTTAGATACTTTATATGAGTGGAGATCTCTGGCATTTATCCTTTTGTGCCTGGCTTATTTCGCTTAGCATCATGTCCCCAAGATTTATCTGTGTTATAGCATGTGACAGGATTTCCTTTTTAAGGCTGAATAGTATTCCATTTTGGGTATATGTTACATTTGTTTATTAACTCATCTGTTGTTGGATGTTTCAGCTGCTTTCAATTCTTGACTACTGTGTCAAGGGAAAACTGCCATGCACTACCATGGTGTGTAAATATCTCTTGGAGACCCTGATTTCAATTCTTTTGGATACATACTCAGAAGTGAGATTGCCAGATCACATGATATAGTTCTATAATTTTCATTTTTGAGGAAACTCTATACTGTTTACTGTAGTGTTTGAAGCAGGGCACAGGGGTTCCAATTTTTTCACATACTCACCAACACTTGTTAGTTTCTAATGTTATTATTTTTACAATAGCTATCCGAATGGGTATGAGGTGGCAATGGTTTCCTTTACTTGTCTCTAAGATCCCTGAAATTATGGATATTTTTAAAACATTTGACCAGTCAACTTTGGATAGCTCAGTTCAACTTTCAAAGGCAACTAGAGATTCAAATGATATAAAACATGCAAAGCAGTTTTGACAAATTAAAAATTTTCTGATCGAGAGTGGAAAACATCCAGAACATTCATTCTTGGTTTTCACCCAAATTGTCACTCAGCTAATATTCATCACCAAATTCCACCTGATTTCATTACATAAACTTTGTAGAGCTCTCCTGCAAGACTTCTGTGTATTCTCCTGGTGACAGAAAGATCATTTTATGTTGGCTTCTACTTTTCTCCTGTGAGCCCCACATGGGGTCATTGTGTCATACCTGTTATGTGCTTGGACTACACTAGAATTATAGGCATCTTCTTCCTCCTGAGTTTAGTCTGGTTTTTCTTCGGGCTGAAGTGGCTGGCTGCTCTCAGAGGTCACAAAGGTCACTTTGGTTCCCTTTAGGGAATGACCACAGCAATATATTATTTTCACCCTAAATGACTTTTCTGTTCATCAGAAATTATTTGCAGTTGATACCGAATCAGAACCTTCTGTATTTAGCTTGGCAACCACATGTTTCTGTCAGTATCATGCCATTCCCAAGGTTGGAAAGAGAGATACGCCTTTGGGTATCTCATGTTGCCTTCTGCTCAGTGTATCTTTCCTCTAATTCATAGCTCTAAAATAAAAAAAGAAATCATACTCCTTGCATTCCCTTTTATTTCCTTATTATCTCTTGAATAGTAGTCCTGTGCTCATTTGACACAGTGAAGTACATAGCAAGGAGAAAATGTATGACTCATGATTGAGGAATGTTTTATTTTGTTGGGAGCTAGCCCAAAGACTGTCAGTGTGCCAGCATATGTTTGACCAAACTCAAACATTTCAGTCCAACACAACTGAATGCTTCTAACCTTCATACTCATTGGCTGTGGTGTTTTGCAAATAAGTTGGTATGGGATCATGACACATTTTGGTCCTGTGAACAGGATGGGAGTTCTTAAAATTATGCATCCTGGTGAGGCACCATTTTAAAGGACTTCTTGTTAAATGACATCATCATTATTTAAGCTAGTTGAGTGAGGCATTCTCTGCTATTTGCATCCCAAAGCATCCAGAACCATGCAGCTGTGTGCAGAGTTTAGTCTTTAACTAACAAACACTGGGGAACTGCTAAAGTGTTTTAGAAGAATGTGGATTTGAAAAGATGCTTTGCTGTGTGGAGATTTTTTGGTAGAGGATAAATGCAGGATCCTGTAAAAAAACAGCCGGGTTTGGGAGGCAGATACTGAGGTAGATTTTGGACATGTTGAGTGTAAGTTGCCTTAAAGGTTTTTTATTGGTGATGTTAAGTAGTGAGTGAAATATATGGGTGCGGAACTTAGAAGTGCTATTGAGGCTGGGGATAGAAAATTTTGGGTTACCAAAAAATGTATACACACTTTAGAAAGGAAAAAACTGTATTAAAATTGCAATAACGGAATATATACTGATAACTAAAGATGAATATAAGTGACATTGAGCACCTCTTATAATTGCGGAAGTCAAATGTGACTTAAGTATTACAAATTTAATACAGTTTTTTTTTCCTTTTTTAAAATACATACTATTTTTTGGCACCCTCTGTGTGTGTGTGTATAAAATATATATATATGTATGATATATAGTTATTGAAATTATTCTTGGATGCGGCTATATAGACCTGGGATTAATCCTTGAAGAACTTCACTATTTAATGGCAGGACAGGAGAAGGTAAATATTCAAATGAGATACAGGAGATAAGAAATGTGTAGAGGGTGTGAACACTCTAACCCAAGTCCGTGGATTTCTAGAACCCATGGGATAGAGGAGTGGATTTGATGATTTCTCAGAATTGTCTTAACTTCTGAGATCCTTGATTCTAAGATAATTCTGATTGTTCCATAATGGGAAATTGATGATAATAAATACCACTGAATCTTTTCTTGACTTTACCAATAGTGAAGAATCCCTTCTGCCTTTGAACTCACATTACATACTCTGTATACTCCTCTATGGCATAATCCACCTTCTATTGTGGTTATGGATCACAGTTCTCCTGCTAGATCATGTGTAATTAGTAGCCAATAATTACATCTTATTTACAGGGTTTTTTTTTTGGCTGGGGCTGGGTTTGAACCCACCACCTCCGGTATATGGAGCCGGCACCCTAATTATGTCTTATTTATTTCTCTGCCTCTCTTTTCAAACTACTGTCCATAACTGGCAAGGCATTTTTACAGATAGTTGGGAAATGAACACATTTTTTTTGGTGAATGAGTGTTTGGTAAGTAATTAAAAATACTAAGTGAAGTTGATAAATATTTTCTTTTGTTAATTCTTGAATGTTCACTAGAAAATCTGATTGAATTCAAAGATAAGTAAAAAGAAGGGTCACAGAACATGACACCTGGTGAGCAACTGGATGTCTGTTTCAGGTTATAAGATCACTACCAGTCAGAGATTTACAAATTTGAGATTCAATCTAATGATTAAAGCATAAAGATGATAAAATAGTTCTTATTCTGACCAGGAATTTTTATGCCCCCAAAGTTGATCATTTTCATATCTCCTATAGTATAGATGTCCCTTATTTACAATGGTTTGAGTACAGTGGTACACAGGTGCAATCGTAGTTCCGTGCAACCTCAGACTCCTGGGTTCAAGCAATCCTCATGGCTCAGCCTCCTGAGTAGGTAGGACTACAGATAGACACAACCATGCCCAGCTAATTGATTTTTCTTTTTTCTTTTTTTTTTTTTTTAGAGATAGGGCATCACTATGTTGCCCAAGGTAGTCTTGAACTCCTGGCTTTCTGCCGCCCCTCTGCTTGGCCTCCTAATGTACAAGGATTACAAGTACAAGCCACCGTGCTTGATGGTTTGCCTTAAGATTTTTCAAAAGTGATATGATCCAGTGGAAACTGTTCTTGGAGAACTCATAACCATTCTGGTTTTCACTTTAAGTACTGTATTCAACTAGTTACATGAGTTATTCAACATTTTATTATAAAACAGGCTTTCTATGAGACAATTGGCCCCAACTGTAGGCCAGGGTCAGTGTTTTGAGCATGTTTAAGATAGGCTGAGTTAAGCTATGATGATATTCAGTGGGGTAGATGTATTAAATGAATTTGGACTTACAGTATTTTCAATTTATGATGGGTTTATCAGAACATAATCTTGTTATAACTTGAGGAGCGTCTGTACAAACACATCATGTCCATCTTCAGCTGAGGAATAAAGGAGCATCATAATGGCCAAAACAGCTGTTAAAAATGCATTTACTGTATGAAGTGGGCATAATCTTCAAGATAGTAAATAGTATCAGCTTGGTCCTATGATAGTTCAGTTTTGTGTCTATTGTTAACTGACATTCATTCAAAACAATATATTTGGAACTGATTACAAAATCCAAGAGTTGGTAAATAATGGTTCCACTATTCCTATGGGCCAATTAAATCACAAAATGAAAGATAAAATAAAACCTACATTTATTGAAACCTTCCATTTCCTGGGGTATTTCTATTGACAAGAGGGATAAAGACATGTGCATGTTTTTTTGTTTTACTAATATGTGTCTAAGTCATTAAGAATTTGAACATTAGTAGACTCTTTATAATCATCAATTTAAGATGAGGAAAAAAATTAAACTATTTCAAGTCCCAGAATTTTAAGAAATCTAGATCGCCTCTTCTATTTTCACACATTCAAAAGTCCCTCAAAATTCCCTCTTTCTTAAGCCAGCAACCATTAACTTACTCTTAAACCCACACTAAGTACTATTTAACGGAGAGGACAGAAAGCCAGATAGGTCTGGTTTTTAGTATCAGTAGTGTCTTTGTTGTGGAAAGATGTCAGTTCCCTAATTTTTACTACACTGTACAGACCTGTGTACCTCAGGCAACTTTATAGCTCAAACCTCACTCCTTGGGGACTTATAGCAACTTGTAAATCCATGAGGAATTTTTCAGCAAAGTTCTATTTCTTAGTTTATTCATGGATTAGGCTTGTAAGAGTAGATTCATTCTAAGGCTGTAATGAGCAGGGTTTTTTTTTTTTTTTTGCCCTAGAAAGAACACTTCTCTTTTTCCAACATTCAGCTTATGATGGTTTTAGAATTTATGTTCTCAGTTATATCCTCCATTGACTTTGAAATCTTAGAAAACACTCAACATGGTTCTTTCCAGAATTCAGTGCTATTCAAAGCCTCTCTTTATGTAGCAGTAGAAAATGGAGACCCACAAAACTATTTCACATGAGTTTGTCACTATGGTTTACTTCTAAGAACATTGGCTCTGCTTTCCCAACTAACCAGAAATCATGAAGGCACTTTAGTAACTGAGCAGTGTCTGTTATTAGGAGTGGAGAAGATGAAGATTTCCATGCTGAGTTTCTCAGAACTGGGCTGAGGGTAAGTTCTTTTTTCTTTCATTAGCAAAGTATCACAGGAATGGAAGAGCAAGTATCCAATATACTCAATACTAATATGAAACCAGTAGATGAACAACTACACACCCATAGAAGAGAAAAACACAATTAAATTCAAGAAGGGGGAAGGAGGGGAGGGAGCGGGGTCAGAGGAGGAGAGAGGGGGATTGGTTTGATCTTATCAAATGGTCATTATGAAAGGGTACATGGCACACCTCCTGGATGAAGGCTCAACTACAACTTGCACTTCACCTAACAAATGCAAACAATGTAACCTAATCATTTGTACCTAATCATTTGATTAGGTCATTTGAATGACTTTGTTCCTTCACTATATGACCCTGTATTAGCTTTCTATGCTAATAGCCTAGAAATTAATAGCCTAATTGTCATGCATATAGCCTCTTAAAACAACATGTGTTTACCATCTTAATTTCTAATAAGTCCGGGACTCTGATCAAGGCTTAGCTGTATTCTTTGGATTCAGGCTGCAATAATGAAAGTGTTATCTAGGATGTGTTCTCATCTGGAGGCCCAACTGGAGAAGTAATCACTTCCAAACTCCCTTAGGTTGTTGGCAGGATTTATTTATTTTTTTTTTGTGGCTGCAAAATTGAGGGTCCCTGCTTCCTCTGGCTGTTGACTAGAGGCTGTCTTCAGCTCCTAGAGGCTATCATGACCTCTTTGCCATATGAACTTAACATTCCCACTTATTCCTTTAATGTCAGCAAGGGAGAAAGTATATAGAAAGATGGGATCTTGTGTAACTTAATTAATCATGGGAGAGATATTACATTACCTTCGACAAATTCCACCACTTAGAAGCAAGTCACAAGTAGTGCCCAAACTCAAGAGGAGGAGATTATATGAGTGCACAAACATTGTAAGGTGGTCATCAGTGGTCACCTTAGGATCTGTCCACCATGACTGCAAACAAAAGATTTACTTGGGCTAATGTAGAAATAAATTCTGGGCACACAATTTCACAATGGATCACTGTTAATTTACCAATATGTTTCTAGTGGTGTTTCTCAGAGCTCTATCCTCTATTTCATTCAATAACTTTATCGTTTTATTTTATTTTTGTTATTATTATTTTTTAAGCAAGATCTTACTATGTCACCCAGGCTGGAATGCAATGGCATTTTCATAGCTCATTGCAGTCTTGAAATCCTGGGTTCAAGCATTCCTCCTGTCTTAGCCCCCATAGTAGCTGGGATTACAGGCACACATCACCATACTCAGCTAAACTTTTTGTGGAGATGGGGGTCTCACTGTGTTGCCCAGGTTGGTCTTCAACTCCTGGGCTCAAGTGATCCCTCTGCTTCAGTCTCCCAAAGTGGTTAGGGTTATATCTTTTTTAGCAATGACTCTATGACAATACAAATGTTTTTCAAATTTATGGGTGAATCAGAGTGTTAGCAAATAATTCAGATGACACAATCAGGTCCCAATTTTAATTCCATGTTCGTGTGATGGGGCTGGTATTTTTGATATATATTAAAATGATTTTTGTTTTTGAACTTCCCCGTGTGTAACCTTCTTCTGTTAAACCAGAACGATTGATTTATCTTGGGAGAAGCTAGGGTTATTGCAGTAGAAATGAAAAGACAAAGGAAATGCTCAGCTTTTACATTTCAAAATGGAAGCTAGGAATTTACAAGCTCACAAAATTTAGAAAGACAGGCTTTAGTGAGAAAGAATTGATTTTCTAAATTTCTTCACCTCTCAACATGATTGATCACTGTGTTTTAATCCAGGTAGCAGAAAAGAGGGAATTCTGATATTATGGCCTCTAATGTTAAGAAATGAAGGAAAGTGTAGCTCTTGGAATCCCACTGGACTGAGGATGGGAAAGGATATGGAGCAAGGTACAAAGATTGGATGCTGAGGATATTCTTTGGTCAAAAATTCAAAGTCCGCAGAAAAATTAGATGTATGGAAATCTAGTCACACTGGGAATGATTGTCCAGTTTTCCTAGGTAGCTTGAGGGAACTTGCAAACTTCTGGGAATGGTGTCACCACTAACCGGGCAGACATAATTTCCGATATGATGGGATGACAGATGGAACCGAGGTGCTACTCCCAGCCGCCTATGATCTGTTTGTGTCATTTTGGGGACCAGAAATTCTCACACAACCCAGAGAGGTAGGAGAGTCACAATGAGAGACACTGGAGTCAAAACAAAGGTCCGCAGTGACAAGGTTGGAACTTACCTGAACCCTGTGATCTGGAAAGCGTGCGAAGGGTAGTAGGAAGTCCCTTCACCCTTAGGTGTTCTGGCACGGGGCTCACTGCACAGTGCTCTTCTTCGTCTATGGCTTAGATAAGCCTCACTGAGTCAAGTCTGTGCGACAAGACCACACACAGACCATCCATATTCCCATTCCTTTACCTCATAAGTGATTAGCTGAACTGCTTGTGCCCACTGATTAATTGGAGCAAGGCACTTACTGTTGGTCACACTTTCGTCAGGATTCACCCCCCGTCTCTGAACTTGGCACACACTCAGCCGGAAGCAGCGTACAGCCCTTTCTAAGAATAGGCTGGCACCAGAGGAACATATCCTCTGTTCTTCTATTCAGCCTCCCCACCCTTTCCCTACTCCCTGCTCCTATGAACATCATTTACTCCACTCTGTGAAAGAAAATGCTTTTTGGCCTGACTCTCTTTGAGCATGCGGAGCGTGTGGTCACCGTCATCTTCCTATCATCGTAGTGCACCCCACATTGCAATAGTTCTTTCTCCCACTTTGCAATAATCATTTTGAATAAAGTCTCTCATTACTAAATCTGGATTTGCTTTTATTTGGCAATAGCACATGGTGAGTTTTTGACAAGAGGCAAATGGCCCAGGCCACTGACTCCAGCTGAAGACACCAGTATAATGCCCCAAGGCTCAGATATCCCGCAAGTTGTTCAGTGCTATAGACCAGAGAATGTCGCCAGGACTCCGAGCCCCCTTTCCAGCATCACGACATCTCAGGATTCCCTCCTTCAGCTAAGTGACATTTAAGGATCAACAATTTACTCCCAAGAAACCGACTCTGCTTCCTCCAGCTTAAAAGTCTTTTTTGAAGAAGATGCTGTTACTAGAACATTTGTTTTTTTTTCTCCTTCTTATCCAACAAGGACTTATGAGGGTGACTAACTCTGTTATCAAAAATTGACCAAAGACCACATTTTCTTAGAACAACCAGTAGTAGCATGTGCAAATTTGTGACCAGTCACACTAGAATTATGAATCCATAAAGCAAGATGATATTCCACAGCAGAAAAAGTAAGATCCTGCCTTTGAGTTCAAAAACATGTAAGCACAGTATGTGAATATTTGGTTTAGGGACAAGACAGCAGCACTTAGGAAGAAAAAATTAGGGGTTATGTTAGTCAGAAATTTTGAGTTGCAACTTACAGAAACCCAACTGGGATTAGGCGAAAGGGAAAAGAGGGAATTTATTGACTCTCAGAATCTGAGAACAGCCAGGCTGAGGGCAGGGTGGAGAGGCTTCTGGGTTTTAGGGATGAAGTGGCAGGGACACAAAGGTCTGATGGGCATGGCGGGTCTTGGTTGGCCTCTCTCTGGGTGGCGTTCTCTCTTCTGGGTTTTATTCTCTGTCACTACAGACCATCCTTCTGCACAAAGCAGGATTACGGCCCTTCACGGCTTATGAGTCTCAGCTCTCCTGACTTTTGCTCCTGGACTTGAGAGGGGCTGGCTGTTTTAGACACAGCCAGAAAAACTGGGGACAAATTTTGTTTTTTTTTCCCCCAAAGGTGATTTACTTTATTTTTTATTAATATTAAATCATATGGGGACAAATTTTGATTCGTCCTGAAACCTGGTAAGGGCTTTCTGGTAGCCAGGGAGAGAAAATCATGTCAAAAAGTGGCAATTCTGGGCAGCACCTCAGTGAGTAGGGCTGCACCCCAAACCTTTAACATCCACAGATGTGCCCTTCCTCCACATCAGCATCTCTAGAAAATACATTTTGTCATTGGCTTAATACTGACATTGACCATGCATTGATACTTGGACTTTATGGAGTTATTTATCCAGAAACACCTTTTATTTCTTGGGAATTTCAATCACTCGCTTTGCCTTTTCTTTTTTTTTTCTTTTCTTGAGACAGAGTTTACTTTGGTAGAGTGCTGTGGCTTCTCAGCTCACAGCAACCTCCAGCTCTTAGGCGATTGTCTTGTCTCAGCCTTCTGAGTAGCTGGACCATAGGTGTCCACCACAACGTCCGGCTATTTTGTTGTTGTTGCTGCAGTTTGGCAGGGGTCGAATTTGAACCCACCCCTGTCGGTATATGATGCCAGCGCACTACTCACTGAGCCACAGGTGCCACCCAGAATTGCCATTTTTTGACATGATTTTTCTCTCCCTGGCTACTGCAAAATCCTTACCAGGTTTCTTTTTTTTTTTCATTTTTATTATTTTATTATTTTTATTGTTAAATTATAGCTGTGTACATTAGTGCAATCAAGGGGTACAATGTGCTGGTTTCATATACAATCTGAAATATTCTCATCAAACTGTTCAATGTAGCCTTCATGGAATTTTCTTAGTTATTGTATGTAGACATTTGTATTCTGCATTTAGTGAGTTTTGCCTGTACCCATTCTAAGATGCACCGTAGATGAGGCTCCACCCATTACCCTCCCTCCACCATAACCTCCCCACTCCCTTCCCCTTCTTTGGCCCTTTCCTCATAGTCTTGTGCTATACTTGGGTTATAGCCTTCATGTGAAAGCTGTAAGTTAGCTTCATAGTAGGGCTGAGTACATTGGATACCTTTTCTTCCATTCTTGAGATACTTTACTAAGATGAATATGTTCCAGCTCCATCTGTGTAAACATGAAAGAGGTAAAGTCTCCATCTTTCTTTAAGGCTGCATAATATTCCATGGTATACATGTACCTCAATTTGCTAGTCCATTCGTGGGTCGATGGGCACTTGGGCTTCTTCCATGACTTAGCAATTATGAATTGGGCTGCAATAAACATTCTGGTACAGATGTCTTTGTTGTGATTTTTGGTCTTCTGGGCATAAGCCTAGGAAAGGAATTATAGGATCGAATGGCAGGTCTATTTTTAGGTCTCTAAGTATTCTCCAAACATCCTTCCAGAAGGAACGTATTAGTGTGCATTCCCACCAGCAGTGTAGAACTGTGCCCTTTTCTCCACATCCACACCAACATCTCTGTTTTTGGGATTTTGTTATGTGGGCTGCTCTTACTGGGGTTAGGTGATATCTCAAAGTAGTTTTGATTTGCATTTCTTTGATGATTAAGGATGATGAGCTTTTTATTCATGTGTCTGTAGATCGTGCATCTGTCTTCTTCAGAGAAGTTTCTCTTCAAGTCCCTTGACCCCCCTGAGATGGGATCATGTGTTCTTTTCTTGCTAATATGTTTCAGTTCTCTGTGGATTCTGGTTATTAAACCTTTATCGGAGGTATAACCTGCAAATATTTTCTTCTATTCTGAGGACTGTCTGCTGTCTGCCTGCTTTACTTACTATGCTCTTGGCTGTGCAGAAGCTTTTTAGTTCGATCAGGTCCCAGTAGTGTATTTTTGATACTGCTTCAATTGCCAGGGGAGTCCTCCTCATAAAATATTCACCCAGGCCAATTGCTTCAAGAGTTTTCCCTGCACTCTCTTCTAGTATTTTTATAGTTTCATGTCTTAAGTTTAAATCTTTTATCCAGTGAGAGTCTATCTTAGTTAATGGTGAAAGGTGTGGGTCCAGTTTCAATCTTCTACAGGTTGCCACCAGTTCACCCAGCACCATTTGTTAAATAGGGAATCTTTTCCCCACTGAATGTTTTTAATTGGCTTGTCGAAGATCACATAACGGTAAGTAGTTGGATTCATCTCTTGGTTCTCTATTCTATTCCAGACATCTACTTCTCTGTTTTTGTGCCAGTACCATGCTGTTTTGATCACTATTGATTTATAGTACAGTCTCAGGTCTGGTAGCATGATTCCTCCTGCTGTGTTTTTATTGCTGAGTAATCTTTTGGCTATTCGAGGTTTTTTCTGATTCCGTATAAAACGAAGTATTATTTTTTCAAGATCTTTAAAATATGACAGTGGAGCTTTGATAGGAATTGCATTAGAATTATATATTGCTTTGGGTAGTATAGACATTTTAACAATGTTGATTCTTCCCAGCCATGAGCATGGTATGTTTTTCCATTGTTGACATCTTCAGCTATTTCTTTTCTTAGAGTTTCATAGTTCTCTTTATAGAGATCTTTCACGTCCTTTGTTAGATATACTCCCAAATATTTCATCTTCTTTGGCACTACTGTGAAAGGAATAGAGTCCTTGACTATTTTTTCAGCTTGGTTATTGTTGGTATATATAAAGGCTACAGATTAATGGGTGTTGATTTTGTAGCCTGAAACATTGCTGTATTCTTTGATCACTTCTAAAAGTTTTGTAGTAGAATCCCTAGTGTTTTCCAGATATATGATCATATCATCTACAAAGAGTGAAAGTTTGATCTCTTCTGACACTATATGGATACCCTTGATCGCCTTTTCTTCTCTAATTGCAATGGCTAAAACTTCTATTACAATGTTAAAGAGCAATGGAGACAATGGGCAACCTTGCCTGGTTCCTGATCTAAGTGGAATTGATTTCAATTTAACTCCATTCAATAGGATATTGGCTGTTTGTTTGCTGTAGATGGCGTCTATTAGTTTAAAAAATGTCCCTTCTATACCAATTTTCTTAAGTGTTCTGATCATGAAGGGATGCTGGATATTATCAAAAGCTTTTTCTGCATCAATTGAAAGAATCATATGTTCCTTATTTTGTAGTTTGTTTATGTGCTGAATTACATTTATAGATTTACGTATATTGAATGAGCCTTGAGACCCTGGGATAAAACACTTTTTCGTGGTGTACAATTTTTTTTGATGTGTTATTGGATTCTGTTTGTTAGGATCTTATTGAGTATTTTAGTATCAATATTCATTAGTGATATTGGTCTATAGTTTTCTTTTCTTGTTGGGTCTTTCCCTGGTTTGGGGATCAAGGTGATGTTTGCTTCGTAGAATGTGTTGGGTAATATTCCTTCTTTTTCTATATTTTAAAAGATGTTTAGTAATATAGGTACTAGTTCTTCTTTAAAGGTTTGGTAGAATTCTGACATAAAGCCATCTGGTCCTGGGCTTTTCTTTTTAGGTAGATTTTGTATAGTTAATGCTATTTCAGAACTTGATATAGGCCTGTTCAACATTTCCACTTCATTCTGGCTAAGTCTTGGTAGGTGGCGTACTTCCAGGTATTGGTCAATTTCTTTCAGATTTTCATATTTCTGAGAGTAGAGCTTCTTGTAGTATTCGTTAAGGACTTTTTGAATTTCTGAGGGGACTGTTGTTATTTCATCGTTACCGTTTCTGTTTGATGCAATTAGAGATTTTACTCTTTTTTTCCTGGTTAGGTTGGCCAAAGCTTTATCTATTTTATTGATCTTTTCAAAAAACCAACTTTTGGATTTACTGATCTGTTGTATAATTCTTGTTTTCGATTTCATTTAATTCTGCTCTAATTTTGGTTATTTCTTTTCTTCTGCTGGGTTTGGGGTTGGAGTGTTCTTCCTTCTCCAGTTACTTGAGATGTCCCATTAAGTTATTAACTTTCTCTCTTTCCATTTTCTTCAGGAAGGCTTGCAGTGCTATAAATTTCCATCTTACACTGCCTTTGCAGTATCCCAGAGGTTCTGATAATTTCTGTCTTAATTGTTTTGTTCCAAAAATTTGGTGATTTCCTTCTTAATCTCATATATAACCCATCTATCCTTCAGCATAAGGTTGTTTAGCTTCCACGTTTTTGTATGGGTATGCGGGTTCCTACTGTTATTGAGTTCAACTTTTATTCCATGATGGTCTGAGAAGATGCAAGGAATAATTTCTATTTTTTTTTAAAATTTGCTGATGATAGATTTGTGGCCTAGGATGTGGTCAATTTTGGAGTGTGTTCCGTGGGCTGATGAGAAGAATGTGTATTCAGTTTTGTTGGGATGAAGTATTCTGTAGATGTCTGTTAAGTCCAGATGTTGAATGGTTACGTTTAAATCTAAAATGTCTTTGCTTAGCTTCTTTTTGGAGGATCTATCCAGCACTGCTAAAGGGGTGTTAAATATCCAACTACTATGGAACTGGAGGAAATCAAGTTGCTCATGTCTGTTAGAGTTTCTCTTATAAATTGAGGTGCGTTCTGGTTGGGTGCATAAATATTAATAATTGAAGTCTCATCATATTGAGTATTACCTTTAACAAATATGAAGTGTCCATTCTTATCTTACCTTATTTCAGTTAGTTTAAAGCCTATTGCGTCTGCGAATAGGATTGTAACGCCTGCTTTTTTCTGCTTTCCATTTGCCTGGAGTATTGATGACCATCCCTTCATATATTTGTCTTTTAATGTAAGATGCGATTCTTGTATGCAGCAGATATCTGGTTTGTGTTTTTGTATCCAGTGAGCCAACCTGTGCCTCTTTAGAGGACAATTTAAACCATTCACATTAATTGAGAATATTGATAAGCCTTTCAAGAGTCCGGTGGACATTTTTAATCCTTTTGTAACTGTGGAAGTTGGAATTTGATCAAAATTTTCTGGGTGGGTTTACTTTTGTGGTGGAGGATTACAGTGGTCTTTATGGAGGATAGGTCTGAGCATAATTTGGAGAGCTGGTTTAGTTATGGCAAATTTCTTCAACATGTGAATGTCATTGAACTATTTAATTTCTCCATCATAAATGAAACTCAGGTGGGTACAGGATCCTGGGTTGAAAGTTATTTTGCTTTAGGAGATTAAAAGTTGATGACCATCCTCTTCTAGCTGGAAAGGTTTCAGCACAGAGATCTGCAGTTATTCTAATATTCTTGCCCTTGTAGTTGATGGTTTTCTTTCGTCTGGCTGCTTTCGGAATTTTCTCCTTCATATTAACTTTAGTGAAATTGATTATGATGTGTCTGGGGGATGTCTTATTTGGGTTGAGTCGTGCTGGAGTTCTGAAACTGTCTGCTATCTGAATTTCAGGATCTCTTGGCATGTCTGGGTAGTTCTCCTTCATAATCTCATGGAGAAGAGACTCTGTGCCTTGTGAAGCCACTTTGTTGCTTTTGGGGATCCCTATAAGATGAATATTGATTTTCTTCGAGTTATGCCAGAGCTCTCTGAGAGAGTGATCTGTTTTTGCCCTCCATTTCTCTTCCTCTTTGAGAGTTTGGGAGTGTTTGAAAGCTTTGTCTTCAATGTCAGAAATTTTTTCTTCTGCTTGTTCCATTCTGTTACTGATGAATTCTACTGTGTTTCTCAGATCTTTGAGGGCTGCCACTTCTTGTCTGAGTTTGTCAAAATCTTTGGTCATTTGGTCTTTGAACTCATTGAATTCTTGAGACATCTTTTGCATTACTGCTTGGAATTCTAATTCGATCTTATTTGCTATCCAGATTCTGAATTCAATTTCTGACATCTGAGCTATTTGTTTGTGCATGTGATCTTGTGCTATGTCTGCCCTATTGATCCTTGCGGGAGTTGATCTACTCTGATTATTCATATTGCCAGAGTTTTTCTGTTGATTTCGCCTCATGATTGTTTTTCACTGTTGCCTTTGGCTGTCCTCAGAGTTTGGGAAGTGTCTCTCTAACATTAGACTCCAGCGAGATCACTCTATTGTTGCTGGATCTTTGTAGGGAGTGACCCTGTGTAGTTCCTCTGGGGCTGCCCCAGCCAGGGAGTTCTTGCTGTGCAAGCAGCTCCAGAGTGTGACACATATGGATCCAGCAGCAGAGCAGGAGGTGGTGCGCACAGTTCTGGGAGTGCCTGGTGCCCAGTGACTTTGACATAGAGAGCCCAAGCCTCCAGTAGTCTCTGGCCAGAAGAAGTGCTCTGTGCAGAGGCAGGGAGGGCTCCAGAGGGTATGCGGCTACCAGAGCCCCTGGCCAGATGAGCAGGCTGGTGTGGAGGCAGGGAGGGTACAGGAGGGAGGATGCAGGTTTGCACAGCTCCTGCAGTTCCTTGTCAGGGCTTGTGGAGGCCCAGCAGGCATGGGTCGGGGGTTGTGGCACAGCTCTTATGGAGGTCCAGGTGGCACCAAGCATAGGAGTTTGAGGTTGCTATGAGCTGTGACACCATGGCACTCTACCCAGGGCAATAGCCCGAGGCTCCAGTGTGCCAAAACCGGTCTCACTCTGCCCCTGAGGGTTAAGGCTGTAAGGCAGCTCAGTCCCTGCTTTTAGGTTGCTCATTCACTAGGTTACTAGATCCCCCTGCATCCTTGCTCTGTGAGCCTGAGAGCAGAGCTTGCCGGGCAGTTTTTTCACAATGGCTCCCTGCGGCCCAGTGCCGAATACTATTAGTTTCATCTGGCTCAGTGGCTCAGTCTGGGGCCCTACACAATTCCCAAAGTTCTCCACACTCCTGCTCAAGCTCTCCTCAAGGCAGTTCAACTGAGTGCCAAGTCCAAAAACACCGAAACAGTTCACAGGTAAGGCCTTTACTTTTTGCACTCTCACTGCTGCTTGTACTTATGGCTGCCGGCGGGATTAAGTTGATTGAACACATGCAACTACTTGCTGATTTTCCATTGTTTTTGTCCTCCTCTTGGGGTCCAGAAGTCCCTTTCTGACTCCCTGTATCCTCAAAGGGATGATTATAGGCAGATCCCACCAGCCAGAGATGCCTGGAGTCTTATCTCCCCAGACTCACCATGCCCAGTTGCAGGGAAGCTGTTACTCGGCTGCCATCTTGCTCCACCCCCCTTTACCAGGTTTCTTACCAAAATTCGTCCCCACCACAGGGAAAGCTAGACTAACCAATACTCTCTTGATTCTAAGAAAAAGCCGACTCACTCACAATAGCCCATAGCAAAAAACATATTTTACATCATGCCCTAGCAGTAGTGCACATACACATACACATTTACCTGAAATATGTTTTATGAGACATAACTTACCCTTACTATGTATTGTAAACTGTAACATTTTTGCCTGTTCTAGTCCATTCTATTCAATTTTATTCGAGTCTACAAAAAATGTTAGTTGTGATCCCAGAATTTATTTCCTAAGCCATGACCAACCATGTAAAAAACACTCTTGGGTGTGAGGGGTAGAGAAGTCAATTATTCTCAGAAATTCTCCAAATTCTCCCTCTTCTACTGAAAATGGATGTCATTGCTTTGGTAAAAAAAACAAAAGTTATCTCTTATTACAATGGAGATGAATCCTGAATAGGTAACAGATTACACCTGGTCCATCATTTATATGAGATTAATTATATTTCATTTCGTTTTACATCACAAACATTGCAAAACATCACAGCAGAGAAAGGAGGTTGGCTGGATGGGGAAAGCGGTGGAAGTGAGGAGCATGTCCAAGGCTAGGGCATGATGTAAAATATGGTTTTTGCTATGGGCTATAGTCTGAAAAAAGAAGTTTGAAAAATTGTCTTAAGGGTGCCCTCTAGCAAAGTGCAACTTGATTTTGACCCAAGTGAGTTGACTTTTTCTTAGAATCAGGACAGTCTTGGTTAGTCTACCTTTCCCTGTGGTGGGTTCTAAGGAGAATCTTTTGATTTTTTTTTTTTTTTTGTGTGTGTGTGTCCCATATCAGAAGAGTGGCCATGTCTCTGTTTTTTTTTTTTTTTTTTCAATTCTTCTCAGGAAATGAAACAAAATAAAGTGCCAACAATTGTTTTCTCCCCACCTAAGGAAAGAATTTTTGCTTGCAATTTCCCCAGGGACTAGGGGGAGATAAAGACTTGACTTTGGGGGTCAGAGTAATTAATAATGCATATATACTAACTAGAGCAATTGTAGATTTCCTGTAAGACTTTTCCATTGCTGAAGGCAGGACAACCAATCTGGTTTGCTTATATTAAATAAGGTCACTATGTGAAGTATAATATCTAGGAGGAGAAGCAGGGCCCTTATTGTAAAGTGTTAACCCTGTTCCCAAAGGCAAGCTGAGCCCTGGAGTATAGGGCAGCAGGTGATGGCAGCTGAAGAAAGCTCAAAAGTGTTTTTACTGATTATTCCATTTTCTGGCAAAAGTACATGAAAATGTGGTCTAGAGAAATAGCTATAAGCTAGAAAAGCCTCCTGACCTCTGACGAGAGGCATGGATAATTCCATTTCGCCAAGTCAAGAGGATGATGGTGAACTATATCCCACTGGAACTGAGAAGGACAGGATGAGTTTCTGCCCCAGGGAAACCACCCAGGTATCACAAACTGGTTGTTTAGGTGATGAAATTTGCCCCGAGTCTGTGCCACCCAGATGCAAAAATAATACAAAACAAAACCACTGCCAAAAACTCACAACAATTCTTTGGCCAAATTGATAATGAGCAATGATTAACAAAATGTTCTTTTCCTTGGTTAGATGCCTAGAAGGAAGACTCTGTTTCTCCTCGGTGGTTTAAAGATGCTTTGTGTGTTCCCCATGTTCCAGGGAGGTGGAGGCAGGTCTACCATCTCCTACCGTGAGGCTCCCTGTCTTAGGTGGTCTATACAGGCTCCATGGGCCCGGCTGCCTTCTGATTACATCCTGATAATTTTAAAAGTGCAACTCCAGGAAGCAGGGGGCCAGTGGACCCTTCCTTTCCTTTCTCAGAGCTCTCAGGTAGTCATTGGCTACTGTCATGGTATAACATTTCCAGAGCTTCAAAACACACCCTTGATATTACCACCCTGAAATTCCACCTTACTTTAGCCCCCACTAAAATACAACAGGCAAGAAGAGGTCACTTCTAAGTTTCATCTGTTAGTAAATTTTAGTATGAAAGATTTTTACGTATGGAGGAGTCAGTGGGGAAGGGTGGGGACAGCAAATGTTATCAATGTATCTTTCACATTTGGCCCTGGGGGTAATTTGAGTTGACTTGTTCAAAATTAAATGAATGAATAAATAAATAAGGGTCTATAAGGAAGCAATGACATTAAACACACCAGGCAGGATCCCAGTCACTGCTATTTTAGGAAGGTCCAGACCACTGTGATTATCAGGAGGGACTGTGATGCTGCTACTGACACTGGCAGAGAAAGGAAAAATGTGATGTTTTAAATAGAGCATTTTGCTTAGAAATGAATGACCTGTCTCAGATTCTTGCAGAGTTACAGGAATCACACCAGATATGATCCAAGTTTCACTGGAAATGGTTTGTGGACCAGAGAAGTATGTTTGGTGAGATGGTTGAAGAAAATTCAGTAAAAGCTATAAAATGTCAACAAAGCTTAAGAGGCCAGAGCCTTCCATGAATGCCTGTGAGGCATCCTTTCCAAGATGAATTCTTCTGGAAATGTAATTCTAGATTTCAGTTTTCATCATTTGCAGCCTAATATGTGCATCTGTGTGTGCTGGGCGTGTATACACTAACGTCTCCCCCTTGTTCCTCTCTGCTTATTGGAACATGCAAGTTTCTCAGAGAAACGTGTGAAGGAAGGCAGAATTAAAGGGGAGGGAAAGGAAAAGGTATAAAGAAAAAATGAAGGAAGGAGAAAAAAGGAAGGAAGGAAGGAAAAAAGAGAGGGAGGGAGGGAAAGAGGAAGGAAAGAAGGAAGGAGGAGGGAAAGAAAGAAAAAGAAACAATTTTAACTATAGCCTAGAAAGTAAAAAGTAGACAGAAAAAGAGGCAGGCTTCACTTACTCTGTTTCGTGGCCTGTCTGCGTCCTTCTTCTGGGGGCAGAGGAGGTCTTATCAGTCTGGGCCCTGGGGTTACAACCAGATGTAGAATTCTAGAATAAGCAATGCGCAGAGGGCCCCTCGGAGGACGGGTCAGGTGTAGGGATCTTAGAAAGATAAGAAAAAGAGTCAATGGGCCAATAGAGGGGTGCCACAAGGCATTATGTGGGGAAGAACCAGGTAAGTGTGGTATTTCCTCTGTACACAGCAAATTCATTCCAGGTTGTGCAAACAAATAGTCAACGTTCGAGACTGGTCTTGGTGCAGAGTCAGCTCTCAGTGTATCCCTGCTCGATGAGCACAGATAATGGAGTCTGGGGGTGTCAGAGAAGTGGGTGCTGGAAGAATTAAGGAGATAAATAATTTTAAAGCATATTGGGAACATTTAGGTTTCAACTTGAGGTGCTTTTTCTTTTATTATTAAATCATAGCTGTGTATATTAATGCGATCATGGGGCACCATACACTGGTTTTAGAGACCGTTTGACACATTTTCATCACACTGGTTAACATAGCCTTCCTGGCATTTTCTTGGTTACTGTGGTAAGACATTTATATTCTACATTTACTAAGTTTCAGATGTACCCTTGTAAGATGCACGGCAGGTGTAATCCCACCAATCACCCTTCCTCCACCCATCTCTCCCATCCCTCCCCTCCGTCTCCCCCTTCCCCCTATTCTTAGGTTATAACTGGATTATAGTTTTCATATGAAAGCCATAAATTAGTTTCATAGTAGGGCTGAGTACACTGGGTACTTTTTCTTCCATTCTTGAGATACTTTACTAAGAAGAATATGTTCTAGCTCCATCCATGTAAACATGAAAGAGGTAAAGTCTCCATCTTTCTTTACGGCTGCATAACATTCCATGGTGTATATATACCACAATTTATTAATCCATTTGTGGATCGATGGGCACTTGGGCTTTTTCCATGTCTTAGCAATTACGAATTGGGCTGCAATAAACATTCTGGTACAAATATCTTTGTTATGATGTGATTTTTGGTCTTCTGGGTATATACCTAGTAGAGGAATTATAGGACTGAGTGGCAGATCTACTTTTAGATCTCTAAGTGTTCTCCAAACATCTTTCCAAAAGGAATGTATTAATTTGCATTCCCAGCAGCAGTGTAGAAGTGTTCCCTTTTCTCCACTTTCACGCCAACATCTCTGGTCTTGGGATTTTGTGATATGGGCTTACTGGAGTTAGATGATATCTCAAAGTAGTTTTGATTTGCATTTCTCTGATGATTAAATATGATGAGCATTTTTTCATATGTCTGTAGGCCATGTGCCTGTCTTCTTCAGAGAAGTTTCTCAAGTCCCTTGCCCAGCCTGCGATGGGATCACTTGTTCTTTTCTTGCTTATACATTTGAGTTCTCTGTGGATTCTGGTTATTAAACCTTTGTCAGAGACATAACCTGAAAACATCTTCTCCCATTCTGAGGGCTGTCTACTTGCTTTACTTACTGTGTTCTTGGCTGTGCAGAAGCTTTTTAGTTTGATCAGGTCCCAGTAGTGTATTTTTGAAGCTGCTTCAATTGCCCGGAGGGGTCCTCCTTATAAAATACTCACCCAGACTGATTTCTTCAAGGGTTTTCCCTGCACTCACTTCTAGTATTTTTTTTTAACGTCAGAATTCTACCAAACCTTTATCTCTTCTAGTATTTTTATAGTTTCATGTCTTAAGTTTAAATCTTTAATCCAGTGAGAGTCTATCTTAGTTAATAGTGAAAGGTGTGAGTCCAGTTTCAGTCTTCTACAGGTTGCCAGCCAGTTCACCCAGCACCATTTGTTAATTAGGGAATCTTTTCCCCACTGAATGTTTTTAATTGGCTTGTCAAAGATCAAATAACGGTAAGTAGCTGGGTTAATCTCTTGGTTCTCTATTCTGTTCCATACATCTACCTCTCTGATTTTGTGCCAGTACCTTGCTGTTTTGATCACTATCAATTTATAGTATAGTCTGAGGTCTGGTAGCGTGTTTCCTCCTGCTTTGTTTTTATTTCTGAGTAATATCTTGGCTATTCGAAGTTTTTCTCTGATTCCATATAAAACGAAGTATTATTTTTTCAAGATCTTTAAAGTATGACAGTGGAGCTTTAATAGGGATGCATTAAAATTGCATATTGCTTTGGATAGTATGGACATTTTAACAATGTTGATTCTTCCCAGCCATGAGCATGGTATGTTTTTCCATTTGTTAACATTTTCAGCTATTTCTTTTCTTAGAGTTTCATAGTTCTTAGAGATCTTTCACGTCCTTTGTTAGATAAACTCCCAAATATTTCATCTTCTTTGGCACTACTGTGAGTGGAATCGAGTCCTTAACTGTTTTTTCAGCTTGATTATTGTTGGTATATATAAAGGCTACCAATTTATGAATGTTGATTTTGTAACCTGAGGCGCTGCTGTATTCCTTGATCACTTCTCAGAGTTTTGTAGTAGAATCCCTGATGTTTTCCAGATGTACAATCATATCATCTGCAAAGAGTGAAAGTTTGATCTCTTCTGACCCTATATGGATACCCTTGATCAACTTTTCTTCCCTAATTGCGATGGCTAAATCTTCCATTACAATGTTAAAGAGCAGTGGAGAAAATGGGCAGCCTTGTCTGGTTCCTGATCTGAGTGGAAATAATTTCAATCTAACTCCATTCAATTTGATATTGGCTGTGGGTTTCCTGTAGATGGCATTTATCAGTTTGAGAAATGTCCCTTCTCTACCAGTTTTCTTAAGTGTTCTGATCATGAAGGGATGCTGTATATTATCAAAAGATTTTTCTGCATCAATTGAGAGAATCATATGGTCTTTGTTTTTCAATTTGTTTATGTGCTGAATTATACTTGTAGATTTACGGATATTGAACCAGCCTTGAGACCCTGGGATAAAACCGACTTGTTCATGATGTATAATTTGTTTGATGTGTTGCTGTATTCTATTGTTAGGATCTTGTTGAATATTTTTGCATGTATATTCATTAGTGATATTGGTCTATAATTTTCTTTTCTTGTTGGGTCTTTTCCTGGTTTGGGGATCAGGGTGATGTTTGCTTCATAGAACATGTTGGGTAGTCTTCCTTCTTTTTCTACATTTTGGAACAGGTTGAGTAATATAGGTTGTAGTTCCTCTTTAAAGGTTTGGTAGAATTCTGACGTGAAGCCATGTGGTCCTGCACTTTTCTTTTTAGGGAGATTTTGTATGGTTGATGCTATTTCAGAAGTTGATATTGGCCTGTTCAAAATTTCCACTTGATTCTGGCTAAGTATTGGAAGGTGATGTGCTTCCAAGTATTGGTCAATTTCCTTCAGATTTTCATATTTCTGAGAATAAAGTTTCTTGAAATATTCATTAAGGGTTTTTTTAAATTTCTGAGGATTCTGTTGTTATTTCGCCTTTGTCATTACTGATTGATGAAATTAGAGATGTTATTCTTTTCTTCCTGGTTAGGTTAGCCAAAAGTTTATCTATTTTAGTGACCTTTTCAGAAAACCAACTTTTTGATTTATTGATCTATTGTATAATTCTTTTGTTTTCAATTTCATTTAATTCTGCTCTAATTTTGGTTATTTTGTTTCTTCTACTGGGTTTGAGGTTGAATGTTCTTCCTTTTCCAGTTGCTTGAGATGTCCCATTAAGTTGTTAAGTTCCTTTCTTTCCATTCTCTTGAGGAAGGCTGGCAGTGCTATAAATTTCCCTCTTAGCACTGCCTTTGCAGTATCCCACAGGTTCTGATAATTCATGTCTTCAGTGTCATTTTGTTTCAAAAATTTGGCAATTTTCTTCTTAATCTCATCTCTGACCAAGCTATCATTCAGCTTAAGGTTATTTAACTTCCATGTTGTTGTATGTGTATGCAGATTTATGTTGTTATGAGTTTAACTTTTGTTCCCTGGTGGTTTGAGAAGATGCAAGGAATACTTCCTATTACTTTAAATTTACTGAGGTTAGACTTGTGACCTAAGATGTGATTGATTTTGGAGTATGTTTTGAGGGCTGATGAGAAGTATATGTATTCATTTTTGTTGGGAGGAAATGTTCTGTAGTTGTCTGCTAAATCCAAATGTTGGATGGTTAGGTTTAAATCTAAAATTTCTTTGCTCAGCTTCTTATTGGAGGATCTATCCAACATTGCCAAAGGAGTGTTGAAATCTCTGACTATTATGGAGCTGGAGGAAATCAAGTTGGTCATGTCTGTTAGAGTTTCTCTTATAAATTGAGGTGCATTTGTTTGGGTGCATAAATATTAATAATTGAAATCTCATCATAATGAGTATTATCCTTAAAAAATATGAAGTGAGAATTCTTATCCTTCCTTACTTTTGTTGGTTTAAAGCCTATTGTGTCTGCAAATAGAATTACAACACCTGATTTTTTCTGATTACTGTTTACCTGAAATATGGACGACTATCTTTTCACCCTGAGTCTATATTTATCTTTTAAGGTAAGATGTGACTCTTGTATGCAGAAAATATCTGGCCAGAGGTTTTGTATCCAGTCAGCCAACCTGTGCCTCTTTAGAGGACAATTTAAGCTGTTCATATTAATGGAGAATACTGGTAAGTCTGGTAAAATTTTGTGTGTCGAGTTTTTCAAAAGTCCAGTGGACATTTTTAATCATTTTGCCAGTGTAGAAGTTGGAGTTTGATCGAAAATTTCTGAGTGAATTTACTTTTGTGGTTGAGGATTGGGCTGGTCATTATGGAGGATAGGTCTGAGCATAATCTGGAGAGCTGGTTTAGTTATGGCAAATTTCTTCAACATGTGAATGTCATTGAACTATTTAATTTCTCCATCATAAATGAAACTCAGTTTAGCTGGGTACAGGATCCTGGGTTGAAAGTTATGTTGCTTTAGGAGATTAAAAGTTGATGACCATCCTCTTCTAGCTGGAAAGGTTTCAGCAGAGAGATCTGCAGTTATTCTAATATTCTTGTCCTTGTAGTTGATGGATTTTCTTTCGTCTGAAAATCCTTTCAGAATTTTCTCCTTCATATTAATTTTAGTGAAATTGATTATGATGTGTCTGGGGGATGTCTTATTGTGGTTGAGTCATGCTGGGGTTCTGAAACTGTCTGCTATCTGAATTTCAGAATTTCTTGGCATGTCTGGAAAGTTCTCTTTCATATTTTCATGGAGTATGGTCTCTGTGCCTTGCAAAGCCACTTCGTCACTTTCAGGGATTCCAATGAGGCAGATATTAGCCTTCTTCAAATTATCCCCAAGCTCTCTGAGAGAATGATCCATTTTTTTTTCCTTTTTTTTTTTTTTTTTTTATTGTTGGGGATTCATTGAGGGTACAATAAGCCAGGTTACACTGATTGCAATTGTTAGGTAAAGTCCCTCTTGCAATCATGTCTTGCCCCCATAAAGTGTGACACACAACGAGGCCCCACCCACCTCCCTCCTTCCCTCTTTCTGTTCCCCCCCATAACCATAATTGTCATTAATTGTCCTCATATCAAAATTGAGTACATAGGATTCATGCTTCTCCATTCTTGTGATGCTTTACTAAGAATAATGTCTTCCACGTCCATCCAGGTTAATACGAAGGATGTAAAGTCTCCATTTTTTTTAATGGCTGAATAGTATTCCATGGTATACATATACCACAGCTTGTTAATCCATTCCTGGGTTGGTGGGCATTTAGGCTGTTTCCACATTTTGGTGATTGTAAATTGAGCTGCAATAAACAGTCTAGTACAAGTGTCCTTATGATAAAAGAATTTCTTTCCTTCTGGGTAGATGCCCAGTAATGGGATTGCAGGATCAAATGGGAGGTCTAGCTTGAGTGCTTTGAGGTTTCTCCATACTTCCTTCCAGAAAGGTTGTACTAGTTTGCAGTCCCACCATCAGTGCAAAAGTGTTCCCTTCTCTCCACATCCACGCCAGCATCTGCAGTTTTGAGATTTTGTGATGTGGGCCATTCTCACTGGGGTTAGATGATATCTCAGGGTTGTTTTGATTTGCATTTCTCTAATGTATAGAGATGATGAACATTTTTTCATGTGTTTGTTAGCCATTCGTCTGTCGTCTTTAGAGAAAGTTCTATTCATGTCTCTTGCCCATTGATATAAGGGATTGTTGGCTTTTTTCATGTGGATTAATTTGAGTTCTCTATAGATCCTAATTATCAAGCTTTTGTCTGATTGAAAATATGCAAATATCCTTTCCCATTGTGTAGGTTGTCTCTTTGCTTTGGTTATTGTCTCCTTAGCTGTACAGAAGCTTTTCAGTTTAATGAAGTCCCATTTGTTTATTTTTGTTGTTGTTGCAATTGCCATGGCAGTCTTCTTCATGAAGTCTTTCCCCAGGCCAATATCTTCCAGTGTTTTTCCTATGCTTTCTTGGAGGATTTTTATTGTTTCATGCCTTAAGTTTAAGTCCTTTATCCATCTTGAATCAATTTTTGTGAGTGGGGAAAGGTGTGGGTCCAGTTTCAGTCTTTTACATGTAGACATCCAGTTCTCCCAACACCATTTATTGAATAGGGAGTCTTTCCCCCAAGGTAAGTTCTTGTTTGGTTTATCAAAGATTAGGTGGTTGTAAAATGTTAGTTTCATTTCTTGGATTTCAATTGGATTCCAAGTGTCTATGTCTCTGTTTTTGTGCCAGTACCATGCTGTCTTGAGCACTATGGCTTTGTAGTACAGACTAATATCTGCTATGCTGATGCCCCCAGCTTTATTTTTGTTACAGAGAACTGCCTTAGCTATACGGGGTTTTTTCCGGTTCCATACAAAACGCAGAATCATTTTTTCCAAATCTTGAAAGTACGATGTTGGTATTTTGATAGGAATGGCATTGAATAGGTAGATTGCTTTGGGAAGTATAGACATTTTAACAATGTTGATTCTTCCCATCCATGAGCATGGTATGTTCTTCCATTTGTTAATATCCTCTGCTATTTCCTTTCTGAGGATTTCATAGTTTTCTTTATAGAGGTCCTTCACCTCCTTCGTTAGGTATATTCCTAGGTATTTCATTTTCTTTGAGACTATGATGAAGGGAGTTGTGTCCTTAATTAGCTTCTCATCTTGACTGTTATTGGTGTACACAAAGGCTACTGACTTGTAGACATTGATTTTATATCCTGAAACATTACTGTATTTTTTGATGACTTCTAGGAGTCTTGTGGTTGAGTCTTTGGGGTTCTCTAAGTATAAGATCATGTCATCAGCAAAGAGGGAGAGTTTGACCTCCTCTGCTCCCATTTGGATTCCCTTTATTTCCTTGTCTTGCCTAATTGTATTGGCTTGAACTTCCAGCACTATGTTGAATAGTAAAGGTGACAGAGGACAACCTTGTCTGGTTCCAGTTCTAAGAGGAAAAGCTTTGAGTTTTACTCCGTTCAGTAAAATATTGGCTGTGGGTTTGTCATAGATAGCTTCAATCAGTTTTAGAAATGTGCCACCTATGCCTATACTCTTCAGTGTTCTAATTAGAAAAGGATGCTGGATTTTATCAAATGCTTTTTCTGCATCTATTGAGAGGATCATGTGATCTTTATTTTTGCCTCTGTTAATATGGTGGATAACGTTTATAGACTTGCGTATGTTAAACCAGCCTTGCATCCCTGGGATGAAGCCTACTTGGTCATGATAAATGACTTTTTTGATGATAAGCTGTAATCTATTGGCTAGGATTTTGTTCAGAATTTTTGCGTCTATGTTCATGAGTGAGATTGGTCTGACATTCTCCTTTTTGTTTGGGTCTTTTCCTGGTTTTGGTATCAGGGTGATGTTTGCTTCATAGAATGTGTTGGGGAAGATTCCTTCTTCCTCAATTGTTTGGAATAATTTCTGCAGTACAGGAATAAGCTCTTCCTTGAAGGTTTGATAGAATTCTGGAATGAAGCCATCTGGACCAGGGCATTTTTTTGTTGGAAGCTTTTTTATTGTTTCTTTGATCTCAGTGCTTGAAATTGGTCTGTTCAGGAGCTCTATTTCTTCCTGGCTGAGTCTAGGGAGAGGGTGTGATTCCAAATATTCATCCATTTCTTTCACATTGTCAAATTTCTGGGCATAGAGTTTCTGGTAGTATTCAGAGATGATCTCTTGTATCTCTGTGGGATCAGTTGTTATTTCCCCTTTTTCATTTCTGATTGAGGTTACTAGAGATTTTACTTTTCTATTCCTCGTTAGTCTGGCCAATGGTTTATCTATTTTATTTATTTTTTCAAAAAACCAACTCCTTGTTTCATTAATTTTCTGAATGGTTCTTTTGTTTTGAATTTCATTGATCTCTGATTTTATTTTGGATATTTCTTTTCTTCTACTGAGTTTAGGCTTAGATTGTTCTTCTTTTTCCAATTCCATAAGATCTCTGGTGAGATTGTTGATGTGCTCTCTTTCTTTTTTTCAAATGTAGGCATCTAAAGCGATAAATTTTCCTCTCAAAACTGCTTTTGCAGTATCCCACAGGTTTTGGTAGCTTGTGTCTTCATTGTTGTTATGCTCAAGGAAGTTAATGATTTCCTGTTTTATTTCTTCCTGTACCCATCTGTTATTCAACAGAAGATTGTTTAATTTCCATGCCTTTGGGTGGGGTCGAGCATTTTTGTTAGAGTTGAGTTCTACCTTTAGTGCCTTATGGTCTGAGAAGATACAAGGTAAAATTTCAATTCTTTTGATTCTGTTGATATTTGTTTTGTGTCCCAGGATATGATCAATTTTGGAGAATGTTCCATGGGGTGATGAGAAGAATGTATATTCTTTATCTTTGGGATGGAGTGTTCTATATGCATCTATCAAGCACAGTTGTTCTAGGGTCTCATTTAAGTCTCTTCTATCCTTGTTTAATTTCTGTTTAGAGGATCTGTCCAGCTCCGTAAGAGGAGTGTTAAGGTCCCCCGTTATTATGGTATTATCAGATATCATATTGCTCAGACTGAGTAAGGTCTGTTTCAAGAATCTGGGAGCATTTAAATTGGGTGCATAGATATTTAGAATTGAAATGTCTTCTTGTTGTATTTTTCCTTGAGCAATATAAAGTGACCATCTTTGTCTTTTTTGACTTTAGTTGCTTTAAATCCACATGTATCTGAAAATAAGATTGCAACTCCTCTTTTCTTCTGAATTCCATTTGGCTGAAAAATTGTCTTCCAACCCTTGACTCGGAGCTTTAATTTGTCTTTTGAAGCCAGGTGTGTTTCTTGCAGACAGGAAATGGATGGCTTGTGTTTTTTAATCCAGTCAGCCAATCTATGTCCCTTCAGTGGGGAATTCAAGCCATTAACATTTATTGAGATAATTGATAAGTGTGGTAGTATTCTTATTTTTTTTTTTTTTTTTTTGTAGAGACAGAGTTTCACTTTATGGCCCTTGGTAGAGTGCCGTGGCCTCACACAGCTCACAGCAACCTCCAACTCCTGGGCTTAAGCGATTCTCTTGCCTCAGCCTCCCGAGTAGCTGGGACTACAGGCGCCCGCCACAACGCCCGGCTATTTTATGGTTGCAGTTTGGCCAGGGCCGGGTTTGAACCCGCCACCCTCAGTATATGGGGCCGGCGCCTTACCGACTGAGCCATAGGCGCCGCCCTAGTGTGGTAGTATTCTATTCGTCTTATTTAGTGAGAGTCCATTGCTTAGTTTTATCTTTTGCATCAGTGTGGAGGTTAGGTTCTGTCCTTTAATTTCTGAGTTCTTACTTTGCTGCTGATCCGTTGTGGTGGTCAGTGTGCAGAACAGGTTGAAGTATTTCCTGTAGAGCTTGTCTTGTTGTGGCGAATTTCCTCAATGTTTGTATATCCGTAAATGATTTGATTTCTCCGTCAATTTTGAAGCTTAGCTTAGCAGGGTACAGAATTCTGGGCTGGAAATTGTTCTGTTTAAGTAGATTAAAAGTAGATGACCATTGTCTTCTTTCTTGGAAAGTTTCATTAGAGAAGTCTGCGGTCACTCTGATGGATTTGCCCCTGTAGGTCAACTGGCGCTTACTCCTGGCAGCTTGCAGAATCTTTTCTTTTGTCTTGACTTTGGACAGGTTCATCACAATGTGTCTTGGGGAAGCTCGGTTAGAATTGAGGCGACCTGGAGTCCGATAGCCCTCTGAAAGCAGTGTGTCAGAATCTTTGTTGATATTTGGGAAATTTTCTTTTATAATATTCTCTAGTATGGCTTCCATTCCTCTGGGGCATTCTTCTTCCCCTTCTGGAATTCCTATAGCTCATACGTTGGAACGCTTCATAAAGTCCCATAATTCTGACAGTGAACGTTCTGCTTTCTCTCTCTTCTTTTCTGCCTCTTTTACTATCTGAGTTATCTCAAAAACTTTGTCTTCTACCTCTGAAATTCTTTCTTCTGCATGGTCTAACCTGTTGCTGATACTTTCCATTGCATCTTTAAGTTCCCTGATTGACTGTTTCATTTCCTTCAGCTCTGCTATATCCTTTTTATATTCTTCATATCGTTCATCTCTGATTTGATCTTGTTTTTGGATTTCCTTTTGGTTATTTTCTACTTTATTAGCAGTTTCCTTCATTGTTTCCATCATTTCTTTCATTGTTTTCAACGTGTGTATTCTAAATTCCCTTTCTGTCATTCCTAACATTTCTGTATAGGTGGAATCCTCTGCAGTAGCTACCTCATGGTCCCTTGGCGGGGTTGTTCTGGACTGGTTCTTCATGTTGCCTGGAGTTTTCTGCTGATTCTTCCTCATGGGTGATTTGTTTTATTTGTTTCCTTGCCCTAATTTTCCTTTCACTTCCTCTTGCTCTTTAAGTTCTCGTGCCTGTGGACTAAGGGTTACAGGAGCAGAAGGGTGATAAGGTTTAAGAGCAAAAAAGGGATGAAAGAAAGGAGGACCGAGTGATAAGGAAAAAAAAAAGAAAAATAGAGAAAGGAAAGGGGGTGGGTAAAAGGAATATTGACAAAAAGAAGAGAGGCACAGAAAGAGGGAGACAGAGCAATATAGGTGTACAGTAGGGTACTTTGATACAACCTTAAAAAAAAAAAACACCTTCTGGGGTTGCCTAGTTGGGTGGTTCCCTTGAGGTCAGCAGCTCTTTGCTCACCCGATCAGACACAGTACCCCACCTCCACCAAGTAGAGAGGAAAGACAAAAATGCTATAAATCAAACCAAAACAAGCAAACAGAAAACTTTACGGGATAAAATTGGCTGGAAAAAACAAATAATAGCGGTAGAAACACTAACAAAAATGAAGTTCTAATTATTGAAATAGGCAGCAATGGGAAATTATAATTAACTAGAAAAATTGAGAAAGAAAAAGCATCTGTATGGAAAAGGTTGGACTTAAAAAACAAAACAACAATCCACAACATCAAATAAACAAAAAAAACAACCAAACCAAAAAAAAAAAAAAAAAACACAACCAAAAACAAAGCAGTATGTATATGTTATTGAATGTTGTCTGGGCGACACGTGGTCTTCTGGGGTATGAGATGTTAATCACAGTTCTGATACGACTGGAGGCTGCTAGTTTCTCAAACCCAGCAGGTAGACACCCTATATCTCTCTTCAGCCCACTTAAAAGGCACTTTGAACTTGTTCACTTACTGAGCAAAAGCTTTCTCAGGGAAGTGCTTGTTGCTGGAATCACTGCTGAAGTGGCTAATCCACTTACCCTGTGTGTCAAAACTGGTCTCCCTCTGCCCCCGAGGGTTAGGGCTGCAAGGCGGCTCAGACCCTGCCCTTAGGCTACTTGGTCGCTGGGTTACCAGCTCCCACCCAATTCCAGCTCTGCGACCCTGAGGGCGGAGCTTGCCGGGGCAGATCGCTCACAATGTCTGCCTGTGACCCAGAGCCAAACACTATTAGCTCCGTCTGGCTCAGCGTCTCAGACTGGGGCCCCAGACAAAGGCCAAAGTTCTCCGCACTCCCGCTCAGCCTCTCCCCAAGGCAGTTCATCTGAGTGCCAAGTCCAAAGACACCAAAACAGTTCACAGGTAAGGCCTTTCTGGTTTGCAGTCTCGCTGCTACTGAACTTACAGTTGCGGGCGGGTTTAGACGGATTGAACACACGCGACCACTTGCCGGTTTTCCACTGTTTTAGTCCTCCTCTTGGGGTCCAGAAGTCTCTCGCTGACTCCCTGTATCCTCTCAGGGGTGATGATAGGCAGATCCCACCAGCCAGAGATGCCTGGAGTCCTATCTCCCCAGACTCACGGTGCCCAGATGCAAGGAAGCTGTTACTCGGCTGCCATCTTGCTCCGCCCCCTCCGAGAATGATCCATTTTTGTTCTCCATTTCTCTTCCCCCTGAGAGTTTGGGAGTGTTCAAAAGCATTGTCTTCAATGTCAGAAATCTTTTCTTCTGCTTGCTCTACTCTGTTACTGAGGGATTGTACTGTATTTTTCAGATCTCTGAGGATTGCAAATTCTTGCTTCAGTGCGTCAAAATCTTTGGTGGTTTTGTCTTTAAATTTGTTAAATTCTTGAGACAACTTTTGAATTTCTCCTCGAATTTCTAATTCCTACTTTTGAATTGCTGCTAGAATTTCTAATTCCAAATTTTCCTTTATTTTATTAATCTTGTTTGCAATCCAAATTCTGAATTCGATTTCTGACATCTTGGCCAGCTGTTTATGAATGGGATCTTCAGTTATATCTGCCATATCTTTCTTTGGGGGGATTGATGTATTCTGGTTATTCATGTTACCAGAGTTTTTTTGCTGATTCCACCCCATGATTATTTTACACCATTTGACTTTTCCCCTGGAGCTTTGTTGTGGACCCATACAGTGCTACGGCCTGAGAAACTGGAGACCTATTTGATGTGGTGGGGCTAAGTGGTTCTGTCTTGTTTTTAGCTGGTCTCTGTCCTACCCTAGTGAAACAGTTACTGTGGGTTGAAGTCTCAGCTGTGGAGACTGATATTTCAGCTGTGAAATATCAGCAATTAAGTCACCACCACCACCACCCCCCCACAGGCAACAATTGAAAAGGAAAATCAAACCTTCCTACAACCACACACCCAGGGCACCACTTGGGTAGTCCTCGGGCGATTGGCTCAGTTCGAAAGGTCCAAATCACTCATCTCATTCAGCACCTGTCTCAGGTGGGAGAGTTTAAAAGGTCTCTTTGGCAACTAGATCGCAGGGGTCTGCTGACTACTGAAATATGACTTGCTGCGGTGCTCTGTGAAGTTAGGAGGACCCACTCAGCAAATAGATTAGTCTGGGAAGGTTGATGCCTCCTTCCCCACCTTGCACCTCTGTCACACCTAGTCACTGATAACCCTGCAGGGCTGTGACACAGTTGCCTCCAATGAGCAGATACTCCAGGGGTTTGTACCTTCCTGAATCACAAGGAAATCTGTGTTTGCTCAGCCATGCTGCTGCTTTCTGCCTCTATCCGGCAGGGGAAGGTGAGGCCTGACAACCTTGGGTGCTTGATGGAGGCTGGGGGGTGTTTACTCAGTTCCAGCCCTGCCTCTGATTGATGTTACTGACAGAAGAGAACAACTTTGCGGGAATTTGTTTCTGTCCCTGCTAAAGTCCCCTGCAGAAGAGAAGCTGTTTTGAGTTCCCAGAACCTGCGCCTCAGGCCCTGTCTTTGCTCCTGTAGGTTTGTATTCGCAGCATGGTAAGCTGTCAGTTCTAGCCTCTTGCCTTCCTTTGTCTATAGGCTGACAATCCCCTGGGGGCCCAATGCATCTCAGAAAAGCGGTCCTCTGGGTCAGACCTGCCCTGGGAATCTCCCAACTCTGTGTGTGCGTTTTCTAGTCCCCACGCTCCACCCAGGCCGGTACCGCCTCAGGCAAACCCTTTACTCTCAGGGCTTGCATTTCCATCCCAGATCTGCTCCACGGTGGTTGCCACCTGAGAAGATGCCCGGCCTCCTCTGGTTGCCCAGAGAGACAGGGGGTGTGTCTTTGGAATATCCGGGGGTGAGCCCTATTGTTGCCAAAAATGGCTGCTGCTCTGCGCCTCAGGGCACCACTGCTCCAGTGTGGTTCCCTCTCAGCCAACAGTCCTCTCCTCACTCCCATGCCGCAGAATCAGCACTGACAAACTGCAGTCTAGGCCCTGTTCACACCCCTCAAGAAATCACCCATGAATCTGGATTCTTTGGGGACAGGCCTCCAGACCTCAGAGTGAGAGTGGAGGGGAGTGCTGGGAGCTCAGAATTGCAGGTAAAGGATATATTTAGTTTTATATAGTTTTTTTGCCTTGTAGGAGAATGCTGTGGCACCCTAATAGGGGACTTAGGTCCGGTTTTTAGAGGGTCTCTCCTGTGGAGTGTAGTGGGAGGACCTTTGAACTCTGCTCATTTGTTTGTGGGGCACTCTGAGCCATTCTCATGGGGGAGGGGACTTCTGTCCGCTTGGTGATGGATTTTGTACCTTTTGTTTGTATCCTTGGGGTTGCAGCTCACCTCAGTGAAGTTGATGTGCGTTCTTCAACCTTCTCTCTTGGTGCAGCTCTAATCCACCAGGTTACTTGCTAAATTTCTGTCCTTTAACTCTCCTTCTGGATGGGAGCCTTTGTGGAAAGCTGGCTTCAGTCAGTCATCTTGTCTCCACCCCCCTCAAGTTGAGGTGTTAATGATAAATAATTTTGTTTGGTGAAGTGGATCCCTAGGGATCTTGGCAACATATTTTTTGTTCCACTGTGGTCACCATATTCATTTGAGATTCTTAAATATTTTCCTCTTGTGACCTGGAGGCCAAGCCCAAGGCTTCGCTCCCTGCTGGATCACTACTTCTGTGAGGGGCCATCTTCTTCTCCTGCTTCTTGACACCCTGCTTCCTTCACTGGAGTCACACAGCAGGCCCTACATGTAGACTCTGGACAGCTGCTACTGAACACCGAGCCTTGCATTGCTGCCATCACCCCCAGAATCCCCCTGGAAACCCCTTTCTACTTTTTGGAGTGCCCATCTCAGGGTTGAGAGTTCTGTTGACCACAGTGGGTGGAACAGAGGGAAATGAAGGGGAGGCCTGATTACCACATCATAAGTTTTTGTTGAAACTTGGGATGTTTTTGTTCCAAAAACACAGTTGAAGGTGGTGTCTCTATTTCATGGTGCGAGGAGTGTGGTCCTCTACTTCAGGCACCAAATGAGTTAAGAAGACATCTGGGGATTGGCTCAGAATCTAACCACAGTGTTTCTATGGCAAATTGGCTACTAATTTGCCAAGAATTACCTTAGAGAATACTATGAGAGTCAAGGCATATTCACTTAGAAATAACAAATTGAATATTGTCTAACAACTTCATATTTCAGATTTTGTACAAAACTCAGATGACCCTAACGTGTCTGAATCAGGGTCTTTAAATAGAGTCTATTGAATACATCCTATGCCAGCAGGCAGGCTTGCCTTCATCACAGGCAGCCTTGCCCATAGGAAAAGAGGCAATAAAGTTTAATATTCTGGTGGTACTAACACCTTCATGATGTTTGTAGAAGGAGCAACCTTGGGCCAAGTGAACAAGAAAAGAGGAAGTTCCCGGACCACTTCCAAAGGGCTGAGGCTGAAGAGCTGATGTCTTGGGGCTGCCCAAAAGTCTGCCACATGTCCAACAGTGCCACCGCCGCTGAAACCCCAAGTCTACAGCTCAGGGTGGTCTGGAAGTGAAGCATTGTTTTCCTGAGAGTGGTTTCAAGAATGTAGCTCCTCACCTAATAAAAGGAATATGCAATGATTAACTAGGTCTAATATTAGTATCTGCAAAGTAAAGAGCAATTGGGCCTGGTATGAAAGAACAAACCTTGCACGTACCCACTGCCAGGCAGAATCTGTTCTTTTTTAGTCATAAATCTTTCTTGGATGCCAGAGAAGAATTTCGCTTCCGTCAGAAACACCAAGTGAACCAAAGAGAAAGAGCATGTTGTTTTGGAGATGAAAGCTTTCTGAGTTGAAAGCTCTTGCTGTCTTTCTGCTGTTGTTCTGACTTCTTTCTCTTGGTGTCCTTCACCCTGCCATGCCTTGCGTTGTTTTGCACAGGATGGAGCAGTTCTGAGACAGGTTGGGATGGACCATTTGCTTCAGGCATTAGCTTTGGTCAGAGAACTTGTCTGACATTGAGTCTCACTGTTTTCCAAGGTGGACCATTGGTGAAACATCTTTGGCCACCAAACCTCTGATAATTATGAAGAATACATCAATAGACTTCAGGGTATTCCTAAACCCAAGAACACCACTAATTGAGATGCAGAAGTTAAACTGATTTGTTCATCAAGTAAGTGTACCCCTCTTGCTGAGCACTATTACTAATTCAAATTACACGTGTTATCTAATTTGTCTTGAAACTTTTTGATGTAGGGCAGTGGGATTCTTAAAGTGTGGTCCTCACAACATCAGCATCAACTGAGAACTTGCTAGAAATGTAAATCCTTGAGCCCTACTCCAAACTTACTGGGTCATTGATCCAGGGATCTGTGTTTTAACAAGCTTTCTAAGTGATTTCAATGCACACTAAGTTTTGGGATCGCTGGTGTAGGAAACATTATTATCATCATAGAATTTATTATATGCCATGGTGTCATACATCTTCGAAGTCCTTTACAGCTAAAACTTCTAGTGTAAAATTCTAGATTTCCAAGGGTCTTCAGTACTATGCATGCAGTAGACAATCAGTAAATATTCCCTATAAATGCAGAGTGCCTGACTTAGTGGATAGCTCTTTCTCTCCTTCCCTCTCTTTCTCCTCCCTCCCTTCCTTTCTTTCTTCCTTTTCTTCCTTCCCTTCATCCCCCTGTCTGCCTTACGTCACCTGCCTTGTCCCTTTTATGTGCATTTTAGGTAGGGTGGACAGTCAAATGGATCTTACTTCCCCTGGTACTTGGTAGCCACCTAATCCAGGCTGACTGATCAAAGGGTTCCACCTTCTGGAACACAGAGATTGCTCCTGAGATCCTAGCTTGGCCACTGAGAATCTTTAGGGGTGGAGGAGAGCAATGTGAACTATAAAGCATAGTCTCTCCCTATTATCAACTTTGTGAACATCAAAAAACCAAGTGAACTTGAAACGTCAGGAGGCACATTTGTTTCCATGGTGGGATTGTTCTTCCTGGGAATAAAGCCAACTCAGAGAAAAGCAGTGCCAAGTGTTGGAGGGAAAAATGGGCAGGGAGCTGATAGCATCTTTGAATCTATGGAGACAGCATGCCTTGAAGCTGGAGCCAGATCTCTTGTTGAACTTCATACTCCATTCAACATTCACCCTGAATACCTTAACTTACAATCCTGGGTACATCCATACCATTAATTTTTTTTCCAGATGTCGAAAGTAAGAAATGTACATACAAATTTGAACCTAGTAGAATTTTGTCATATAGAAAATCAAAGTCATTTTGATCACCCCACTTTCTTGAAGATGTATGTGTATTCATTTGTATATATATATATTCCTTCAAATTTTTCTATCAATATGCTAATGAAATGGGATGTTAATTCAGATTTTTTTTGATGTCTCAATTTTTCTAGAAGCCCATAAAGACAAGAACAAAATAGTAGGTGTGAACATCTAGTTTCTAGAGAGAGATTATTAAATTGTTTACAATGAATTTGCAAAGTTAGTGATCCAGGACTGGGCCTGGTATTATTCGCTCATAAAAGAGGTTATATTAGAAAATGTTAGGAATTCATGAAGAAGTTGACAAGACCAGTGGGAACATATCTCTGGAAATATTTTTAGCATGGTAGGGATGACCCCTGTCCTGGGGGTAAGGGCAGGAAATACTTATCTTTCATCTTAAGCCAAGTGTAGGAGAAGGCTTTAAGAAAATCTCCCAGAGGACCTCACGTGTGTCTACTGAAATCTGGGAGGTGCCGTGCTCAGTACCTTTGCATTCCTAAAGCTGGCTGATATTAGCTGCAAAGCAGCAGAGGGAAGAGTGAGACTATACTCATAATTTGATTTAATTTGACTTGATTTCCCTTCTGACTATCTTGCCAACAGTTTTCAATCTGGAACCATTGCAAAACACAAATTCACCCAGTCAGAAAGCATCTGTTTGGTTTGGTTGACACTTGGGAAACCTTCCTCTATTATATCCAGTCATAGATTTTTCCTCCAAACCCATGACCTTTCTTTTGCCCTCTCCTGGGTCATTGCTCCCACCTGTGTCTTCTCCATATGACAAACTCAGGCACGACATAAACACCCTGTTATGTGAGGTGCTTTTGTAAGATGACATGGACAGTGACTTTTGTGATGAGTTCACAGCAGTGACAGTTTTTATGGTAATTTCCAGGTCTATGTTTCAGTTAACATCAGAACTTTCTCCAACTGCAAATTTTTCTTTTTACTGGATTCCATACCAACCTTTCCGTCCTCTGATTCTTCTCCTTGCAGTCGAATGAACTCTACTGTATAAAGTTCTTGAGTTCTGTCTGTGGTCTCTCCCTAGCCTGATTCCCCTCTTTCCTGAGCTTCTAGCCCTTAGGTTCTATTCCCTTCCAAATATAAAAATATTGTTTATAACAACCATTTACTAACTTTAAGTAAATGTATTTTAACCACATTATCTCATTTACTCCTCACCATATCCCTGTGAGTTATTATTGCCTCCATTTTGAAGATGAAGGCACAGAAGCTCAGAGGGGTTAAGTGATTTACTCACTGTCACACAGCAAGTTGTAATAGAGCCAGGACAAGAATTTGGATTTTCCTGACTTGTAAGCAAATAATATTATTTGCTTTTGATATATCCATATTATTTTTAAAAAGCTGACGTCACATCCTTTTCCTTATGACTCCTGTCCTCAACTGCTCTCGGAAGCCCCTGGATTACACTCACTTCCACCAGCGTCAACTATTTCTCTCTGTCCATCATTTCTCTTCATACCCCGTGGGGTTTCCTCAAACTCTTTGGAGTTTCTAGCAATAAGCTAATATTTCTAGTCCTCTGACCCCTGTTAGTGTGAAGACCGCAAGTCTACAAAGGAATTTGGAGGAACAAATTTCTTTGGCTGATCAATTCAACTTGAATATTTAAGACTTCTGTTATGTTTAATTAACTTTGCCTTGAAGTGTTTTCATTTTTTTTTTATTAAATCATAGCTGTGTACATTGATACAATCATGGGGCATCATTCACTAGCTTCACAGACTGTTTACCAAGTTTCACATATACCCTTGTAAGATGCACCGCTGGTGTAATCCCACCAATCCCCTTCCCTCTATCCACCTCCCCCCTCCCTCCCTTCCCTTTCCCCCTTCCCCCTATTCTTAGGTTGTAACTGGGTTATAGCTTTCATGTGAAAACCCTAAATTAGTTTCATAGTAGGGCTGAGTACATTGTGTACTTTTTCTTCCATTCTTGAGATACTTTACTAAGAAGAATATGTTCCAGCTCCATCCATGTAAACATGAAAGAGGTAAAGTCTCCATCTTTCTTTAAGGCTGCATAATATTCCATGGTGTACGTATACCACAATTTATTAATCCATTCGTGGATCGATGGGCACTTGGACTTTTTCCATGACTTAGCAATTATGAATTGAGCTGCAATAAACATTCTGGTACAAATATCTTTGTTATGATGTGATTTTTTGTCTTCTGGGTATATGCCCAATAGAGGGATTACAGGATTGAATGGCAGATCTATTTTTAGATCTCTAAGTGTTCTCCATATCTCTTTCCAAAAGGAATGTATTAATTTGCATTCCCACCAGCAGTGCAAAAGTGTTCCCTTTTCTCTACATCCACGCCAACATCTCTGGTCTTGGGATTTTGTGACATGGGCTAGTCTCACTGGAGTTAGATGATATCTCAAAGTAGTTTTTTTTTTTTTTGTAGAGACAGAGTCTTACTGTACCGCCCTTGGGTAGAGTGCCGTGGCGTCACACGGCTCACAGCAACCTCTAACTCTTGGGCTTACGCGATTCTCTTGCCTCAGCCTCCCAAGCAGCTGGGACTACAGGTGCCCGCCACAACGCCCGGCTATTTTTTGTTGCAGTTTGGCCGGGGCTGGGTTTGAACCCACCACCCTCGGCATATGGGGCTGGCGCTCTACTCACTGAGCCACAGGCGCCGCCCTCAAAGTAGTTTTGATTTGCATTTTCTGATGATTAAAGATGATGAGCATTTTTTCATGTCTGAAGGCCACACGCCTGTCTTCTTCAGAGAAGTTTCTCTTCAAATCCCTTGCCCAGCCTGCGATGGGATCCCTTGTTCTATTTTTGCTAATGCGTTTGAGTTCTCTGTGGATTCTGGTTATTAAACCTTTGTCGGAGACATAACCTGCAAATATCTTCTCCCATTCTGAGGGATGTTTGCTTGCTTTACTTACTGTGTTCTTGGCTGTGCAGAAGCTTTTTAGTTTGATCAAGTCCCAGTAGTGTATTTTTGAAGCTGCTTCAATTGCCTGGGGGGGGGTCCTCCTCATAAAATACTCGCCCAGACCGATTTCTTCAAGGGTTTTCCCTGCACTCTTCTCTAGTATTTTATAGTTTCATGTCTTAAGTTTAAATCTTTGTTCCAGTGAGAGTCTATCTTAGTTAATGGTGAAAGGTGTGGGTCCAGTTTCAGTCTTCTACAGGTTGCCAGCCAGTTCACCCAGCACCATTTGTTAAATAGGGAATCTTTTCCCCACTGAATGTTTTTATTTGGCTTGTCAAAGATTAAATAATGGTAAGTAGCTGGATTCATCTCTTGGTTCTCTATTCTGTTCCAGACATCTACTTCTCTGTTTTTGTGCCAAGCTGTTTTGATCACTATCGATTTGTAGTATAGTCTGAGGTCTGGTAGCATAATTCCTCCTGCTTTGTTTTTATTTCTGAGTAATGTCTTGGCTATTCGAGGTTTTTTCTGATTCCATATAAAACGAAGAATTGTTTTTTCAAGATCTTTAAAGTATGACAGTGGAGCTTTAATAGGGATTGCATTGAAATTATATATTGCTTTGGGTAGTATGGACATTTTAACAATGTTGATTCTTCCCAGCCATGAGCATGGTATGTTTTTCTATTTGTTAATATTTTCAGCTATTTCTTTTCTTAGAGTTTCATAGTTCTCTTTATAGAGATCTTTCGTGTTCTTTGTTAGATAAATCCCCAAATATTTCATCTTGTTTGGCACTACTGTGAATGGGATAGAGTCCTTTGTTTTTTCAACTTGACTATTGTTGGTATATATAAAGGCTACCGATATATGAATGTTGATTTTGTAACCTGAGATGCTGCTGTATTCCTTGATCACTTCTAAGAGTTTTGTAGTAGAGTCCCTAGTGTTTTCCAGATATGCTATCATATCATCTGCGAAGAGCGAAAGTTTGATCTCTTCTGACCCTGTATGGATACCCTTGATCGCCTTTTCTTCCCTAATTGCGGTGGCTAAAACTTCCATTACAATGTTAAAAAGCAATGGAGAAAATGGGCAGCCTTGTCTGGTTCCTGATCTGAGTAGAAATGATTCCAATTTAACTTCATTCAATATGATATTGGCTGTGGGTTTGCTGTAGATGGTCCATTTTTTTTTTTTAAGGAAAAAGTTTCCTTCTGAACAAAGAAGAGTCTGAAATTTCCATTTCTGGGGCAGGGAATATTTCTAAAAACAACAACAAAAATAAGACAATTTTTCAGAAGGACTGGAGGAACTATCTGAAAAATGTTGATAAATTAAGATACTTTGCAAGGTCATTGTCTTATTATCACTCTATACAACGTATTTACTTTAGCAGCTACTACCTGCTTTGATATAATTTTTATAATTTTTATTCTATCTAATTGTTTTGGTACCTTTTCAGTTAAAAAGATAGTCTTTAATAATATTATTTGCTTTTGATATATCCCTATTATTTTTAAAAAGCTGACATCACGTAACAATGAAACTAAAGAATACAGGTAGCATGTAGCATGTGTGAAGAGCTATTTTTAGTTACATGGAACTGCCTGAAAAGATGCTAGGTGATTTTTACAACTGATTTCAAAATTTAAATAGTTCTTTTTTTTAAAAAAAAAATAGACTTTCAAATAAATATTTTTTTATCTTAATCTGTATAAATATTAGACTTCCTGGTTTATATGTTCACTGAAAGTGGCTGGATTAACAACATTTATTCTTGGTTTTCGGGAAAAAAAATGACACAACTTCTTAATTTTGTATGTCCAAACACACAAGATGGAAAATAGCATTTACAGTAAATGTTTACATTCATAACCTCACTTGACCTTCAAAACAACTCAGTGAAATATTATCATTATTTACAAGGTGAGAAGCTGAAGGTCAGAGGGCCCTCATTCTGCAAATATTGATTAAGGCTTTCAGAGCCTAGGAAAGGAGGGGTTTAACATGTTGACCGCCAAACTAGGAAAAAATTTTTTTCTTGAGGCCTGCACAGCTCTCAATGTACCCAAGGTAAAGAGACAGGTGAGTTGTATATGCTTCACAAGGCCCTGGGCTTAATACTAGCACGAGTTACATACAACTTACATGGCAATTAATTGTTAATGGGGCTCTTTGGTCCAAGCTGCAAGCTTAAGAAGGATATTCATTTTGGAATGAATAGGAAAACTATTATAATTTTTCCATATCAGAAGAAAACAGGGCTGGCTTCATGGGTAAAGCCTGGTGGCTCATGGGGTGCCACACAGGAAAGGATTTCCTACTTGGGGTTTAATGCTCTCTGGTTGTCTTCCTGAAAGACTTTATAATTTGTGCTTTGTGGGTGAAATCTGATGGCTCAATGGGGCATGCACCAGGCATTTGGAACCTGGATTCACTTGTGCTCCTGTCTCCTGCTGCCTCCCTTGGGTGGGTCTCCTCTGAGTTGCTGCTGTCTTCTGCCCCTCTCGGGGCCTGGGCCTGGGTGGAGGGAGGCTTTAGGTCAAGTGCATGTGTCCCTACATTGCAGCGTGGAACCTTGGGCACTGCAAGGGTCTCCATCCTTTGCTCTGATGTTTCCTGTTACACCCAAGGATGTGCAACATTAAATAGCAAATAAAAAAAAATCACCTTGACAGGCCAATCACAATCATTTCTTGTGATTAAGGGGCCCGCTTTGTACTTTTGTATTGGACCCCATGAATTATGTAGTTGGCTCTGGAAGTAAAATGCTCGTAGGTGAAATTAATTTCTCAGGCTCCCAGTACAGCTTTACCAAGTATTTACTCCAGATAAAATGGGACATAGGCAGACTCATTCTCTTGGCTGCAGGAATCCAGGCAGGAAGGGGAGAGCGTGCACAAGCCCAGGCAGTTCCCGTGGGCAGAGCTTACGGTTTTTCTCACACTAGTAAGAAATTATCTTCAACTCTTGGCCCTGAGAATTATAGTCCTTTCGGGGTGTGTGTGTGTGTGTGTGTGTGTGTGTGTGTATGTGAGAGAGAGAGAGAGAGAGAGAGAGAGAGAGAGACAGAGGTATGGACGTCAGTGTTTCCTAAGGCACTCACTGCAATATTTCTTGTGGCTTTCCTCTTTGTTTCCTTTTAAACTCCGTTTAAAGAAATCCTCCTATTATTTCACCAGAGTTTCTTGTGTGTGAAAATTATTTTATTCAAAGGAAAAAAAAAAAGCCAAGATAGGTTCAGCATGCCAGGCAGACTCATCAATCTTGTTTGTAATTGGGTCTGCCATTGGTGAGTAGCCACTTGGGAGGAAATTGCTCACCCATGTGGAGTGAATGAACTCTTTCAGGGCGCAGGGCCTCTGCAGAGGGCCGCACAATGGCCTCCTGCCAGGCAGTATACTCCGGTGCTTGCTTGCCTGCAGACTCAGTTTCAGACCCAGAGAGCAGTTTGTTCCTCTGCTCCTGCAGATAAGCCTCTGTTTGCTCTCCCACTTCCTGGATCAGCAGGGCTGGGGTCCCTTTACGGAGGCATTGACATTTAAATGCATGAGGACTTTTGGTGACAGGAATAGGGAAATGGACTCACTGAGGGCTCTGAGCACCTTTGTTTGATGAAGGAAGAACATGCAGCAGTGGTTTCATGACGTCAAGGTGAAAGCCGATGAGGCCATTCCTCCTCCCAGCCCATTGATCTCTGAGCCTGTGAAACCAACTGTTTATAAAGAAACGCCAGTTCTGTTGGCAGTTTCTCTGTGATTGTTCTAAAGAATTAGGATCACTTTTCTTTCCCCTAACATAGTCCAAGTAATGCCCTACTGGTCATCCAGATCAACAACGTGAGATCGCCTCTTTTATCCATCACAGGCGTTAGAGATAAATAAATTGATAAGGAAGGGGAATTCCTGTGTTTATGCTTTTAGATGCTTTAACTGAAGGAACATGAAGCTGCTGTTCCTTCCTGTTTTTCAAGGACCCTGAGTTTAGGAGACTGAGCTCACATCTTCCACATTCTGCATAAAACCCGTTCCAGAGGAAGTCACCTTCCTCTGAATGAACCCCATTACACAGGAGCCTCTCAGATACCATCTGGAATGGTTCTGTACTTTGGAGAATTCAACCACTGATATTTATGATATCGGATGACAGTACAACTATGATAAAGGACTAATAGCTTTATGTAAAACATACTTAGATTTTCTAGGCCCATCCATTAAGAATAGAAAGTAATGCTCTTCTGAAAGAACTGAGCTAAAGGAGAGAGATTTCCACCTGGTTGTAGTGAAGACCCGAAGAAAGTAATATCACTGAGACGAGCCCATAATTTTTTTTGAGGATAAGATTGCTGAAAAATATTCCAAAAGCACTTTGCTCCAAATCTCTTCATAGCAATCACCTGGGATTATGGTTTTGTGTTGACTTGTTGATCTCTCTCATTTGCCTAAGCCTGGTGAGCTTGGTATGTGGGACAGAAGTAATCCTTAAAGGCTGAAGGAGAGAATGAATGAAAGGTCCCATTTCTCTACGTGGTGAGGTACAGAAGGAAGAGGGGCAGGCAGGGTGTGGTGATACCCAGAGCAAAGCCCTTGATGTGTTTTTGAGGCCTCTCCCTCAAACAAGCCAAGATGAAAACATGCAAGCAGAGGGAAAAATGCTCCTGGAGGGAAGGATATATTGGCAACACCCAAAGTGCCTTAAGCAATGTTAAACAACTTAGAGTTCTTGATAGATGAGCTAGGAATTTGGAGAGTATACGCCCCTGGGAAATCAGCCAAAAATATCGCATGGCTATATATTTTAAATCTATAGCAGCAACAGCTCAGACAAATTGAGGTGTGGTGTTTTTCTCTGTTCTTCTCCCAACTCCAACCTCCTTTACTGGGCTCCACCCTGGCCAGAGCTGCTTTCTTTCCCCTTGGTTTCCTCATTGTACTCCCTGGAAGAGAACAAAATGTTCTATGTGGAATCTCAACTTTACCTTTCTGTGGTCAGTGAAGATAACCCAAAGACTCATCTAGGGAAAGCAGAAGGCTCTAGTTGGGAGGCCTCTTCTTTTTCAGTGTCATATATTTAAGACTTTCATTATCTGAATGGAGCATAATAAACTTGGGGCCTTTGTCTTCCTTGGGGAAAAATCATGTTTTGAAAATCAAATGCTATATAGAATTCAACCCTAATCAAGCCTGCTAATTAGAACTAAAGGTCATAGTCAAATGTCCTTAGTATTTCTTAGCAGCTGTCTAAATAGACTTGTGAGAAGATGTGGCCAACCTGACAGGACAGAAACGTATTGGAATAACACGCATGCCAGGTGTGAACATGTTCAGACGTCTCCTTCATGGCTGTGATTAATTTTGTCATAGTGCAGGGCTGGGCCTTTACACGGGTTCACCCAGTTTGACGGTTGCTTCTGAAGGATCCTAACAGCCTCTGACTCCTCAGGGACAGATTAAATTGTCTTACTATAGCTCATGCCTTGTACAGAGAAGCATGAGGCTTGTGGGGCTTGGCCAGTATAATGGGGCAGAGAAAGAATGAGAGTCAGGAATCCTTTCTGGGCCTCCTACAGGGAGTGAAGGATGTTGACTTACGCCCATGAAATTGAACAGAGTGGAATGATGGTTCCTCCAGCACCATCAATTCCTCTGAGCTTCTGTGAGCCTATGTGTGGGCCTCACCCTGCATCTGTGTCAGGGTTGAAACTAGATCTGCCTCTGGAGATGGGCTATTTTGTGAACAGATACCTTCTCAGTGAGAATCTCTTCTAAAGTAGAGAAGAGGGAGTGAGGCCAAAGGGACCAGGCTGTATGTGCTCACAGTATGCTCGTGGCGCTGAGGTGGACTTAAGCCCCTTCCCTCCCCAGGGCCTGGCCTGCCACTGCTGACCCTGTGAGGGAGGGAAGGTGTGCCCTGGGGGAGGGCTTCATCTCTCCACAGTGGCTTCCCTTTGCCTGAAGTCTAAAGCCCCAGTTATTTGACACAGCAGTCAAAGTCTCCCTTCTATGGTCCTATTCACTTTTCCAGCTTAACTTCCTGTCTGTCCAGCCTCAGATTTTACGCACCAGCACCCTTTGTTCTTTTAGAAGTACAACGCCTGCTGTATTCAGTCTCTGCCTTTGTCCTTAATGCCCACGATGCCCTTGCAAGCCTCACCTCTTTGTCTGGCTAACGTGTTCTTTGGCCTTTAAGATTCAAGTCAAGTGCCACTTTGTCCAGGAAGTTTCTTCCAAATTCCAAAGACTGGATTAGGTTCCCTTTCAGGGTACCCATAATATCCTGTGCTTATCCCTGCAGCTGACCTAATGGTATTTGTGTATAATTTCTGTCTATCTTCCCTCCCCTTCTGCAAGGGACACTGATCCCCCTGAGAGATGAAGAACATATTCCCTCACTAGCGACAGAACTATCAGCTGTCAGATCCCTAAAAGAGCTCAGCCAAGTCATGTCGCCTGTGTGAGATGATCAGTATCTGATGACTCCACGAATACAAAGGTGGAATGTTTTAGCCCAGTGGTTTTCAACCTGAGGGTTGCAACCCACAGAAACTGTATTAAAGGGCCGCAGCATTAGGAAGGTTGAGAACCACTGTTTTAGTCCTTCAACCCAGGTGGGTTCAAGTGTGAAAGTTCATCTGAGCTTCAGCTTTCTCCAGGTCCACTGAGGCTTCCACTGACTTTGCATTGCAGCTCCACTTCTCCCTGAGGCCAATCCTGCTTCCTTTCTTCCTTTCCACCTGTGCTGATTTCAGGAGCTCCCTAATAAGTCTCCCGCATACTGATACCCATCTTAAAATCAGCTTCCAGGGGACCCACGTGGGATATCTGCCTTCATCTGATCTGAGCACTTTGAGAATGGGGATTGTGCCTTTTTCACTTTGTATTTTCAGCACCCATCAAAGTGCCTAGTACAGACTGTGTTCTCAATGAAAGCTGGTGGGTAGGTTGAATAACCAGCTCATTCAAAGTGAATGAGCTATTTGGTATTGCCAACATAGATGAAGAAGACAATGAGGTTTCCTCTAGAAAGTTTGTTGTCTGATAGCCTGGACTGTTAAACAGGGAAAGAAACCTGGACTTAGGGTTAACAGATGTAGGTTTGAGTCTATTCTCCTCCTTACTTATTAAGTGTGTGTCTTGCTCATCTTGGCAGGAAACAGATGGTATGCTCAAAGCAGGTGATTTGAAGAGAGTTTAATAAAGGGGCTAAGTACAAGGTGAAGGCCAGCTTCAGGGAAACCAGTAAGTAATAGTGCAATATTTGGGGCTATTCATTAACATGTTGTCATCTCCAGGCCTGAAGGGGCAAAGGAAAGGGGTTGTGTCTGGAACAAGAAGGGCTTCCAGAAAGGAACTGTGGCCTGCCTAGGGGCCTGGAAATCTGGTATGAAGGGAGCAGAAGAAAGGGATGCCCAGGCTGACACCCTACTGTCTGCCTTCTTCTCCACCAGGGTCTCCCATGGATAAGCCAGTGAGAAGCCAGATGCCCAGGGAATTCTTGCTGCAATGGTATCAACTTCCTAGGTACAGAGGAGGATACAGAACAGGGAGAGGGAGAAGGGAAGAACGTGGATCTACAGTGGCAAACAGAGGATTCCTAGCACAGGGACCAGGAAAACTCAAGAGTTTAAGTGATTTGCTTCTTACGTAGGGAAAGATGCTCTACTTAGCCCTGCACATGTGCTAAATCCATGAAACATGCCTTGTGAACTGCAAATTGAAATATGTGTATTACATATGGCAACACTCTGGATGGGTCTTCATTCAATTCAACCCCTTTCCAATCCTGGGAAGAGCTGCAGCCAGTAGTGTTGTGGCTTCATAAACAGGAATCACTTCCATGCTGTGCTGTGTGTGGATTCATAGGGACCCGGGTTGGAAAGGCCAGCTTGCTCTTCCCTGACCTTGTGCCCCCAAGTTTCAATTCTTCAGTTCATACACAAGCCTGTAGCACATTTTCTTTTGTGAAGGTCTTCAGAACTAATGAGCCACTAAATGCTGCCTGATACATATGGTTCGATATTATTTGAAAGGATGGTGATGCTAGATTTATTTGCTCAATACTCATTTTAGAAACTGTATTACAGCTTCTCTAGCTCCGACTTTAGCTTTCATCTCTCATTTAGTGGAAATTGGCAGGATTTCCAGTCTTCTGGAGTAATGAAAATTTGCCCAGATTCAATGTCATTTGTGGAAAAGAAATACTTAAAAGTTGAATTTAGTTCTTTAAAACTAATAATTCCTTAATTTAATTTATTTTATTAGTTTTTATTTTTGTCCTATTACTGTATATGTACATGTGTAGATATGTGAGACCAAAAAAAGCTAGAGAGTTTTAATTTTCTGTCTTTCTCTTTTCCCTTTCTCCTCCTTCCCCTCTTCTTCCCTCCCTCCTGCCCTTCCTTCTCTTTCTCTCCCTTCTTTCTTTTACACATTCATGCCTGCATTCAGCTAATACTTATTTACTGAACACCTACCACATACCAGGCATTCTTCTAGGCCATGGAGATACGGTAGTGAGCAGACTGAAAAATATTGCTGCTTATGTTATTCTACAGACAACAAACGAGACATACAAATACAATATGTATCACATTAGATATTGGCAATTTCTTGGGGAAAAAATAAACTAAGAAAGAGACATAGGTTTCAATTTTTCAAAAGGTGATCAGGGAGTGCTCAGATTCAGCAATACAGATAGCACTAAACTACTGTGGAATGAAGTTATACTGCGAATGACACAGAACCAATTTAAGTCTGAATCCTTTAACCTTGTGGAGACTTTGGGCCATTCAATAACCCCTGCATTCCTTGCCTCTAAGAACGCAGAGCAAGAAGCAGACCCTCTGTGACGCAGGAAGAGAGCCCTTGCCAGGAACCAGCTCCACCTGCATCTTGACCTCTGGAATTGCAAGAAAATAAATTTCTGTTGTGGAAGCCCTATAGTCTGTGGGATTTTGTTACAGCTCCCTAGCTGGTTAAGATACCTAACCATGCTCTTTGGCTTACCCTGAATCTCTCTTCCTTTATTGTCTTTGCTAATTATGTTATTCCATAGGGACACCCATTTTCTGAATTCCTATAGCACTTTTAGATACCTGACAAGGTTTAGAATTTGTAGTTTTCCTTGACTTTTTCTCTGTTTTGTGTGTGTGCCTGTAGTAATAATCCTGAATAAGGTATAAACTGCCTTTTAGGTCCAGAGGCTGAGACAAATACAAGTCCATGCTTGTGAGCAAAGCAACTATGTCTTTTTTTTTTTTTTTTGAGATAGTCTTACTATGTCACAGTGCTGTGGCATCACATCTCACAGCAACCTCAAACTCTTGGGCTTAAGTGATTCTCTTGCCTCAGCCTCCCAAGTAGCTGGGATCAGAGGTGCCCACCACAACGTCTGGCTATTTTTTGTTGTTGTTGTCATTGTTGTTTAGCAGGCCTTGGCTGGGTTTGAACCCATCAGCCCTGGTGCATGTGGCTGGCACCCTAACCACTTAGTATGGGTGCTAAGCCAACTATGTCTTATTCACAGAGTTTGTTAAATAATTATTTAGTTGTCTGAGGTCACACAAATGGTGTTGAAACAGAATTGGACCCAGTTCTCATAAATTCTAGTTCAGAAGAATAAATAGGAAAAATAGGAGAGTGATATTTATCAGGTAATTGAGCAAGAAGAAGCAAAGAGAGAGTGACCTTTTGTTAAAGAAAAGAGTGCACTTGAACTAAAGATGCATAAAAGAAGGGCTATGTAGATCATCTAGGGAAGTTGATGGGAAAGTTTTTTGATTATTTTCATCTATTTTGAGGCATTTATTACAATATTTCAGCCTGACTTTTTAAATTTGTACAAGTTTATGGGGGTACCCGTACAATTTTGTTATAATGCATAGCAGTTGGGGCTTTTAGGGTATCCAGTGGGGTGTTTTGAAGTTCAACTTGACTGGAATTTGCATCTGGCTCTGGAACCCTGGACAAGTTATACAACTTGTCAGTCTCAATTTTCTCATCTGTAAAATGAGGACGGACTTTGCCTTATCAGACTGGTGCGAGGATTAAATGGGAGAATGTGGCTAAGGCAGAGCTGGGGAAAGAGTAGTTAAGATGCTGCTGCTGTGTCCAGGGTAGGGATTGGCTGGTTACTGTCTGGAATGCGCTGAGCAGGGAGGTGGGAGGTGTGTGCGGAAGGACTATTCCCATATCAGATCCTGGCCTTGGAGGGGAGAAAAACATAATGGAATGTATTATACTGTGCTCACTTCTGTGTGGAATTCAGCAGAGCCTCAATTCTTCTTTTTTTACTGAGAAAGTAGCACAGTATCTCTGTGGTCTTTATCTGCAAGCGTCATTGAGCTGTGAATGTGAAAAGCAATTAGGGTTACAGCCCCAGGGCACCATCTCTGAAGACCCTTGTGCATCAGGGAAACAATAGGAGCTTTGCTCTGTAAAGCCTATGTCTATTTATCAACTCCCCAGGGGCTGTTAAAACATAACCAACCAAATGGCAGTGAGGCTGCAGTGAACAGTAAGGACCTTTTCACATCTCTCCTAGGAGCAATTTGCTTTGTGCCCAGCTTGGCCAATCCACAGCCCGACCTGGCTTTTTCATCTCTCTTCTCTTTTACTGGGAGGTTCTCAATTAGGCTTTTGGGGGGTGGGGGTGGGAAAGGCTATTATAAATATAGAGAAGCTTTTTCAAAATACACACACCAGTAGCCTATCTGCATGGGCTTCAGTAACAGGTCCCCCACTGAGATAAATTGTGGATCACTTCCAGGCCTAAACTTCCCTTTCACACCTTAAGGTCACATCTCTGAATCAGGTGTTTCTCATCTTATACCTGGGCTTGTGGAAATTTTCTCTTTGAGACCTAATCATCTCTCCATTTGTTGTAGGTCCTTAACTTGAATTCCCTAATTAATCTCAGGGAATCAATTGCATTCCAGAAGAATAGGCTTATAGTAAGCTATTCACATCTCCAAGAATATGTAATTGTTAGCAAGTTCCAATTATTTTAAGACTTTATTGAAAAAGAAGTGCATGGGGCGCCTGTGGCTCAAAGGAGTAGGGCGCCAGCCCCATATGCTGGAGGTGGCAGGTTCAAGCCCAGCCCCAGCCAAAAACTGAAAGAAAAAAAAGAAAAGAAAAAAGAATGGCATCATTCTAGCCTTCTGCAGAAGTTAAAATTGACGGGAAAGAATGGGGAATCAACTTGTAATTTAGCAGTATGACCAGCACTATTCCCTGGGAGGGAAAGAAGAAATCAATGGACAAGGGACCTGAAGGGACTTGCCAGGCCCCAGGAAACTCTACTCAGGGGCCTGGAGGCCTGACATAGTCATCACTTATTTTACAGAGGTCCCATGGTCCAAGGCATGGCCTAGATACCACGTATACTGTTTCCAAGGCAAGAAAAACCACCTGAGTATTGAACAGACTATTCTAAGAATCTTTTAAATCAACAACTCAGCCTCTTGACCACGAGGAATGTGCTGTCCCTGGGGGGCTTGGAGAGGACGGAATGTGTACCCGCGATGGAGGCTCACCGCGTCCTCCTCCGGGCTCTGGTGGCCCTTGCTCTGCAGCGTGATAGTTGGACCTTGGTGCTCCCTGAATCTTTGCAGAGCAACTGGCAAAGCCATGAACTAGATTAAACTTGCCTTTTGTTTTATCCATTTCCTCTTCCAATGATACTGAACACCCTTATGCTGCCCCCTAGTTGCCTGAAATTTATTTTGGGGGTTGACAATATATCAAAGTTTGCAAACAGATACCCCATTTATAGAGGCTTACTCTCAAGAGTCTATTTAATTAGAGCTAGTTATCAACATATGGAATTCAGGAGATAAAATTCCAGATTCCCAAGATGTTTGAAAAAAAAAAAAATCCAAGTTCTAACCTCAATAGACCACATATCTTCAGGTCACAAAGGCCTAGGTTTTAGACAGGGTCTGGACTCTTGAGTTTGCTATAATCCTTTTTCTTACTTTAAATGGACCTGTTTCACTGAATTATTATTATTTTTTTCACCTATATGCACCCAGATATTGTGGGTTTGCTACCTTTCAGTGTAGGGATATAACTAAGCAAAGATGATCATTAGATTTGAACCTCAGCCTATGTGATGAAGCACACATTTCTTTTTCTTTTTTTCTTTTCTTTTCTTTCTTTTTTTTGAGACAGAGTCTCAAGCTGTTGCCCTGGGTAGAGTGCTATGGCATCACAGCTCACAGCAACCTCCAACTTGGGCTCAAGTGATCCTATTACTACAGTTTTTCTATTTTTAGTAGGGATGGGGGTTCTCTCTTTTGCTCAGGATGGTCTTGAACTTGTGAGCTCAAGCAATTTACCTACCTGGGCCTCCTAGAGTGCTAGGATTATAGGTGTGAGCCACTGCGCCCAGCCAAGGACACATTTCTTAACCATGGACATCTTTTTCTCATCTGTGAAATGAGGATAATAACACCTACCCCATAAGTTGTTATGGGGTTAATATGAGATAATTTCTGCACAGCTTCTGGAATGGATACTAAAAAACTCTCAGTGAAGGAAAGCAATTTGTAATTCATTGAACAGGGCACGTTTCTCAAAAAGTGTTCCATGTATCACACCTTTTCTAACTCCCTTCCTCACCTCACCTCTTTTATGAGCTGTCCTCATCTCATAAAAACAAACAACCTTTTTTAAAATCCATTTTTAACAAATTTGGAACTAAATATCAATTAAGTGCCAGATAAGATGCAAGGTACTGGGAGAAGTCAGGTGCAGGGAAGATACAGCTTCATGGAAAAGATGTGGTCTCATGCTTCAAAGAATTCATGACTTGTTGTATCATATAATAATATTACATGTGATCAGTACTGTAACTGAGTCATACATTAGACCATAGGAACACCAAGGAGGGTATGGCTAAAAAAATAAAAACCAAACAAAAAACCTCAGTTGTAATAATTACTTCCATTCATAATTAGTGTGCTTATAACTGGCTCTCTTCAAAAGAGAAAAAAAATTCTTGTAGTATTTACCAATTTCTATGGTATAAATACTTCCACTGTGGCCAATTTCAAGCTACCAAGAGTTTAACAATTGACTCTTGCAAACTAGTACGAGTTGGCTACAGCACATAGTGTTTGTATAGATCTTTCACCTTATAAAGCCTCTCCATGTACTCTCCTAGCCATATCTCTGAGCAGGTACAACCTAGAATATTACACATTTCAGGATGAGAAACTGAGACTCTGAGAGTTCTGCAGCTTTCCCAAGATCACAGAGATGGTGAACACAGTCTCAAGAACAAGGCTTCTCCCTGAGTGCAGCATTCTTACTAACACACAGCCTTACACTGTGCTCCTTCAGTTTTTTAAGACACTCAAGAATTCAAAATTTGTAGGACGATACAAGATGACATGCTCCACTAAAATGTGAGAGTAACTAAGAAATAGGAAGACTGTGATCCAGAATCCTCCACTAGAAAAGAGTGAAGCCAAAGTCAAGAATTGTGCTGTTGTATCAACAAGAAGTCATCTTAGGAGGATGGCCTTTCAACACATCCAATGTTCAAAAAAATCTAGACTGGAGCATTTCAGAGGTCCTGTAGAGAATTTTTCAATGAGAAAAATAAAATAAAATGTTGCAAATGTATTCAGAGGAAATTGACCAAATTGGGGAAGAGTTTGATGGTAAATAATAAGTAGATGAAAAAAAGCATGAAAATATAATTATTAAGTCCAGGAAAAATTCAAATAAGGAAAGGCCTTAAAACATCATATATATTTGAGTAGCATTTTACATAGTCAGACTAATGTGAACATTAAATATTGATTTAATCAATATAATGATTTAACTATATTGAAAGAAGTAAGGGTGTATCCAAGTGGTGGAGATGAGGGCTGTATGTGTGTGAGAGAGAGAAAGAGAGAACAGGGAAATATTTTCATGTTTAAGACTGAAATTAAAAAATCAAAGGAGAGTGTTATGAACATGCCATTGAATAATAAGTAATTGAAAGTGGTTGCCTCTTGGGTTCATAAAGTTGTATGTGCATAAGAGGAAAGTTAGGGGAATGGCAAATTACTATCAGTCTTGGGAAACTATTTGGTTCTTTACATTATATGAAAATATATCTTTGATGAAATACAACTAGAATTAAATTATGTTCATATTTTCTCAAAACAAAAAGGAATTAAAAAATACTATTGTAGTGATATTAACATCAGGCACAAGAGAATAAGTAGACTATGTATTAAAAGAAAGAGAAATTCCAGTAAAGGAATAAGCCACTATGAAGATATAATCATCCTAAGTTATGTACCTAACGATATAATTTCAAATTTATCAAGAGAAAAAAGATCACAGTCATAACTTTGTAAATTTGCAATTAATGGTCATCTTTATAAAACCTCTCAGAAACAGATTGAACAAACAAGATAAGTAAAGATAGAAAATATTTGTGTCAACTTGATTTGATAAGTTCAGAACTCTGAACTTAACTACGTATTATCTTAAACACACATGGTATATTTAAAAATATTATGTAATTACCAGCCTACATAGAGAACCGTAACATTTCTAAAAACTTGATATCTTGTAAAGGCTGTACAGGCTGTGGTAAAGAGAATGCAAGGTAGTTTCCCATGATCCCCGACTCTTGGTGTCCTCGCCTTTGTGCGATTGCTTTGCGTGTGGGCAGGACCTGTGACTTGCTTCTGAATAATAGAATATGGCAAAAGTGAACGGATGTCACTCATAATTATGCTACATCATATATAACTCTGTTTTACTATTAGACTGTCTCTGAAGACCCTTGCTGCAGGCTTGATGAAGTGGGTGATGAAGTTGGAAGAGCCCATTTGTCGAGGAACTGTGGTTGGCCCCAAGGAACTTCAGGAAGCCTTGAGCAGCAGATAGTGGTATCTTTCTGACAAGCAGCAAGATGCTGAGCCCTCCGCCCTACCACCACAAGGAAATGAATTCTTCCGATAACTTGCATGACAATGGAAATTGATTCTACCCCCCAGGTAGAATGCAGCCTGGCTGGCCACAGGACTGCAGCCCATTCATCTCAACTCAAGGTAATCAGTGAACAAACCTCCAGAACTAATAAGGGAATATAGTGAGTTGGACAGACAACAAGTTTAACATATGAAAAGCAATGTGTTCTAGCAATGATTAATTAGAAAATACAGTGAAAAAATACCTCATTTACATAAATAGCAACCACTCTAAAGTGCCTGGGAGTATGTCTAATAATAAGTATGCAAGGCTTTATGGAGAAAATCATAAGCTTTATTAAAGACAGGCAAAACGATCTGAAAAAGAGAGGTATACACTCTATTTATGGATGGAAAACTTATTTTATAAATGTATTAATTTTCCTCAAATTAATTAGTAAAATCAATGGAATTCCAATCAAAATCCCCCTAAATTTTTTATGCTACTTGACAAACTGATTCTAAAAATCATGAGAGTAATTGTGCAAAAAAGTCAAGACAATTTGAAAACAAAAGATGATTTTCCCTACTGCTTATCAAAATATACCATAAAGACTTAATAAAAGTATATGATGTGAGAAAAGAGACGCACATACCAATGAACATTTAGAAAATCCAGAAATAAGTAAAAAATACCTGTGAGAATTACCAGTATGATCAATGTACCATTTCAAATCAGTGAAGAAAGGAAAATCTAGTCTTTGGATGCTTTTGGGAGACCTAGTTATCCTTTTGGAAAAAATAAAGTCAGGTCCTTAATTCTGACATTTACAAAAATAAAAATACATTCCAGATCCATTAATGATACAAATATAAAAAAAACCCTCCTAAATTTATAAGCAGAAAATGCAGGGGATTATGTTTTTAATTTTTATTTCCTTGCTTATTTTTAATTTTTCTTTCTTTTCTTCTTTTTTTTTTGTTGAAACAGATTCCCACCCTATGCCCTGAGCAGAGCGCAATGGTGTTATAGTTTACTACAACCTCAGACTTGGGCTGTGGGCATCCTGCTGTCTCAGCCTCCAGAAACCACTGGGATTACAGGTGCTCGCCTTGGTGCCGGGCTAGGGTTCTCATTTTTTTAGGAGTCAGGGTCTCACTCTCGCTCAGGCAAGTCTCCAACTCCTGAGATCAAGCAATTCTCCCTCCTTAGCCTCCCACAGTGATGGGATTACAGGCATGAGCCGCAGTGCCCAGCCCAGGGGATTATGTTTTTACCTAGATGTAGAAAATATTTTCTTAAAGAAGATGCAAAATAAATGAGTCATAAGGATAATAATACATTTGACTAAATCATAATGAAAATTTTCACATATTTAAAACTCATCAGAGGTAAAGTCAAGAGAAAGATCGAGGTATGATATTTACAACAAACTTAACACATCAAGAATTAGTTCCCAAATTATAATTCAAAAATCCTAAGTAAAAAACAATATACAAAGTGAAAACTAGGCAAAAGCTGTGGACATCATATATAGAGAAGAACTACAGATGGTCAATACATATTTAAAAAGATATTTAGCTTCATTAGTGATCATTAGCTTCATTTACAGCTGTTAGGCAGATAACAATCTAAAAACATTTTTTCGTCACTTTTTTATTATGGTAAAAAAAGTTACATAAAATTTACCTTTATAACCATTTTTAAGTATTTAGTTTAGTAATGTTAAGTGTATTCTCCTTGTTGCAAACAGATCTTTAAAACTTTGTCTTGCAAATCTCAAACTCTATACCCATTAAACAAAAATTTGCCTTTATCCCACTTTCCCAGGCCATGATAATCACCATTCTACTTTCTGTTTTTGTGAATTTGACTATTTTGGTTTCCTCATATAAATAGAATCAAATAGTATTTGTCTTTTTGTGTCTGGTTTATTTCACTTAGCATAATGTTATTGAAACAGTTATCCATTGACAGCCATTTGGGTTGTTTTCACCTTAGGCTATTGTGAACAGTGTTAAAAATTGTAACTGTAACATGGGTGTGCAAAAACTCTGCTTCAAATTATTTTGGATATGTACCCAAAGTGGGATTAGTGGATCATATGGTAGTTCCATTTTTAATTTTTTGAGGAACTTCCATACTGTTTTCCATAGTAGTGGCACCATTTTACAACCCTACCAACAATGTATAAAGGATTCAGTTTACTTCAGATCCCAGTCAACAACTGTTATTTCTTTATTTTTTGATAGTAACTGTCTTAAAGGGTGTGAGGTGGTACCTTACTGGGATTTTGATTTACATTTCCATGATGATTAGTGATATTAAGCACCATTTCAGTCTTTTATGTGTTTATTGCTTATCTGTACATCTTCTCTGGAGAAATGTCTATTCAAGTCTTCTGTCAACTTTTTCATCAGGTTATTTTATTTTTTATTGTTGAGTTGTAGGAGTTCTTTATGTATTCTAGACATTAACCACTTATCAAGTGTATGATTTGCAAATATCTCCTCCCATTTCATAGATTTCTTTTTCACTCTTCTGATTATGTCTTTTGATAAACAAAAGTTTTTAAGTTTGGTGTAATCTCATTTATCTATTTTTGCTTTTGTTGCCTGTGCTTTTATTGTCATAGCCACGAAATCATTGCCAAGTCCAATGTCATGAAACTTTTTCCCTATGTTCTCTTCTAGGAGTTTTATAGTTTTAGGTCTTATGTCTTTAATCCATTTTGAATTAATTTTTGTATATGGTGTAAGGCAAAATTTCAACTTCATTCTTTGTTTTTGCAGCACTGTTTTCTTCTTTTCTTTGCAGCAACTTCATTCTTTCAGTTTTTGCAGCACTGTTTATCAAAGAGACTGTCTTTCCCCACTGAGTGGTCTTGGCACTCTGTTGAAAATCATTTGATCACATGTGGGAAGGTTTATTACTGGGCTTTCTATCCTATTCCTGTTTGTCTGTTTTTATGCCAGTTCCACACTACTTTGTGCAGCTTTGTAATATATTTTTAAATCAAGAAAATGTGAGTCATCCAACTTTCTTTTTCTTCTTCAAAATTGTTATAACTATACATGGGTATCCCTTGAGCTTCCATATTAATTTCAGGATAAATATTATTTTTATTTATGCAAAAAATGCTATTGGATTTTGATAAGGATTGCACTGAATTTGTACATTGCTTTGAATATTGTTAAGTCTTTTAATCAATGAACATGGGATCCCTTTCCACTCATTTACATCATCTTCAATTTATTTCACCAATGCTTTACAGTTTTCAGTGTACAGCTCTTTCTTTCTTTCTTTTTTTTTTTTATTAAATCATAGCTGTGTACATTGATATAATCAAGGGGCATCACTCACTAGCTTCACAGACCGTTAACCAAGTTTCATATATACCCTTGTAAGATGCACCACTGGTGTAATCCCACCAATCCCCTTCCCTCTACCCACCACCCCCCTCCCTCCCCTCCCTTTCCCCCTTCCCCCTATTCTTAGGTTGTAACTTGGTTATAACTTTCATGTGAAAACTCTAAATTAGTTTCATAGTAGGGCTGAGTACATTGGGTACTTCTTCCATTCTTGAGATACTTTACTAAGAAGAATATGTTCCAGCTCCATCCATGTAAACATGAAAGAGGTAAAGTCTCCATCTTTCTTTAAGGCAATGTACAGCTCTTTCATCTCTTTGGTTAAGTTTATTCCTAGGTATTCTTAAAATACTATTGTAAATGGGATTGTTTTATTGATTTCTTTTTCAGATAGGTACTTATTTGTGTATAAAAATGCTACTGATTTTTGTATGTTAGATTTTTGATCCTTGCAACTTTACTGAATTCATTTATTAGGTCTAATAGTTATTTTTGTGTGTGAGATCTTTGGAGTTCTAAAAATACAGAATTATGTTCTCTGTAAGTAAAGATATTTTTACTTCCTCCTTTCCAATTTGGATGACTTTTATTTCTTTTCTTGTCTAATGACTCTGTCTAGGACTTCTAAGACTATGTTAAAAAGGAATGGTGAGAATGGGCACCCTTGCCTTGTTTGTGATCTTAGGAGAAAAGCTTTTAGTCTTTCATCATAGAGTCTGATATTAGTCGTGGGCTTTTCATAAGTGGCTTTTATTATGTTGAGTTAATTTCCTTCTATTTCTTGCTTGTTGAGTATTCAAGTTAAAAATTTTGATGATGTCATATGTCATCAAAGATGAGATGAAAGGCAGTTTTGAAGAGCCTTTCTGGAGAGCAGCGTGGTAGCTCCTATTGAAACTGAAAATGTGTACATTTTATGTCCCAATAGTTCAATCTGTTAGCATTTACCTTACTAAACACTAGCACGAATGTGCAAGGGAATATGTGTAATAGATTCACTGCATTATTGTAATTATAACAAAAATGTTGGCAGCCCCCAAATGGCCATCTGTAGGGGAATAGCTGAAAATAAAAATAAAAAGCAAAGAGAGAAACACAGACAAAACAAAAGTGAAGCATTTATACTATGAAACATTATATGGCTGTTTAAAATGCAAGAAGTCAATCTCTTTGTACTAACATGCACAGAGTTCCAAGACATGAGTCTGAGTGAAAAAGCCACACTGCTTGAAGCTGATGTATCAAACTCACACTTCGATATTACAGAACATCAGCTTCAACCAAGGGAGTCCCCATTATCCATGCAAACTCTCTTAATAGTTGTATGCAGTAAGCAGTATTACTCTTACTTACTTACAGTGAGAAACCATGCTCAGAGAGGTTCAGTAATTTACTTAAGTTCACACAGCTAGCCAGATATAAAACCTCAGTTTTACTGCAAAGCCTGTGCCCCTAACTCTTATGGTATGTTGTCTTTCCAGTTTATAGAACAAGCTGCATTGTGGTCAAATAAGACAATATATGGGAAACACTGTGAGACTGTAAAAATGTTGGACACTAAGAAGGAACCATTAAAAAAAAAATTGAGTCTGTGAGTGGGAATATAGGAAATCAACATTCTGTTTGAGAAGGTATTTTAACATATTTTTTCAGTGCCTGCTTGAAAATTTGCTTCATTCCAGGTTAAATAAAAATCTTTGGGCATTGTGAACTGGCTCAGCATGCTTTTATCTGGGCCATTGATATGTAAGATACACTACAGTTAATGTGTTGATAAGTTCTTGGGAAATGGTGACTTTGACTGAAGCAACAAATGGAATTTTTTCATCCATATTATAACAAAAACAATTTGAACAAAGGGATGTACATCATTTCTCTTAAAGTCACAGTTTCCAAGAGTTTCCAAGTGTGGCCTTACCATGGATGTAGAAGAGAACAGATCTTGAGAGCCAGCATCTGGCATCTGAAACCTTCCAAAGGAGGGAAATTCTACTTCTTATTGGTATTAAAATTTCCCTGAGAGGGGCAGAGAATATTGAAAAAAAGCAATTTTCAAAATATATATACACTCCAGAGAAAAGAAATGCCTTGAATGCCAATGACTAAAAGTAGAAGACAGTGCTAGAAATATTTTGCTTAAAGTTTTAGGAGTTTGACCCTTACTGCAGGGTAATTTATTGACAGCACTGATAGAGAGGAATCTATCAAAAAGTAGGGTCATTTGTATTAATAATCTTCCTTTATTCTTTTTTCTTTCTTCAGTTTTTTTGATTTGCTGATTTGGAATTTTGAAATGTAAAAGAATGGATAGATATAAAATTTTTTGTGACTTTTTTTTATTAGCTATTAACCCAGACTTCCAAAAGGAACAAAAATGCAAACATGATATTAAATGCTTATAAAATTTTTATATCTTTCCCCTCTTTGCACATTGGGAAAGAAGAAACACAATTTTTATTTTTCCCATGAGAAAATATATTCGATTATCTGTATGCAAAATATCACATAACAATTTGTAAACATAGAAGAAAAAAATTCCCAATCTGTAGGAATTACAGCAATGATAATCAGAGTATAGTCCAATTCATAAACTTGATTCATATTACTGAAGAGTAATATTAATTTAAGAGACAGTCTCTAGCAATAATATAAAAATTTAGGCTAGTATTCTGGTGATTTCCCTACTTTTCTCTCATTCTCATAAAAAATCTAAATTTTCAACTTTAAGAATGGATCATCATGATAGGTCTGTTTCCAGTGTATTTACTCACTTAGTCATCTATCTACTCCTTGATTCCACACTCGGGAGACTAATCCAGCACATTATACTCATGTACCAGGTACTGTTCTAAGTGTTGAGGGCATCTGGGGAAGAGGTAGGAAAGGACTTTGATCTCATGCAGCTCAGAGCTAATAACAATGGACAATTAAATCAGAATAATAAAGTGGAGTAAAGACTATAAAGACTGCGACAGCACAGGTCTGTGAAACATACAAGTGTCCTACCGCATGTCCTTGGAAAAACTTGTGGAGAGGACTCAGCTTTTGAAATCACAAAGGAAGAGGGCTTAGAAACTGTTACTGGTTATTCATAGGAGGGCTGTTTCTCCTGAAGGTAGGAGAACTTGGAAACATCCATTTCACTTATTTTAGAACAAAAAGTAAACATTTCTACCAATTCAGGTTGGCCTTTAATTTAAAGGAAGAGAGTTGAGATGGCTGCAGACCTATGCCATGCTGGCCCAAACCTGTGTGACACTAACCCAACATCAAAGAATTTAATATGCTAAAATTAAAATAACCCTGCCCAGCACCAGGACTAAAATATCCCTGCCCAATACATGAATGGTTATGTGTGTTTAATACCAGGCAATGAGCATTTAAAAACGCATTATAAAGGAACCTGGAAAATCCTGTTAAAATTTAACTATCAGTTACATATCTTTTTAAAAACTTGTGACTTTATAGTAATATTTAACTTGGAACTAAGAGACTCCTGACTCTCTCATCTTAAAAGAAGATGAATATCTTAACTTTCTTGGCCAAGTGTAGTGACAAAATACCACAGAAAGAACTATTGGCCACCAAAAAACCAAGTGACACCAATTGAAAAATACTGAGAAATAGAACTTGAGCAATGATGCAAGAGCTCTATTGCCTTTATCCCACACCCCTAAACTCATTTTGAATAAATTTAAGACTTTTTCTTTTTTTTTTTTGAGACAGAGTTGCCCTTGGTAGAGGGCTGTGGTGTCACAACTCATAGCAACCTCCAACTCCTGGGCTTAGATGATTCTCTTGCCTCCTTTTGTTGCAGTTTGACTGGGGCCGGGTTTGAACCTGCCACCCTTGGTATATGGGGCTGATGCCCTACCCACTGAGCCACAGGTACCGCCCAATTTAAGACTTTTTCAAATGCAAAATTGGGGAAGAAAAATGGAGACATAAACTGTTATGCAAAGACAATTCCTTTAAGCATGATCATTCTTTTCTTCAAATACGTGTGTTGGAAATAAATTTGTTTTGTATCTAGGCAGGAGAAAGTAAGAAATTGCAGGATTTATGTTTTTCATGTTTTTAACTTCCTATAGTAGCCATATTAATCCAAATCTAAAAGATGCCAATAGCTGGGTTTAAGAGACATCATTGCACTGAAAAGGTGGACTCTGTTGTAACCACTTATTAAAAACAAACCAGGCCAAATTTGCGGTTTAAAAATTGAGAACAGATGATGCTTTAATAAGCATGAAATGCTTTTGGTGTTACAAACTAGAACCAGGTGTGGAGATAAGCAACTTGGAGCTAAGCATGGCCACCTCCAAGCAGGACTCATCTTCCTCCAAGGAGAGTGGGTCATTAGCTACACTACGTCTTGTCTCCTGGTGTGAGATGTACAACTGCAAAGGAAAAATCAAACACAAGAAAGTGGAGGAGAACCTGAAGGCTGTCTTTTAAAAAATACACATGAGTTCTGAAATCAAACCACCAAAGAGAAGACAAGGAGGAAATGAGTGAATTACTCAATGGCAAAGCAATTGATAGAACTTGCAGATAGGGCCATGAAAGTCAGCTATGAGTGGGATAAGTGAGACACAGTCACCCTATCTGGATACTCTACTTAAGTACCTACTGAATTCATTCCATTGTATCATTCAAAGAGAGTTAAGATTCGGCTCCTGCCCTATAGGAATTTTAATTTATTGGATAAAAAGAATATATATTCAAGGAAAAATATATTGTAAGCCCCATGAGAGCAAGGAAATATTGGTTATGTTTACTCTTTTTTTTTTTTAGAATTCTAGCTTTTCTTTAATCACTGAATTTCAGTTTTTACAAGGTTATGTTTACTCTTATATTCCTGGGATCTAGCATGTGGCATACATACATAAAATAGACACTCATTAACTATCAGCAAGGTGATTTTGACTTTCACCTTACCAAACCTACCTCTGCCGAGGAAAGGTTGGGTGACCTCAGGTAAGTCAGCTCATCTCTCTTGGACTTGATTGTCTCATTTGTAAAATGTGAGGGTGGAGCCCTATTACCTAAAGTCACTCTCAGCAATAGGACCCTATGATATTATCCCCAAATGTATGTGCAAGGGAGCAATTAGAAGGTTTTTCTATTTCATTCAGATGTCAAGCTTTAACCATCAAGCCTTCTAGATTATTGGCTCTGATTTCAAAGGAACTAGATAAATAAGTTGTTCAAGAAAAAGCCAATTCTGCAATTCTCTCCTCTGTTCATACCAACTCATGAAAGAAAAGTTCTCTAAGCCTGGCTATGTCCCAGTTGTCCTGAAATGGATCAGTATTAAGTAATTCACACCTGGCTGAGAAAGGGTAGATAGTTAAGAATAACATGGAGACATGTCAGCCCCTGCTCTTAAGGGGCCGACAATGCCATAGCCAAGTGGTGGCCAATGTTTGGCACATACTAGAATCATTGGAAGGGCTTATTCTAACAACAATAACTGGGCCCCACCTTTAGAGTTTTTAATTCAGTAACTCTGGGGTAGGGATCAAGAATTTGCATTTCTAACAAGTTCACTGGTGATGTGTATGATGCCAGCACAGGGCACTCATTTTACGAACTTTTGCAAACCAAATCTCAAGATGCCAGTAGTTTAGGTGAGCAAACAGGACATCATCAGAATCATTGTTATTCTTTTATGACTTAGAACATGGCACTCTGTGAAGCACCATAGAATACAGGTAACTTAAATGTTTGAACACAATAAGAAAATGCGGTGAAGGTTGTGTTAACCAGTTTGATGAAAATATTTCAAATGGTATATAAAACCAGCACATTTACCCCATGATTGCATTACTGTACACAGCTATGATTTAATAATAAAAAAAAGAATACAGGTAACTTCATATATGGAGACAGTTTTCAAACTATGTCTTTACTATTTTTCTGCATTTGACTGGGAATAGAGACGTATCACAGATGAGCATAATGATAAACTCACAGTGTTGACATTGAAGTTGTGTCGGCTACCATCCCCAACTCTGTTCTCAAAATGACTACAGAAGTGATGTGGCTCCTTGTTCAAAAGTTATTAAGAATTACAAGATGGTGATAGCAGAGGGTTAAATCAAGTACAGGGTCCTGTGTGACTGTCCAGGTCCCATGCCCATGAACTGGCTTGGTATATTCTTGTCTTTAGTATTATGAACTAATACTAAAGGAGGCAGAGAGAAGCTCCGAAGGGCAGCAGAGAAAGCTGAGACAAGCACAGTTTCCACCTGGGAATAACTGAACATTTTTCTCCAATAACAAAATTTAAGTACCTACCGAATTCATTCCATTGTATCATTCAAAGAGAGTTAAGACTCAGCTCCTGCCCTATAGGAATTTTAATTTGTTGGCAAAAAAGAATATATATTCTATATAGAAAAATATATTGTAAGCCCCACAAGGCCAAGGAAATACTTGTTTTGTTTACTGTTATATTTTTAGGATCTAACATGGTGCTTACATAATTAACTAAAGGAGAGAATTTATTTTAGGGCTGTCCTCTGTCAATAGGCAGGGAATCTAGTCAAAGAGTGAGAATTCTGAATCATATAATAGATTGAGGATGTTTACTGATTCAGGACAGAAAGGAGTGAGTTCCTATAACATTTTTCTGTACTTAAATATTTGCTGGATTCAGCTGGATTGAATTTCTGATGACAAGAGTACAAACCAGTAAAGAAAGAACTCATCATTAAGGTAAAGAATGAAACCTGAAGTCGTAAGACCTGGGTTTGAACACCAGTTCTGTCAGTCACCATTTGTGAGAAGTAATACCACTGGCCACTCTTCTGGAATCTCACTCCTAACTCTTTCACCTGAGGAAAGTGAGACCATACAATGTTGGTGTACCCTAATTTCTTGGAGACTTATGCTGACTCTGCTGGGCTACAGAAATACAAAGAGGGAAGGAGAGTCAATTTCAGACTGTGGCAGCTGGTAAATTCTTCCTGGGGTGAGAAGGGCCCTCTATGAATGGCAGTCTATTGTCATTGAGGGCTCACCATGGCCCAAATCCACATATTCATATATGCAATCTCCCAATATTTAAATGCTGATGACTAACTAAAAAAATTTGAAAGACACTATGATGTTGGGCAAATGAATGATTGTAGGTAATCTCTGGCCTCTGGGCTGCTAGTTGACCCTCTCTGGCTTAGAGGCGGAAATGAGCTTGCAGTGACTGGGCTGAAGTGAAGCCAGGGGAAAGTGTGTGGCTGGAGCAATGGTGAAGAGTCTGAACATGGGGGAACTGGAGAGGCAGGCCCTGCTGGTTAGCAGGGTGCCCACTGGCTTTATTAGATCAAAGATAATTTTTGACACATAGTTCTCACATATATTTATTCACTTATCTAACAACTATTTGGAGGGTTTTATGATGTTATCAGACACCATGCTAAGAAATGGGTACATACAATGAATGTCTTAGTCAGTGTGGGCTGCTGTAACAATAGAGATTTATTCCTAAGGGTGCCAGCATGGTCTGGCTACGGTGAGGGCTCTTTTCCTGGCTTGCAAATGGCTCTGTGCTCACATGACCTCTTCTTTGCATGTGCTGGGAGGAGAATGAGAGAGAGGGAGGAAGAGAAAGGGAGAGTGGGAAGGAGGGAGAGAGAAGATGAGTAAGAAGATCTCTGATGTCTCTTCTTATAGGGCACTAATCCCATCTCTGAGGGCCCCAACATGATGACCTTATCTCATCCTAATTACCTCTCAAAGGCTCCAATTATAAATACCATCATATTGAAGGTTAGGGCTTCAACATATGGATTTGCGAAGGGGACACAGACATTTAGTCCATAACATAAGATATGAACCCTACTCTAAAGCAATGTTTAGATAGGAAGATTACATTTGTGTGTGTGTGTGTGTTTGAATGTGTGATAGAACATATCATACATATCATACAAAGCTACAGAGAAGCCATTGATAAGTCATTACTGTGATTATTGGGCTAGGGGAAGTCCTCAGCTAAGGGAAGAAGATGTTTGAAAAATATTCAAGGAGAAGGAGGCTTTTATGCCAAGTCTCAAAAGTCTGTAAATTTGAAGACAAAGAGATGGGTGAAAATTCTAGACAGTAGGAACAGCATGAATAAAAACAGAAATGTTAATGGCAAATACTTACAGGCAATATTGGAAAGTTACATTTGGCTAAACACAGGATGGCCAGTGGTCAGATCCTGAAGTGATTTTAATTTTAGGCTCAAGAGTTTGTATTTTATTTTATAGTTAGTGGGGCCATTGATTCTTGTGGAGGGGAGTAATATAATAAAAACTGTGTTGTGAGGTGATGAATCTGAGTGTAATGCATAAGATGGCGTGGAAGATAGGGGAAGAGAGCCATGAAATTCTTAGAGATTCTGGTAATATTCTTGGTGAAAATAATAGAAGCTCCACCAGTGTGGTGGCAGAGGGAATGGAGAAGGAAAAATTACATGAGACATTTACGGCGCCAGGCAGACTAACTGTCCTGGATGAGGCAGCAAGTGGAAGAATAAAATCAAAGCTGATCCTGGGGTTTTAAGATTGTCTGGTTAGATGGAAGCTGGTGATCCAGACACAAATAGGGGATGCAAGAGCAGGGGCAGGTCTGGAAGCCGGGGCTGAGGGGAGGGATGGATGGGGGAGTCCAGTGTGCATTTGCTGAGTTTGAGGTACCAGGATGATATCCAGGTTGACCTGAGAAATAAGTAAGATTTAGAGAACAAGCAGGGCCGGGGATGTTTACTTGTGAGTCATTCACACAGTGATAGCCTTTGAAATCCTGGTAGGGCAAAGACAGTCCCAGGAGAGACTTGGAGAAAGAAGAGAAGATGGCTGAGGACATGACCACACTGATAGGGAGATTCAGGTTTCAGGACTAAAAGAGGATGAAGACCAGAGAAAAAGTGGTCAGAGAGACCAGGAAGCATTACAGGCGTGCAGGGTATTATATGCTTTTGCAGAAAAGAACTACAAAAAAGAAAGCGCAGATGATCAATAGTGTGTCACACTACCAGGACATCAAGGAGGCTGAGGACTGAGAAGTGGCCACTGGACTTGAAAATTAGGAACTCATAGGTAACTTTTGAGAGCAGAATCAGCAAAGTTGAATTGAACCTTGCCCCCAGCTTTGGCCACCTTTCACCCTCCCGTGTATCTATGTACGTGTGGATTCATGTATCAAGTTGAATGCACACACACAAGTTCAGTGTCAATGCTCCAGGTGAACAGACATTCACAAATGTATTTTGTGAAAAATACAATTTTTCTTCTCATCTCAGGCAAGGGGGACAAACAGCCCTCTTGTATTCAGTCTAAAGACTGAATGCTGGCATTCAAAACTAACCAATAAACAGTTAAAACATTCGTCAGTTCCGGTTCAATTCAGAAGATCTGTGCATCTAAGAAGGACACAAAGCACAAGCTTGAAGCTGCATGAAGTGGGAGCCCCAGGTCGGACGATGGCCCGAGCAGTCTCTCCTCTGTGAGGTGTTTGGCAGCCAAACATGTTTATGAGCTTTTTAAAAAGCCTGCGAAAAACTAAAGGCCAAGAGTGAAAGGGAGGACACGTAATTACCCTGTGATGCCATTGTGGATATCTCACTCAGATTCCAGGCCTCACCACCATAGGACAAGAAAATTACAGCCCATGACAGTTGCAAACACAAGCAATTGCCTGGCTTTTCTGCACCAGGCTTTGTTTTCAAACACTGCTGAAAGTGTTAATGTCCCCAAGGGCTGCCAACTCTAGCCTCGGCATGGATGAACTCTGCCAGGAGAGAGGGGATGGAGGGCCTTTTATTCATTTGGTAATTACACAGCAATGGGCATTTCGTGCATTTTTAGAAAGGGAGCATGGAGTGAGGAGAGAAAGGCAGACACTTAGTGCAGGGAAGGCTCTGGTCGCGTGGCTTGGCATCTGCGGGCACCACCGCAGCCTTTTTGGGGGCAGCCTGTCCGGGCCTGGCCTTGGCTGGCATGGGGTATGAGAAGAAATGAGAGGGAAACATGGCATTTTCTTATTTGTTTATTTTAACCTCTCAGGCCTGCTGAAAACAACTGGAATCTTCTGAGTTGCTGAAAGCACATAAGCCTCTTTGATGGAGCTCTTGGCCTCTGCCACCCAAAAGCCAAAGGGGCTCATTGATTAAGTTGTCGGGTGACCATGCCCTCTGTGAATTCAGGTCAGACCAGAGGCAATGGTTAATAGCTGGCAGGTAACTGTCCCTAATGCAATCTTTACTATAACCTCCAGAGCCTAACATGAAAGAGTATTCCACTGAAATCCAGACTGCAAGTCGGGAAAGGTGTTGAGTCTGGGCATCCGCCTATGTTACTTAGCAACAGCAATGCTGTGGAGGCAGAGATGAAAAGGTAGAAAGGCAAAATTCAACACAGCTGGAGGGGATCCATGTAGATAGCCAGGGGCAAGGGTCAAAGGAAAACCGAGGGCTTATTTTTCTTCTTTTTTTTAAGGGTTAAGAGTGACTCAGGCTGGGGGCTGGTGGGCTGAGAGGACTTGTTTACCCTGACTTCAGGACACTGATGAGGTTATCTCTGGTGGTAGCCCTCAATGTGCTTCTGCTTTCTTTCTGGAAAGGAGGAGGAATCTGGACACTGGGCTGCTAACTTGAAGGGTCAGTAGCTTAGTCTGCCTTTGACTGAGTCCAAGGACCAAGCGGAAGGCTTTTAAGGGAGTCTGTACCCTTCCCTGCCCATATTCTTTGTGGTTCCTATTGACAAATTAAATCAAATATTTTTTAAATTTAATTTTTAATTAAAATCATAACTATATACATTTATGGGGTACAACGTGATGATTTGATATACTGTGCGGACTGCTTAGATCAAACTGATTAACATAGCCATCACCTCACTTACTTATTTTTTTGTGGTAAGACATTTAAAATTTACCCTTAGTTATTTTGAAATGTACCCTTGCATTTGGCACCTTAGATGAGATCCCACCAAATGCCCTCTCTCCTCCCACCAATCGCCCTCCCCCCTTCCCCTAAAATATTTTAAAACTCATTGGCTCTCAACGAGTTTATTGTAAATCAGATCAGGTTTCTTATTACTAGGAAAACCTACTAGGCTTGGACTTGGAAGAAATCTGAGAGTTTCAGTACCCTTAAAGTTACATTATTGGGATTTGATGATGTTTTTCTTGATTTGATCATAAAATAACTCTGGGAGTAGAAAAAGTATGGTGTGGTAGAAAGGCAAGAAATATGGTTCTGTCACTCTACTGTGCGATCCTCAACATTTGAGTGTTCAGTGTGCTCACCTGTAAAAGGAGAAAGAATGACCTCAAAGGCCATGCCAATTAAAACTTGGCAGGAATATCCATTTTGTATATACCAGAGTTGAATCTTGCTATCTCTCTAGTAGATGATTGAAGAGCACAAAAAATAGAAATAAAAAACCCAATGTAATTTTTGTTTTACTATGCACTATATGTTCCTAGAAGTGGGAGAAGATAAATACTTAAAATAAAAGATTAAATCAAGAGTGTCATACCAGCAGCTGTTTAGGCCTGATAAATGGTAACATCCACATAGCTATAAAATTCTTAGCAGAATGTCTTGAGTGCCAAGTGGTAAAACTACTCTACTTTTCTCACTCTATGTGTTTTTCCCTGAGAGAGCTTGTGTGTATCTCCTTCTCTTCCCAATAAGGGAGAGGAATTTTACTAATTCCTATCTGAAGAAAGAGTTCTAAGAAATTGGAATATTTTAGGCCAAGTTGAATCTAGAGAGCAGTATGGTACCCGGATGCAGAGTCGCTGAAGTCCAACCTGCCGAAATCTTGGTCTTGGATCCTGAACTATAGGACCTTGGTCTTGGATCTTCTCTTCCTGAACCACAGAAATGGCCTCTTTTCAGATGATTTTGAAAACAGCCTCTAAAGTCCATCAAGGACCCGGTGTCCTCTACTGAGTCTCAGTTGGACTCACCAAATTGACCCCTGTTGCCTCTCGGAAGCTACTAAAGATGGCCATCTGCCCCAAGCCGTAGATCCTGCCTCCTTTTCTCAGGTGACGTTTGTCTCTAAATCTCCCATTTCCAGCTCTGTAGGCATTTAATCATCTCACAGACAGTGCCAAAGTCTGTTTAATCTCATGCCATGTCTCATGTCACAGATGCTCTGAGTCACGTGATGCAAGATTGCCAAGTCCTGTCAGTTTGTGCTACCTATACGATTTGGAAGTAAGTTTAAGTTTTCAAAAGGTTAGATAATTTGAAATTTCTTAAAATATTTGTCAGCATGTGAAAGATACACACACGTCCACACACAGAGAGGGCACTAAAAACATTTAAGCATTTTAAGCAATGTTTTCCATGTATTACTTTTCAAAGATGAATTGAAGGTACTGTTATTAGCCGAGTGTTAGACATTGCTATGCACATCCATTTAACCTGCAATTCATGCACATTTTGAGAATGATCAGTTATACTTCCAATATGATCTTTTAAGGTGTCTACACTTCTTTTGTATACATATACATATACATATACATATACATATACATATACATATACATATACATACACATACACATATGTACACACATAGGATCAACTCTGTTAGCAAATTCAAGCCTCTGTCTCACTGTATTAGTCTCCTCCTCTTCCTTTCCCTGGGTAAGGCATGGTGTCTGAAGCCACATCACTCAGAATGCCCAGAACTGGAAGGCTGCCGTTTAGCATGCAGGCAACTCCTCTTGCTGGCTGAGCCGGTGTCTGCCAAGCAGCCTTCACGGGCTGAACATAAGTTATTGAATTTATAAAATTTAAATAGTCTACAAATTGATTAAATAGGAGGGCAAAAAGAGAATTACTAAATGGAATACTTTAAAAAATGAGATAAAATGAATTTGTAAGACAAGCGCTATTAAACAAGTATGGGCAAGACAACTTACAAAGGGTTGGAAAAGACTATAAAAATATAGAAGCCATCTGCATTTGTATTTCCACTTTATTTTATTTATTTATTTATTTATTTATTTATTTATTTATTTATTGTTGGGGATTCATTGAGGGTACAATAAGCCAGGTTACACTGATTGTATTTGTTAGGTAAAGTCCCTCTTGCAAGAAGCTGAAACTAGAAACTGTAGATGATGTTCTGGGAAGATGATATATGCTTGTGAAATGTGTAGAACTCTAATTAGAGAAGTCATACTTCATGTACGAAATGTAGGTATTATACCCTTAACAAATACATACGCACGAGCTACAATTTTTTTTTCTATTTGGATTTATTTCATTTTTGAATAGTTAAAAATTTTATCTTTGATACTTTAAATTTTATTTTATTTTTATTTTTATATTTTTGAGACAGAGTTTTACTTATTAACCCTCGGTAGAGTGCTGTACTGTCACAGCTCACAGCAACCTCCAAATCCTTGGGCTTAGGTGATTCTCTTGCCTCAGCCTCCCGAGTAGCTGAGATTACAGGCGCCCGCCATGACGCCTGGCTATTTTTTTGTTGTAATTTGGCCGGGGCTGGGTTTGAACCCACCACCCTCGGTATATGGGGCCAGCGCCCTACTCACTGAGCCACAGGTGCCATATTTTTGAGCTACGAGGTGATATTTTGATACATATACTTTACAGTGATCAGATTAGGGTAATTAGGGTATCCATCACCTCTAACATTTACCATTTCTTTGTGTTGGGAACATTCAGTATGCTCCCTCTAGATATTTGAAACTATGTAGTATGTTACTGTTAACTCTAGTTGTCCTACAGTGCTATAGAACTCTACCACTTATTTCTCTGATCTTGCTGTAACTTTGTATCCTATATCAAATCTCACCCTACCTCTCCTTTCCCCTACTCTTCCCAGACCCTAGTATCCTCTATTATACTTTTTTACTTCCGTAGGATCAATTTTCTTTTTTTTCCCTTCCACATATGAGTGAGAACGTGTGATGTTGAGGTTCTGCTTCTGACTTATTTCACTTAACATAATATCCTCTAGTTCCATCTATGTTGCTGTGAATGACAGGATTTCATTCTTTGATAGTGGAATGGGATTTCATTGTGTACAGATACCACATTAATCATGTTGGACACCTAGGTTGATTCCATATAGTGGCTACTGTGAACAATGCTGCAATAAACGTGGAGGTGTGGATGTCCCTTCTGTGTACTGATTCTCTTTCATTTGGATAAAGGCCCAGTAGTAGGATTGCTGGGTCATATGGTAATTCTATTTGCTTTTATTTTGAGGAACCCTCAAAGTATTCTTCATAGTGGCTGCACTAGTTTACATTCCTACCAACACTGTACAAGAGTTCCTTTTTTCCCCATAGTCTCACCAGCATTGGTTATTTATTTATTTATTTATTGTCTTTTTGATAATAGACATCCTAACTGGGGTGAGATGATACTTCATTGTGGTTTTGATAAGTATTTCTCTGATGATTAGTGAGGTTGAGCATTTTTTCATGTATTTGTTGGCCATGTGTATTTCTTCTTTTAAGAAATGTGTGTTCATATCATTTGCTCATTTTTAAATCAGATTGTTTAGGGGGTTTTCCTGTTGTATATTTTGAATATTAATCCTCTGTTGTATGAACTATTCCGTTTGCAAATATTTTCTCCTATTCTGTAGGTTGTCTTTTCACTCTGTTGATTGTTGCCTTTGCTGTGCAGAAGTTAGTCTGTTAAAATACCATTTGTTTATTTTAACTTTTGTTGCCTGTCCTTTTGAGGTCTTAGTTTCAGGTCTTCAATTCAGGTCTTTCATATATTTTGTGTTGATTTTTTTATAGGGTGAAAGATGGGGGGTTAGTTTTATTCTTCTGCCTATAGATATACAGTTTTATCAGCACCATTTATTAAGGAGACTGTCCTTTCTCAATGAGTGTTCTTAGCACCTTTATCAAAAAATCAATTGACTGTAGATATGTGTGTTAATTTAAGGTCCCCTATTCTGTTCCATTGTTCTATGTGTCTGTTTTTTATGCCAGTACCATGCTGTTTTTGTCACTATAATTTTGTAGTATATTTTAAAGTAGTAGGATACCTCCAGGTTTGTTCTTTTTGCTAAGAATTGCTTTGCATTTTTGGGGGTCTTTGTGGTTCCATACAAATTTTAGGACTTAATTTTCTATTTTAAACCTTTATACCAGTGAAGAATGCCACTGACATTTTGATAGGGATTGTATTAATTTGTAGATTTCTTTGGGTAGCATGGCCATTTTATCAAAATTAACTTTTCTGATCCATGAGCATGGGATGTTTTTCTATTTGTATCTTCTTCAATTTGTTTCATTAGAGTTTTGTAGTTTTTCTTGTAGAGATCTTTTACTTCCTTGCTTAAATTTATTCCTAAGTTATTTTTTATAGCTATTATAAATGAATTACCTTTTTGATGTCTTTTTTCAGCTAATTCATTGTTCATGTATAGAAATATAAATCAATTTTGTATCCTGTAACGTTACTGAATTCATTTATAAGTTCTAAGAGTTTGTTTGTAAAGTCTTTAGATTTCTATAAATAAGATCACAGTTGTCTGCAAACAGGGACCATTTGAATACCTCCTTTTCAATTTGAGCGCTCTTAATTTTTTCACTTGCCTAATTGTTCTGGCTAAGACTTCCAGAATCATGTTGAACAGTGGCGAAAGTGGTCATTCTTGTGTTGTTCTGGTTTATTGATGCTAGTTTGTTTTATATGGCCTTTATTATGTTGAGGGACTTTCCTTCTATTATTTATTAAGAATTTTTATCCTTAAAAAAAAAAAAAGAATTTTTATCCTTAAGGGATATTGAATTTTTCAAATGCTTTTTCTGCATCTTGGGAGGATTGCATAGTTTTTGTCCTTCATTTTATTGTGTGATGTGTGATGTTTATTGAATTTCATAGGTTGAACCACTGCGTTCCTGAGATATATCCCACTTTATCACAATGTATTATCTTCTTCATGTGTTGTGTGATTGGCTTGCCAGTATTTTGTGGAGGATTTTGCATTTATGTTCATCAGGAATATTGGCCTGTAGTCTTTTCTATTGTTGTGTCCTTGTCTGTCTTGGTATCAGGGTTATTCTGGCCTTGTACAGTGAATTAAGAAGAATTCCCTCTGCTTTCATTTTTTGGAGGATGGGGATAATTTGAGAAGAATTGGTGTTTATTCTTCTTTAAAGGTTTCAGTAGAATTCAATGGTGAAGCTATCCAGGCCTGGGCTTTTCTTTGTTGGAAGACTTTATATTACGGATTCACTCTCATTCCCTGCCATGGATCTGCTCAGGCTTTCTGTTTCTTCTTGGCTCAATGTTGGTAGGTTGTATGTGTCCAGAAATTTATGCATTTCCTGTAGGTTTTTAAAATTTATTGCTGTATAGTGTCTGTAGTAGTCTCTAATGACCCTTTGTATCTCTATGGTATCTGTTGTGATACATCCTTTTTCATTTCTGATTTTATTTGAGTCTTCTCTCTTTTTTCTTAGACTAGCTAAAGACTTGTCAGTTTTGTTTATTTTTTCAAAAGCTCAATTTTTTGTTGATCTCTTTTTTTTTTTGGTTTCAATTTTGAGTTTGTTTGTTCTTGCTATTCTAGTTCATTGAAATGTATTTTTAGTTTTTTTTTTTATTTGAAATCTTTCTAGTTTTGCTGAACTTCTCATTCAAACATGAATTGTTTCCCTTATTTCATTGGACTGTCTCTCTGCATTCTCTTGTCCATCATAGGGATTCTTTAAGATCATTATTTTTAATTCTTTCTTTGATATTTCACATATTTCCTTATGTTTGGGGTCTGTTACTAGAGAATTACTGTTTGTTTTTTGGAGGTGTTATGTTTCTTTGCTTTTTAATTCTTTCTTTTTTTTTTTTTTTGATACAGAGTCTCACTTTGTCACCCCTGGTAGAGTGCCATCACATCATAGCTCACAGTGACCTCAAACTCTTGAGCTCAAGCAATTCTTGTGCCTCAGCCTCCCGAGTAGCTGGAACTACAGGCTCCTGTCACAATACCCAGCTATTTTTTCAGAGATAGGGTCTCAATCTTGTTCAGTCTGGTCTCAAACCTGTGAGCTCAGGCAATCCACCCCTGTAGGCCTCCCAGAATGCTAGGATTATAGGCGTGAGTCACCATATTCAGCTGCTTTGTCATTCTTGATGTGAGTCTACCCTGATTTCTATACATCTGGTGGAGATATTACCTGTCCAAATGTTATGGAGTAGGTTTTCTAGGGAAAGACTTGTTTGTATAAATAGGTCTTGGATTGTCAGTTCGGTGAAGTGAATTTGCTTTTGTTCTAGATGGATGCAATGGTATAGTTTGCATGTAGCTTTTTCAGCTATATCCACACTAGTTACATTTGTGAGTTTCTCAGTGGCTTAGTGAGAGGCTGAAAGAATTTATGGTAATGGTAAAGGCGAGGTAATGGTAATGGGGTAGTAATGGTAATGGTGTAGTAATGGCGCAGCTTTGTCTGTGGTGAGCTCATTGAGCTGTTTCTTGGGTTGAGGCCTAACTTGGGGTCTGATTCACTGGAGTTGGGGCCACAGGGCTGTTACTTTGGCCAGGATGATGGGCACATAGTTGCTTGGTTGGCCTGGTGTTATGCCCATCAGGAGTGACCTGTGTGTATCTTTTAATTTTTTTGATAGTACCCTTTGAGATGCAGAAGATTTTAATTTTATGAAGCCTAATTTATGTATTCTTTTTCTTTGCTTATACTTTTGTTGTCATATCTGAGAAACCACATTCTATGTGATGAAGATTTATTTCTATGCTTTTATGTAAGAATTTTATAGTTTGAGCTCTTACATTTAGGTCATTGATTCATTTTTTAGTTAATGTTTCTATGAGTCTGGGATTTTTTTATAGGGATTATGTTGAATCTGTGGGTTGCTTTGGGGAACATGGTCATCTTAACAATATGAAGTCTTCTAATGCATGAGGACAGAGTATTTTCAGTGGACCAATCAACCATTATAATAAATCACACTGGATGAGATAATCCTGTTGTATATATTAATAGTTTACATTTTCATAATATAGTCATATATTTAAAAAATATAACTACTGCATTAATTATTAATAGAAATACTATGTTAGTTACTATTTTTGTGAGTTGACAATCAAAACTTCACTGTGCTGAATAATTTTCTTTTGCTAAGAACTCACAGTCTTTGCTCCACATTTTCTACCTTTGACATTCAAAGAAGATACATTTCAGATATTAACTGTGACCATCTCCTCCCTTTCAAGCTTTGAGAAGCAGCAAATAGGAAGGGAAGAAGCTCAGGATCTGGGTTCGGGTTCAAACTCTGAACCTACCTTCTATATGATCTCAGTTGAATAGACCATTTTGTGTTTTTGAGCTTTAGTTTTTCTCATGTGCTAAATGGAAAACAAAAACTGCTTTACAGAGTTCTGAGGATTACATGGATAGTCTTCTTTTATTTATTTATTTTTGAGACAGAGTCTCAAGCTGTCGCCCTGGGTAGAATGCTATGGCGTCATAGCTCAAAGCAACCTCCAACTCAGGCTCAAGTAATCCTCTTGCCTCAGTTTTTCTATTTTTAGTAGAGACGGGGTCTCACTTTTGCTCAGGCTGGTCTTGAATTCGTGAGCTCAAGCAATCCACCTGCCTGGACCTCACAGAGTGCTAGGATAACAGGCATGAGCCACCACGCCCAGCCAAATGGACAGTCTTCTATGAAAATGCCTGATATATTTCCTGCCCTCAAGAAGGAAAAAGTAGTTGGAGAGATTTACATGTTTATGGTTATTTATTACATCATCTAATTATTCTCTTGTTAAGTCCAACTTTGGGACCAAAGGTAAGTGTGCAAAATGCCTGTGCTGTGCATAAAGTTTGTGTTGAACAAATAATTGCTTTTTACATGATTCATGAGGGGTCAATGTTTCTGCTTTTGGCCATAGAACCTGGAAATGTTAACTGGCCTGAACAGAGATCAGGTCTCTAGTCAGGCTCCATTATTCTTCTTCTGACAGACAGAGATGATTGATGAAGTTTGTTCTGATGAAGGTATGGGTGGAGACCGTCTAAGATTCTGAAATATTTTCCTATTAGCACATGGCTATTTGTGTACATAGACAACCCCTCATGTACTTGCTGCTTGTGAGTGATTCTTAGATGATTCCAGGTTGGATTTACCTGAAACATTTATTAACTGGTGTATTTCTTGGTTACTCACCACCCCTTCAATATTCCCCAGTCCTAGAATATAACTAGAAGGGGAAGGAACCCTGTTTTAATGTCTACTTCATGAATGTGGAACATTTCAGACAGCTCCAACCACTATGAGATTTTATTTGAAATTTTAAAATAAGAAAATATCTTTGAAAAGATCATGTGTGATTGAGGTAGATTACCCCAGTAAGATGTCCAGGACATGGTTCAGAGGGTGAAGATGTGTACTGCAGATGTGTCAACCTTGCGAAGCAGAAGGAATACAGAAGCTTTAGCAGACAGGTTGGTAAGGCAGATCTCCAGGGTGGAGCCCAAACCCCTAGGCAGTATTAGTCTACCCTGTTTGGTCAGAGGAATTGGAAATGGTTTAAAGAATGTCATGCCTGGATGATGTGGTATGAGCCAAGGACATTTGAAAGAAATTACGTCTTTCAAAGCTTGTTTGTGTAAGCTAGAATTCCCACTTACAATATGCCCCTGGCAGAAGCTTCAAGCAGCCACGTAACAGAGAGAGAGAAGATTTTCTTTACTGATAGCGGCTTTCTAGACAGATATGAGTTGAAACTTGAAAAAAATTAGCAAAAATTAAACCTCAAGGCAGCTAGCAAAAATTACAGATGACTTTGAGAATGAAAATATAAAAGATAAGCAACTCTGTTTTCCCCTTTGGGTGCTATGTATTGTCTGGAGAATAGAAATAGAGTTGACTTGTCCACGTCCTACTCATGAAATTCTTCCCAACATCTGGATGACACACAGCAGCTTGTGAAAAAGATAGCTCCTCTCCTCCCCAGATTTAAATACTGAGCTCCACTCCCTTCTCTGATCAAGAAAACGTAGACTTTATAAATGTTAGTTTCATGATTTATTAATAAGTGCTGATAATACTTTATGTCTCCTTGTGACTAAAGGTGGGAACAGAAATGAAGAGTTAGGTGCCTGTTCAGAGAAACCGAAGATCAGGAAGAGTGATGATTTAATTTATATTGAAAGAACATCAAGCACTGGCTATGAAAGAGTGACTTGGGGTCACTAACAACTCAGTTTAGAACTTATTCTTCACCGAAGAACACTTTGGAAGCATATAAATCAGAATAGTTTAGCCCATGTTCTGTTAACTAAGAACCCCCAAATATCAGTGTTTTAAAACACACAAAAAGTTTTGTTTCTTACACCCATTGCAATATCACTCAAGGACCAAATCTGATGAAGGCTCCATTACCCTACCAGCTGGGTACCACTGGGGCATGTGACCTCTGCTGCTACAACAGAAGAAAGAATTGCAGGTCTTTTGCTGACAAATACTGCAGCCCGGAAGTGGCATGTGTCACTTCTATTTATAATCAGTTGGCCAGTACTAGTCCTGTGGCCCCATCTACTTGTGAAGGTAATTCTCCTGTGTGTCTGGAAGGAGAAAAGAGCCCCAATACAGAGAAACTCTACTGTAGGAAGGAAAAAAATAAGAAAGAAATGAAGAAACGAAAATGAGCACTTTTTATAAAATATGTGTAAGGGACCTGGGGATGTCCTGCCATTACTCTTGGGATCAAATCTAACCCCCTTCCCTTGGTGGAGGGATCCATAATGCCTCTACCCACTCAAAGGACCTCCATTTCATTTTTCTCTTACCTTTGTCCATCCCATTTCAGCCTTTGGATCTTCTTTTATTCCTAATTTTAATTTTAATTCCTTTTATTCAAATACATCAAGCTTTCCTCAGAGACCTTGCATTGACTGTTCCTTTTGTCTGGAATATTCTCTCTTCACATATGTGTGTTGTTGTCATCCAGGACTCTGATATCTTTCCTCAGGGAAGAGTTTTTGATCATACAAACTAAATAAATCACTATTCTGAGCCATCTCTACCCATCCAGGTGTTTTATTTTCATTCTAGTATTTACGGTTGTCTGATATTTTCATGTCTTTTTCTCTATTTTATTGTTTTTGTCCATTAGAATATGGACTTGTCTTGTTCAACATTATATCCCTAGTATGCAGGAGGCATTTGTTAACTGTTAAGTGAACACATTCAAAAGTGGATGACCATTATTTCATGGAAGCTAGAATCACTGAATGATGCTCCAGTGTCTGTAAAAATAGGCATTTTCAACATGAACCTAGTAAGTCATACCTGAAACCAAAGAGGAGAAGACATGCTGTCCATAAGACCCAGGACAAAAAAGAGCCACACAGCCTGGTGTGAGACAACAACAAAAAATTATAGAAGATCAATTATCCTAAGTGACTAAGTCCAATTTTGGATTGAAGGTGTAACTTACGCATCCAAAAATGTCTTCTCAGTATATTGCCTACACTTGAGTGTGATAGCTAGCTACTGAGATGAGCTCTAATAATGTTAGCTTCCTGTTATACGTGTACTTCTGTGATATTCTCTCAGACTGGATTAGGGCTGGCCTGAGGTGATCAACAGAATACAGCAGAATTGAAGGTGTGTGACTTCCAAGGCAAGGTTGTAAAATGCATTACACCTTCAGCCTGGTATTACTTGCTTTGGAGGTAGCAGCTACCTGCCATATTGTGAGGACACTCAAGAAGCTCTGTAAAGAGGTTCATGTGGAGAGGTCCATATGGAGAGGAAGTGTGACCGTAGTCAAAATCCATCATCAACTTGCTAGCAAAGTGAGTGGATCTGTCAACCCTATTCAAGCCTTCAGATTCGTACAGTCTTCTGAGAGACCCTGAGCCTGGCTCACCCAGCTGAGCAGATTCTGAATTCCAGTGGGGACTTCTGGATCAATGTAGATGACAAAACTATGAGAAATAATAAATTATTATTATTGCTTTAAGCCATTAGATTTTGGAATGATTTGTTACACAGCCATACTAACGGGAACATTGAAGTTTCTTCAAATTTTAAAAAGTTTTCCACCCTCATCTTTTTGAATGAGAATAGGAAACATAGAGAGAGGTGGAAGATGAAAGTTTAATGGGCTTACTCAGCCAAATAACTTAGATCAGTTCTGCCCATCGATGGGAGACAGATGTTTTAGGCAGATTGCCCATCAAATATCCCACTTTTTGTGGCCTTGAAAAACAACTGTGACCCTAAAGTTTCATCATCACAATACAATAATAATAGTTGGGAAGAATTAGAAGGCAGGAGAATTGCATGGAAAGGCATCTGCTCACCATCCCAACTTGATTCTGAATTGGTTATACCTTCCTTTATTATTCTATTGCATGCACTTGAAAAATTCTCAAAACTACATAGATCTTTTATGGTTCTGTTTGGGTTTTCAGAAATATCATTTGGAATATGTGATTATGGATCTGGGGATAGGAACACAGTGTGTCACTTATGGATTATAAATTGGAGCTTCAGGTGTCTTTCTTGAAGATTTGCCTATTTCTTGAAAAGCTGACCTACTATGTATGTACATAGTATGCTTGACCTTTGGCCTTACCATGAAGTGGCCTGCTAGTTCAGAAAATATGATTTCACTCCCGGACTTCAAGGAATTAAAAATGTGTGTGTTCATCTTTTTGAAATTCTCTGAAGTTCTGAGCTTCCATGCTCACTTTGACTTTTTCCTCTTTGACCTGGTATGCTTATCTTAGTGTGCTTCTGAAAGACTTTTTAGATGTCAGTATGAAGGAGTAGATTCTTTAATCCTTATAGTTTTAATCAGTAGAATGTAATTCTTCCGGGAATTACTGTTTTCCCCAATAGCCTTGAACTTGCTTGGTACTGAGCAGTCTAGTCTTCTAACCTAGTAGGCCATAGAATCAGAAAAAGGCCTTGCCTCTCTTGCATTTTTCAAGTCATTCTTTATATTTCTATAGCATCTTAATGAAACCCTTATTTTTACACAGAAGCTCCTTTGACCTCTTTGGGGAACCTTCTCTAATATTTTGTGGCTCTTGTTCATGAGAACATTCTTTTTCCTAATATCTAGTCTAAACTTTTCCTTCCCTAGCTGAAGGCTTTTTGTCCCCCATTTTTTTTAAAACTACAAGTGATTCCCTTTCCTCACTGAAGACTAAACTTTGTACCTAATGGCTAGAATGTCAAACAAACATTAATCTTGTCTCCTGCCTCTTTACAGATGGAGGAATGCCCAAAAGCAATTTAGCTTTAGACAGCAGAAGCATTTGTGTGGTGTTCTTTAACCTCTGATTCATCTTCTCAAATCATCTTGGATTAAGCTTTATTTCTCAAAGATGCCAACAGTATAAAAATCTACCTTGAAACTTCATAATCATCCCACACGCCTACGTTTCATTTTAAATTATGTCTGACCCAAACATAAGCTATCTACTGTAAAAGGACAGTTATACATTTGCAAAGGACTCTTTCTTGCCTCAGCAATACATGTATCAGGTTTGACATTTTCTCTTCATAGATAGGGCCCACTCTAAGACCACTTGATATGCAAAAAATTCATACTTTCCAAAGAGCTATCTAAGGAGCAATTGTTCACATCCAGGCAAACCTCCTCACTTTCTGCCACTCCAAACACACATACACACGGGCCAGTCACACTGAAATTCCACTTTTGGGAATGTAGCCTTTACAGATAACTAGTTCAAGATTTTAATACAGATCCTCTGGAGGATGTTCCTGACACTCTCACTTTACACTCTTTATAACCAAACTACGGAGGAGGGAAAATTTCAATATAAAGAGCTGAAAATAGAATAAACTAGTACATGGAGCCAGCAACCATTTACTCTTTTTAGTGTGAACTAGTTTGATCTTATTCTTTTCTGCTGAAATCTTATTTTTGAATTAATGGAAATTTTAATGGGGTGACCTAATGGTGGAGGATCTGAGCAGAGGGTAATGATGACAAGCAAATGCAATTTCAAGTGAGTGGGGAGGTGGGGGGCACTGACCAGAGAGATGCTTTCATAAGGAGTGGGGGAGAGTTAGATGGAGAAGAATTGCAAGGAAGAGCATCTATCTGCCCTCCATCCCAACATAAATCTGAATCTGTCACACTGTACTTTATTCTTCCACTCTGTGTACTCCAAAAAAAAAATCTCAAAACTAAGTTGAGGTTACTAATTTCCTTGTCTATCACCACCAGGAAATCCCTGGAGGCTAGAAAGGAAGATATAGTGCTGTGTGAAATGTGACACGGATAGGACAGTATGAGCATAAAGGCCTGGAAGAATAGAAATGAAATAATTTTGTAATTTTAGCTACCAAAAGTAAAACCAAATGAAATTAGAATAGCTAAGAAGATTTTCAATGAGGCTGGTAGCATGTCAGAATGTGGAATGTGCTGTGTGAAGCTTTATTCTCATAGACATGGGGCAAAGGGTTTGAGAGATACTGCTCCAAATGTCCGGAGAAGATAAAGAAAGTTCAAATGGTCTAATGACAGACACAATAAAACTCTGATGATGGTGGCAGTAGGTAAAAATTACTAAGCATTTGCTGTGTTCTGGGCGTTGTGTTGGATTCTTTGTATAGATACCTATTTAATCCTCACAAGAACCCTAGGACGTTGAGACTATCATTATTTTTCCCACTTTTCTGATAAAAAACAAAATTTCCCCTGAGTCTTAGAGAAGCGAAGTGAATTGTACAATGCGGCAGAGCTGGGAAACAGAAGAGGCAGGAATTGAAGCCTGATGTCCTAACTGGAGATAAGGACTTACTTCTTTATATTCTAGTCAAAGTGGGCCAAGACAGACTGAAAAATTCACCAACTGAAGAACTTGTTTTTCTTTCTTTTTTTTTTTTTGAGACATAGGCTCTCTATGTTTCAAGAGTCCCATGGCGTCACAGCTCACAGCAACCTCCAACTCTTGGGCTTAAGCGATTCTCTTGCTCCAGCCTCCCAAGTAGCTGGAACTACAGGCACCTGCCACAACACCCAGCTATTTCTTGGTTGCAGTTATCATTGTTGTTCAGCAGGCTCGAACCCTCCAGCACAGTGTATGTGGCTGATGCCCTACTCACTGAGCTAGGGGCGCCGAGCTGGAACTTATTTCTCTAATAGTTGTACCATCAACACTTCCCTGTGAGACCTCCTTGTGGACAACGCCATACCTTGTGAAATGGCTGCCTGTAGATAAAGATGTGTAGATTGCAACCATGAATGATCTTCATGTTTGCTTACAGCTTACAGCTGTCCCATTGGGACGTCATGTCACTGTCCTGAACTTATTACAGTGATCCAAGTTAGTGAATTTCAGATTTATGGTGCTTTACCAGCTATAACAGTGTTATCACTCATCAAAGTGGCAGGCAAACAGATAATTTTGAGGAAAATTTCAACAACACTGAATGTAGCAGAAAATCTAACAACAGATTCACAAGCCTATGTGGCTTTATGAAAACATTAATAAAAACAAAGAATGAAAAGAAAAAGCTCAAGAGCAGGAAACCTAACATTCCTGGATCAGTTTCAGCTGCCATTAAAAAGGTTTGGCATTTCCTCATGGATGTCTGTCAGAATTTTCTTGCATAAGATGTTCTTCTCATACATTGAATACAATTTAGGCAGAAGTCACAAAAATAAGAATTTTGTATAGTTTGACCATTTAACTTATTATCTTAAATAAAATTTTATGCTTGATTTACCATTTTGGTCGGGTCTACCAATAATGTTCATTTAAAATACTTTCCACAGAAAAATGGTCACCTGGCCCTTGAAACTAGAAGAGCTAACATTGTATTGCTCCTTAAAAAAATCAGGTTTCATGTACCTAATTTTTATTTATGGTATATTTTCCAGTAAAATAGCCTATTGTAAGATCAAGGACTGTTTGTACTCACTACTGAGAACTGAGCAACATTTAGTAAGAATGCAGTTATGTTTTTGAGGATGATTGTGTAGACCAGATTCCTTTGAAAGCAGAGCCAGGGACTAAGGCTTATATTAAAAAAAATTTATTTGGGAAGTAATTCTGGGGAAGGACAGAGAGGAGTGAAACAGGGAAGGAAGGAAAGGATGTGTTATTGATTTGAAAACCATTGTAGAAAACTGGCACATGATCCTGCTGGAAACTTTGGAGGAGCCATTTGAAATGTGTCTTAGACATCTGCCTAAAGCAGGGGAAAAGCAAACTATGGACCTGGGGAGAATCCATTTGGCCACCTATTTTTGTAAATAAAGTTTTATTGGAACACAGCCGCACCATTACTTATGTATTTTCTATGACTGCTTTCAGGCTATGATGGCAGAGTTGAGTAGTTGTGACAACAGACAATTGAGTACTATGTCCCAGAAGGCCTTAATTATTTTTATTTGCTTTTTACAGGAGAAGTTTGTGACCTCTACCCTAGAGGATGAGAGGAGAAAGCATTTATCCATTAGCTTTCCTTCCCAGTGGTCAGAGGCTGCCTGCATTGAGTTTACTCTCCCACCTTTCTGGGTTGCTCTCATGAGTAAACAGACTTCCACACTTAGGCCCAGTGTAAGAGTGAAAGATCTGTTACATGGTCCATAGTTATTCGCTGTCACATTAAGCCAGGCAATCTGGTCAAAATCTACATAGACCTGGTGGTTGTAGAATGTTTGGAGTAAGAAGCTGGATGGGAGAATATGAAGTGTGTGTAAAAGACACCTGACATTTAGCGAAAGTGGTATGATGATGGTTTGATCCTTCACTACAAAGTATTTATTGAGCACAATTGTATGTCTGGCTCTCTTCTAGATGCTAGGGATATAGTCACAGACAAAACTGACAAAAATCTCAGCCCTCACAAAGCTTACAATCAAGACTTATAATAAATAATATGGAAAATACATGGCAAACCAGACAGTAAGGAGGGCAAAGAATTTTCTAGGCAAGAGCAATGGTCCTGAGACCATGCTTCGAGGAACTTGACAGTATGTGAGAGAGAAGACATGTGTAATTTAAACTGGGTGCAGGGGAGTTGAAGGAGATCACGTAGGCCATGGGAGGACATGGAAAACGGTTAAGATTTGGGCTTCTATTAGGAGAGAGATGGGAAACCATTGGAAGATTTAAATAGATAAGTGATGTGATCTGACTTGTATGTTTTCCTAAAGAATTAAAAGAATTGGGAAGTAACTTACACAAATTAAAGTGCATGAATTAAAGTATACAATAGCTCAATAAATTCATATACTAAATACATATCCATCCATGTAACCAACACCTGGAACAAGATATGAAATATTGCTGTCAGCTCAGAAGGTTTCTTGCTCCTTTCTCTGCATACCCTAACTCCCCAATAAGATAATCACCTTTCGGTGATTTAATATTGCTTCTTCCTAAACTTCATTTAAATGGACTAATGTAATATGCACTCTTTTATCTGGATTTTTTGCTTAATTTTATATTTTGAAATTCATCTACATTTCTACATGTATTATTAAACTCTCTCATTATGGAGTACTATTAATTGTGTGAATACATCATAATTGATTCATTCTCCGATTGATGGGCATTTTGGTTGCTTTCGGGTTTTAGCTATTATGAATAAAGATGCCATGAATGTTCTTATATGTAATTTTTGGTGAATATCTGAACTAGTTTTTCTTGGGTATACCTAGGAGTAGAATGCTGAGTCATGGGATGGACTTATGTTTAGCCTTAGCAGATACTTTACAAAGTGGTTGAATACATTTACATATGTCAGCAATAAATGTGCATTCTATTTGCTAGACATCCTTACCAAACCTTGATGTTGTTTGTTTTCTATTTTAGCCATTTTGATAGGTATGTAATGGTCCCACATTGTGGTTTTAATTTTTATTTTCTTCATAGGTAATGATGTTTAACACATTTTCATGTTTGTTGGTCATTTGTGTATGAAATAGCTGTTTAACCTTTGCCCATTTTGATGTTCTTTTGCTTTTCTTACTGATTTAAAGTACTTTATGTATTCTAGACACAAATCTTTTAAAACTATATTACAAGTTATTTTCTAGTCTGGAGCTTGCCTGTACACTTTAATAATGACTCATTGGCCCAGTGAGTCATTATTAAAGCTTTGATCAACAGAAGTTTTAATTTACCCTTTAATGATATAGTTACTGCTTTTTGTGTTTCTTTAAGGAAATCTTTGCATAGCTCAGAAGACTTGGGTTTTCTTTTAGAACTTAATTGTTTTAGTTTTTGTTTTGATGCCTATGATCTACCTTGAACCGGTTTTCTATATGGCTTGAGCTGAGGGATATAGATAACTTTCCTATTTTAATATCTTGTTATTCTAGCATTACTTATAAAACATACTGTCCTTTCCTGTACTGAAATGAAATAGTGCCTTTGCTGTAAATCAAGTGGCAATGTATATGTGAATTTATTTCTGGATTCTATTCTGTTACATTGCTCTATTTGTCTAACCTTTCACCAATACAATAATCTATTAATTACTTGTATATTTGAAAGAACTCTTGAAATGTGGTAATACAAGTTCTATGGCTATATTTTTCTTTTAAATGGTCTTAATTATTCTTGGTATTTTGCCTTTCCATATGAAATTTAGAATTAAGTTGTCCAAATCCTTTAGTATTATCCTTTTAGTGATTATTGTAGAAATTGCAAAGTATGTCCTTGGTTTATTATAGTTTATTGATTTTTTCAACACTTTATAAACAATGCAATAATTTTATAACAATTTAAATACATTTACCCTTTCCACCATTAAAAAAATTTCTTTTTAAGGCTCGGTCCCTGTAGCACAGTGGTTACCGTGCCAGCCACATACACCGAGGGTGGCAGGTTTGAACCCGGCTCGGCCAGCTAAACAATAGCTAAAACAACTGCAACAACAACAACAAAATAGTTGGGTGTTGTGGTGGGAGCTTGTAGTCCCAGATACTTGGGAGGCTGAGGGAAGAGAATTGCTTAAGCCCAAGAGTTTGAGGTTGCTGTGAGCTGTGACTCCACGACCCTCTACTGAGGGCGATATAGTGAGACTCTGTCTCAAAAAAAAAAAAAATGTTCTTTTTAAGTCTTCTAAGTTGTAAGGTTCACAAAGCATTGTGGTTAATTTAGCTTGAAACAGTAAAGTCATTTTATGCTTATAAAATGCTCATATATTTAGCCTTTACATTACAGTTGACTCTTCTGTGTACTTTTGTCTTTCCATCTGTGATTATTTTCCTCCAGTCTGAAACACTTCCTTTAATACTGCTTGTAGTGCATCTGCTGGTTTTGAATTTTTTCAGATTTTGTCCTGGAATATTTATAATTCATTTTAAATTTAGAGGATATTTTCAGTGGGTGTGGCATATGAGATTGGCAGCATTTTAAGCATTTAAAAAAGTGTTCTTCTGTTGTTTCCAGATTTTCATTGTTTCAATTGAGAAATCAGCTATAATCCTTATATTTGTTAATCTGAAGAAAATAATGTATTTTTATGATTATTTCTCTTTTAAAACAAACTATATTAAAGTATAAACTCCAGACAATGAAATGTACTTTCCTTCTTTTTCACCTGTCTACAAATTTTTGTTTGTATGCTAGACATTACACATATTTTAATTTGATGATAATGTACTCTTCCTCATTCTATATTACTAGTGTATCACCTTCATCCTGCCAAAGATTGGCTTTAAGCTTTGTTCTGGCAGGCCAATTTCAGTCTTTTTCCTAGTGCTTGATTATAATCCTACTCCTATGCCATATTCTTTATTTCTAGCTCATGATCTTTTGGGAATTTCAACATGAATATTTGCCAAATCCTTTCCTTTTTGGCTGAGCCAGATATCTATTTTGTCACAAGCACTGTATGACTTCTGAAATATTTGTTTAACAGTCAGCATCTCAGAAGCTATTCCTTAATGGACTTCAGAAATCTCCTCAGCACATAATGTAGCTCAACACTCATACAAAATCCCATGGAGAATTTCCACATAGCCCTTTGGGTTCCCTTATCTTGGATACCTTGACCTTGGAAACCTTGACTTTCCTGACCACAAATCCTAACCACTTTATTATTTATGAATTCTTATCTTGGTTTCCTCTACCTAATAGACTATTACTCTTTGAAAATTACTTTCAGCAAAATGGTGAGGATGACCTTATGTGGTTCCCTCCTCTCAAAGTTTGTAGCCTGGTGTTGATTTCTGACTGCAAACTATTATAATATATATTTTATCCAGTTTTATGGTTGTTTACAGAAGGAGGAGAAGTCTAGTATACTAGCTACTATATCATAGCTAAAACAAGAAGTCCTGACACAGGTATTAAAGAGATTATTTTGGTTTCTTTCTTGAGAACAGACTGGAAGGATACCAGAGAAGAATCAGTAAGATATATGTCAGGTAACTACAGCAGTAATCTGGGTGAGAGATCACAGTGGCTTATCTAGAGTGTTAGCAATAATGTGGTGAGAAATGGTCAAGTTCTGAATATATTTTGAAGATAAAGATGGAAAAATTTTCAATGGACCTGATGAGGGGATTTAGAGAAATTATGGATCCATGATAGCATGAAGAATTTTAGTCTATGCTACTGAATGAAGTTGCTATTTATTGAGATAGGAAGACTGTGTTAGTGGTTTAGAGGAAAATACTAGAAGCTTGATTGAGACCTATTAAATATGTGATGCCTATTAGACATCTAAGTGTATAGGCCAAATAGACAGCAGTATATATGGCTCAGGAGAGAGGATGGGCTGGTGACACGAATTTGAGACTCATCAGTATATATACTGTTTTTAAATTTGTAAGACTAAATACAATATCTGAAGAAGCAATTAGATACATATATACATATATGTATGTACGTTTATAAATATATGTGTATGTGTATGTGTGTATATATGTATATATATATATTTAAGGGTCAAGTCTTGGTAAGTCTTAGTTATATTCTTTACAATGGCTAATTTAACGTAAGTCATCTTATAGGCAGCCTAATGGGGAGTGGTGGAGGTAAGAATTCTTATTTACTCAGAACCCATTAAGTTTTATGTAAATTTAGATACTATACTCTGACTAGGTGTTTGAACAAATTATTCACACTTCTATGTCTCCATCCATGTATGAGACTATAATTAGAATTTAATTCTAATGTACCAAATAATGAAAACCAACCTTGGGCCAGTTTAATAAATTTAGGAGACATTTCACCTAAAACTATTTTGAGAGTTGCAAAGATACACACATGAAAAAAGAGTAAAACTCATTTATGGTTACTGAGGACTCTGGAGCTTATAAAATGGCATAACACTGTAGTACTAAAGAGACTTCATAAAGTTTCGTTCAGTCTAATTTTTAAAGGGATGCCCTGTCAATCAGATGTGCAATATGATCCTTCCGAGTATTAGACATTTTCTCTTTTGGAAGGTCATATTGCAATTTAGCTCAACTATGCTTTTAAAAACACCACAAATAGTGAAAAATGCTATTCATAATTGGAAAAGCTGTGATTTAGCATTTTAATTTATAAAATCAAGTCAGTTGCTTGCATATTTGAGAAGGTGACTTCTTCCTTTCTTGGTTCTGTTCTTCATCTCTTGCAGTTGTTAAGGGACAATAATCTGAAACAGCTGTTAACCTGAATAATCTGAACCTGACACAGTTCATAATAAAAATGGCTTGATTTTTTTTTATCTGATGTATTATCTGAATTTTCTCTAAGGGGAATAGGATAGATTTCAGACCAACCATTTCAACTGGTCTCATAAACTAAAAACTTTTAGCTAACACTGCAAGGCCCAGTTAGTAGAGGTAGTCTGGCAGAGGGAAAATGGGGACAACAGCAGAGCCAAGAGCCTGTAGGAAGGACTTGCTGTAATACTGACCTTTTTACTCATGACACTAAATCACATGAAAAAGTGCATAAGCATCAGAACATGGCAACTCTGAAGATATTAATCAAATAGGAAGAGGTAATCTTAATGGCAAAACAGTTGCCAAAGAGGGATGCAAAAAGCTGCAGAAAAAGCCATGAAAAAAGCTGCAGAAATTAAGATCCTTAAAGCTTTAACTGTGGTTTTATAAGAGACTGTCCATACCCTTAGACATACACATTGAAATACATTGGGATAAAGGGATATGATGTATGCCTCAAATGGTTCAGAAATCATTAGATGGATAATTAGATACAGACAGAGCTACAGAGAGAGAGGAATATGCAACTAATAAAGTGGATGGAGACAGGATGTTAACAACAGGTGACATTGCAGCTTCCCTGAATGTTTCACATTCAGAGTTGGTAAGAAGTGCACACACATGTTCATGCACACACAAACACACACACACAGGACAATTAATCTTGAAGGCTGCTGCCTAAGCCACATTGCTCCATCATCATCCTCCCCCATGCCTAACCATCTCAAGAATGTCTTTGGCATCCATCAAATGACCAGGCTCACGATTCTTCTGAGGCATAAAAGAGTATCAGTCTTCTTTTGCCACTCCATTTCTTTCTCTGAAGGTCGTGACTCTTATAACTTCAGAGAACACAAGTCTATAGGGCAGGGACCACCCCTCTGAGGCCACAGAAGTCAGCTGCTGAATGTGCTATTTGTCAAAGCTTTGCTGGGGGAGCGAGGCCTCTAGGTGCTCATAGCCCTGAACTTAGGTCCTGCTGTGGGCCTTCCTTGCCTAGCCAGTGTCTTTGCTAATTAATGGCCAAGAGGGTAGAAGTGGCCCTTCTGCCCCCTCTCTTTCAGGAGGGGCAGCTTTGAATGCCTGGTAATGTGTCCTCTTACAATTTTCCAGCAGGAGAAAATATGGATCTGATTTTCTGTTCTCAGGTGTTGATGTCCTAGCACATAGATGTTCAAGTTATCTTTGTTAATTGGTTCACAAATTTGCTATGAGAAAGGTCAAGGAACTATAACATATTTTAAATTAAATATAATGTCACAGTCAATGAAATAGACTAAGGGATGCTAGTAAGACAGTGCAGAAGAGTCAAGGGGGTTGGGATCAGAACAACAGTGGGGCCTCTCCACTGTTAATGTGCCCACCATTCCCTCGGGGATTCTGTTAAGATGCAGCTTTTAGTCAGTAGTCTGAGGTGGGGCCTGAGCTTCTACATTTCTAACCATCATCCAGGTAATGCCAGTACTGCAGTTCTCTGGACTGTGCTGAAGAGTAGGCTGCTGGGGGCCCCCGGGAGGGATGGTTCACTGCTGCCAGGAAGGCTTCATGGAAGAGAAAGGTCGGAGCTGGGCTGTGGAAGGAGAGTTGAGCTGACTGTCAGTATAGGACAGGAAAGGCATTTTGGATGCAGGGATCAAACGAACAAAGCACAGGGCAGAGTGCATGCTACTTGCTGGGGGAACTCTCAGCCAGGCCTGCTGGGTAGAGCATTGGTGTGGGGAGAGAAGGAGGCAAGTTGAGAAGGGAAGTTTTGAATACTGGGCTCAAGAGCACTGGCTTATATTCTGAGCATCCAAAAGAGAAGGCGTTAGAGATGAGAATGTGACAAAAGTCTGTTTGGACAAGGCTACCCCAGGGGTTTACAGATCTATGGAATGCCATCATTATGATTCCCCCCCCCCCCCACACACTTTTTTTCAGCTCAACAAACTTTTATTGAAGTGCTTGTTGTTGAACAGATACAGTGCTAAAGTTGTTTGATCACTTACTATTTTTTATTTGCAAGATTGACAGCTATCACTAAATCATTCCCATATGCCCTTTTTTTAATGAGTGGAATATTTGAAAAACAGTAGAGGCTTCAGAGGAGTCATTTACAGGAGACTGCTCTCTGTTTTTTTTTTGAAACAGAGTCTCACTCTGTCACCCTGGGTAGGGGGTCGTGGTGTCATAGCTCAAACTCTTGGGTTCAAGAGTTCCTCTTACCTCAGCCTCCCAAGTAGCTGGAACTATCAGCCCCTGCCACAATGCTTGGCTAATTGTTTTCTTTTTTCTCTCTTTTTAAACTTAATTTTTATTAAATCATAACTACACATTTATGGGGTACGATGTGATGATTTGATATACAATGTGGATTGCTTAAATCAAACTGATTAGCATAACCATCTCCTCACTTATTTTTTTATGCTAAGACATTTATAATATCTCTTAACAACTCTTAGTTGTTTTGAAATGTACTCTTGCATTGTGTATATTAGGTGAGATCCTGCCAAATCCCCTCCCTCTACTCACCTCTCCACCCCTCCCCTCTCTCTTCACTCTCCTCCTTCTTTCTGGACTATATTTGTGTTTTATCATTTATATGAATGTGTAAGTGATTATATATTGGTTTCATAATAGTATTGAGTACATTGGATACTTCCTCTCCCATCCCCCATTCTTGAGGTACTTTACTAAGTAGAATATGTTCTAGCTCTATCCCAGTAAACAGAAAAGATGTAAAGTCTCCATATTTTTTATGGCTGTATAGTATTCCATGGTTAGTAGAGACAGGGTTTTGCTCTTGCTCAGGCTAGTCTTGAACTCCTAAGCTCAAGCAATACACCCACCTCAGCCTCCCAAAGTGCTAGGATTACAGGTGTGAGCTACTGCTCTGGCCAAGATCTCTCTCTTAAATAGTTTCTGACTCCAAATTCTTTTTCTCAGATTCTGCCAGATAACTGAGTGCTGGGGGCAGGATTTAGATTCTCTATCTCAAGGTAAATGGGAGAAGTGACCAACGTTTGATTGTGTATAACTAAATCAAAATTAAGAGATACTGAATGTCTGTAGTTTGGGATAGAAAAAGAAAGATCCAGATGCCTTCAGAAATATAGACTTATTAGGAATTAGCAATGCAGAGATATGTCTTTTTATTCAAAGACAATAAAGTCGGTCCCCTAGGTGCATAAAGAGGAAAACAACATAAACAATTTGTAAAGCATTCTCATAGTTCTTAACTGCTACAGCACTAACTCCTTGGTTACAGCTATAAAAATGGAGATTTACTTTTGCAATATTTTCTGTTTACATCCAATTTCCCCAGGTATCTCCTCATGTTTCTCTGTGCACTGCAAAGGTAGCTGAAGGTCTCTTGTAGGGATCTCTGATGCAGACAACATCTGTTATGGGCTGAACAGTGTTCCCTAAAAATCCTTATATTGAAGTCCTAAGCCTTAGTACTCTAAGATACATTTGGATAAAGTCCTTTAAAGGGCAATGAAGTTAAAATGGGGTCATTAGGGTGGGCCCTATATAATATGACTGGTGGCCCTGTAAGACAGGTGGAGAGGGAAGACCATGTGAAGACACAAGGAGAAGATGGCCATCTATAAGCCTCAGTGAGAGGACTCAGAACAAACTAACCCTGTTGACCTTGACCTTGGATTTCTAGAATTATGAGAAGGTTTATTTCCATTCACCCTACCCAGCCTGTGGTAATTTGTTAGGGCAGCCCTAGCAAACTGATCAAACATCATTGGCTCTTCTTCCCTCCCCTGATCAGTCAACTAAATACATGTATGCAACTTCTGCCATAAGTAAGATAATGTGCTGGGCACAGAATTGTAGCATAAAGAGGAACAAAAGACATGCCTTTGATTTTAAGAAGGTGCCATTTCAACGAGGGACATAAGCCCCACAGGCATTTTAATACAAATATCTTTTAAAATAGCTAACAACATATTTACTCACTTCATTCGTTCTTCAACCCATTCAGCAAACATTTAATGTATACAGCTTGAGTGCCAATTGCTGTTCTAAATGCTAAGGATGTGGCAGTGGATAAACAAAGGGGCTACATTCTAGAGCTGACGGTAAGTGCTTTGGGAAAAATATAAGGCAGATAAAAGGTTCAGAGGGAAATAGGGTGAAAAGGACTATTTGTGGTACAACAGTGAAGGCCTCCTTAATAAGGTGACACATGAGCAGAGATAAGTGACTATGTGGGAAAATCAAATATGCATCATGCTTTAAGTTCTGTGCAGGATAAGGAGATCCAAGGAAGAACCCAGTCTATGGGAAAGCAGACACTTAACCTGGAAATTCAAACATGTTTAGATACATGCTATAACCAGGCTAGGCTGTAAGTACCAGGTATTCACAGTTGATATTCAATAAATATTTGCAGGATGAGTGAATAAAGGAAGGAATGTTAGAAACAGTGAATAAAATAGGAGTCCAGAGGAAGGAAGGATGTACTTTTGAGTAGGATAGTCATTTTCAAACTGAGCTCTGAGGATCCTGGGGGTTCCACAGGGCCCCTACTTGGGCAGCTGTGGGGTGATGGGGAGAAGAGGAGAGAGTAGATCAGGTGGGTCTCTCAGCCTTCTGCCCACATTTTCACACAAGTTTTATCTGCTTTACCTATTGTGTGTCCGTTCAAGACTACATGTGAGCAAAGGGAATTACAACTGTAAACATTTGAAAAATCCTGGGCTGGGGAATCAGGACATTTTTTCTCACACCGTGGAAGAAGGTAAATTTGAGTGAGAAGTCAGGCGCTGGGGGAGAGGACAGTATTCTGGTGCTGCCATATGAAGTACAGGGCCATCCACATTGTTTATTTTGCAATTTAACCAAAACTGAACCTGGAAAGAGCAAGGGTACTGGAAGGGTGGGAGCAGAAAAGGGTTAAAGGCACCTCATTTACTTGTCCCAAACCTCACCCAACCAACAACTCCTGATCATAGTTTGGGGTTAGAAAAGCCTATGTGAACTTAAGGCAGTTACCTTGCTCTTCTGTAAGAATTGCAGAGAATAAAAACTATCAAAGGTTTGTAAGCATTCCTTCCATAACTTTTTATCTTGAAAGAAAATGGCTTGTTTTGCAGAACTGAGAAAAGGGGCCAAAAAGGAAATTGAATGTAGACAGCGTTAGTGTATGCATTCCAAGAAACCTGAAATGAACCCATTATCCAAGCAATAACAGCTTTCTATGTCCCTTCAGCTTTATCAGTGCATTTTTAAGATTCTGTCAAATATCTTTTTACAACAGTGTCTGCAGTAGAGAAGATATGATGAAACTCCTAACAGAGAGCCATTAATGAATTTTCAGTCACTTGTGCTCATGTGATTGCTCTGACTTTCAAATAAATACTCAACCATCTTTGGAGCAGATCTTTTGGCAACACGTGATTTCCAGAAGTCAGAATAGAATCCTATCTTTTATCTGCCTAATTTTTCATGAAATCAGAAGAATTAGGTGGGATGAACATTAACCAGAAGTAGTGAGTGACTTCGTGTTTTCAGAGATTACACAGCCACTTATCAGCAGAGAAATCTATGAGTCACTACAAATAAGATGGTATTCAATAGCCCAGGCCTCACTGCTCTTAGAAGTCTGAGGCATGTATGATCCTATAATCAGAATGAATACTGTTTAGTGATCAACCTACATTCTTTATAGACATAATTTTTTTCCCCATGAAGAGAAAACAATTGCCCAATACAACTCGTATTAATTTAGCATGATGTTTCTTATGGTCAAAGTCAGTCATTTTTGAGATTGATATTATATCTACCTTTTCTTTCCCTTTGAATTTTGGTCTTACTTACCTAAATTGGGTGGTAGGATTTCACGTGAGGTTTGTTCCTGGAATTGACATTCATTCCTAGTCTATTCTAGTTCCTGTTATCTTTTGTCCTCAAAAACTGTGAGTTGGTAACAGAGTTTTATATTACCACATGAATGGTTGGTATTTAAACAGGATACACAGTGAAATACACCAGCCCTGTGGATACTGCTGGGCAAAGTTTAGGTTGATGTCCTGTAGCAGTGTGTTATTATGGCCTTGAAATACTACAGAAAAAAGCCACATAGAAAGTCAAAGATGGCAGGCCTGTCTAAACTGCTAGGTTTTTTTTTTTTTTTCATATAGACTTTGGTCTTAGGATAAATTACTTTAAGAAAGCAATTCTCTAGCCAGAGCAATTTCAGGTGGAGGAATACTTACTCACAAAGAGAGTTTTAGCAGGATAATAATGGTTGAATGGAGATGGATGGGATCTAAAGATTAATCTAGTTGAGTTTATTTATGTTATGTAGGAGGAAGTTGGAGGTGCAAGAAAATTAAGGGACTTATTCCAAATCACATAATGGAGATTAGGGGAAAGCTAGAAACCAAGGTGTCTCCAACACCAATGTTTTTGTACATTTCACCAGTGTCCATTTGTAATCTTTTCTGTATGATTTTATTGAGAAATCTAAAAATGGAAGGATTCATAATGCTGTTTATTTTATTTGTGGGTTATAATGCAGATAGATACATTTGCTTGAGGAGCAAGACCATTCTCCAGGATCACTTGAAAGCCTGAGATGATCTCTTTGCAATTTAGATGCGCTTTTGGGTCTTAAGTTTTACATACATGTAGAAAAATGCTTATTTGCAAAGGATGTATCCAATAGTACCTATAACATAGTTATAGACTTCCATATCCTAGCTAGAAGACTTCCAGTGAGAGCCTAGCACGGCTATACATCTTCATATCTTGCATCTTTGCTCACCCAGTAAAAGACTCCAAAGAATTTTGTCACTAAATTTCCAAAAAGTCAGCAGACCTCTCTATGCTATTTTTTTCTTTCTATAAAATCAAGCTCCTAGAGAAATGGAATGGGGAGATTTATAAGGGCTTTGAGGTTATACAAGTTTTTGAGAATAGCAGAAAGTAATCTACTTGTTTGTGGCCACGATATACATAATTTAGGATATAAATCCCTTCATCCAACCATCTAAGATTGCCTTATAAAGACTAGAGTAGCTTTTCCTGCTCCATCCATGAAAGTTTCATCCATAGGCCACATCCCATTATATTCCCAATACCTTTCCTCCTTGCTTACAGATCACTATATCCTTAACAAGGTCAGGCATTGCGAAAGAATGGCCCTTCAGGAGGCTTTGTTTCAACAGACCTAATACCAGGCAGTGAGATGTCCCTCATCTCTTCCTTTACCTCTTAGAGTTCTTCCTATTTTAGGAAGACAATTTAGTGCAGCCACAAGGTAAGGCAGAAAGAGCACCAGTGCCACCACCTGGATTCAGGGAGAATGAGGCACCACGTAGAAAAGTCGCTCCTGTCCTAGGGTGAGCAAGCTATCTTGCTTGGTTCTTTGCCCTCTGTTTTCATTTCCTTGTTGTGATTTCTTTGGCTTTCTATTTTTCACTTTCCCCCTCCTTTCCTATATATATATTTTAATTCTTTCTCTGTTTCACCAGCCACCCCCTGTTTAGGAAGAGAGGTCCAGAGAATGGTGAGGGGCCCACTCTAAGTTGGGAGAGGAGGGAAACCAGTATTAACTCACCTTTTGGAGAACTCATTCAATAGCCTTTAAGCTTAGGGGCAGGTGTGTGTGTTCTCTCAGATGTGCAGGAAATGCCTCTTTGTGAAGTTCTTCATGCAATGAGGTGCGGGTAGTGCTGTCAAGTCATTAGCTCTGATACCAGGAGGACAGGGTCAGCAATCTTCTTGTTCTATGAGGAAAGAAAGACATTATGCAGCCCATTCCTCATCTGCCTGGTGATATGTGAGCTGTGCAAGGCTCCATGATGCAGGGTTCTGTTCCATGTGATTCTACAACTACTCCAATCAGAGACAGAAGGTAATAGACTACAAATGCTCCTTAGAGAAAGAAATAGGCAGAGAAAAAAACCCCAAAACTTCCTCAAATGGACCTTCTTGGTTTCCTCAGAGACTTTCCTCTTAGATGCTTAGTTCTAAAGATCTCTGGATTCAACAGATAGTTATCCAAGTCATTACAGATTGATTGCTTACTAGGAATTAGGCACTTTTCTTTGCACCAATGTAGAGAAAAGAAAGAAGGAACAAAGTTTTCTAAATTAAGATAAGTTTTTATTTTAGTGGTTATTTATCCATTTCTGATGCAGAATATTCAGTTTTAGTAATCCACTTCAGGTCTCCATGGATCTCAAGGGTGCCCTGGAGATAACTCAGGGGCTATTGAGTGTGGTAGGGGGACAGTGGAGCAGTTGGTTTGCTTTTTTGAGGGGGGAGTCTTACCTATCAATTAGAGGAGCTTTACTTCCATCTGTTTTCTACATTGATACTCTGAGATATGTTTATCTTTAAGAGAAATTTCTGATAATTTTATACAAGTAAATATAGAAGAATGGATGAGATAGTCAACAAAATTTGTGAGATTGATTCAATGCTCAATCTTTGACATACAATAGTGATCCATTTTTTAGCATTAGTCAGCATACATGCATCCTGTATCTCCTAAATATTTTAAGTGGTTTATTGGGAATGTTTTGGTTCAGACTTCTAAAAAATTCCAGATTGGGTTAGGGATTAATTTCTTTTAGGCTGAATGCTTTTTAGAAATTTAGTTGTTTATTTTCTGGAGGAATTACAATAAAATCTGAAATATAGTGCTGTTTTTGATACTTATGTTGCAAAAGCTTAAAATGTAAAAATTGAAAAAGTGAGCTCTAAATATTTTTATTTTGACATAGACTCTTCTGAATCCTTCATAATACCTACTACGAGATTGAGTGTATAGTAGACGTATGGTAAATACTATTGAGTTGAGCTGAAACTTCTAGATTCTATAATGGAAGAGTGCTAAACTGAAGATCTTGGAAATAATAAATACTACATAGACAATATCCACAATATCCTTTACAATATCCACCTTTGTAAATCTGCTTGGAACATACCTGATTATGGGAAGGAGGCGGCAGTGTTCTGGACAATCCCTCTCTTCTTCTTTCCTCCTCCTCCCTCTCTCTTTTCTCAACAAAGAACAGACATGGTCTGCTCTGAAATTTTTGCTTGGGGCATAGAATTAAAATTTTTATTATTTGTGTAGCCATTGTATTAATTTTTATAAAATAGCAAGTAATGTGTTTGCTGAAATAAATATAAAATAATTTTGAAGTATTTAAGGTAAAAGGTAAAAAAGTCACCCTTCGTATTCTTTTTACTTCTATGCCTAATATGTAACCAGTGTCAATCCTTTGGAAAGTGTCCTTCCTTATTTCCCTCCATGTTTATTAAGGTATATTTTACAAATAATAAAATTCATCCATTTTAAGTATATAGTTTGACAAATCTTGGCAATTACATACAATCATGTAAACCATTACCCACAATCAAGATATAGAACATTCCCACCACCACAAAAAGTGCCCTCTACCCCTTGCAGTCAGTCTTGCCAACACCCATCTCCAGGTAATCAATGTTTCCTTGTATGTCATTATAATTTTGCCTATTCTGAAGTTTCAGGTAAGTAAAATTATATAATCAGGAAGCTTATATATTTGTCTTCTTTCACCAGGATAATGTTTTTGAGATTCTTCCACACTGTTGCATGCATGTATTAATAGTTCATTTCTTTTTATTGTTGAGTAATAAACAAATATACCAAAATTTGCTTATTCATTCCCTGGTTGATGAATGTTTGGGTATTTTTAAGTTTTTTTAACTCTTGTGAATAATGTTCCTGTGAACATTCACATAGGTCTTTTTTTCTTTTTTACATATACATGTGTTTATTAGTTTCCATTTATTGCCTTTACAAAATTAAAGAGGCTTAAAATTTAATAACAATAATAATGTTTAACATAAGGACTCGAAACGAAAACCTTGTAAAGAATGAACAAACATATACAGATTCAGAAAAGAAATCAGAGAATTGCTGCATTGAAATATTAAGCAATAATAATAACAATAATGCAAAGAAAGTAACATTCACATTGTCAAATAAGAGTATGTCTATTATAGAATGCTTTGACTCTGATTCACATAGGCCTTTTTGAAGACATATTTTCATTTTTCTTAGAAAAATATTTTGATGTAGGATTGTTAAGCTATTTTTCATGGTGGCTATACTGTTTTGCATTCCCACCAGGAATCTATGAGAATTGGAGTGACTCTACATCCTTGTCAACACTTGTTATTGTCAGTGTTTCTAATTTTAGCCATTTTGTGGGTTTCTGTGGTATTGCATTGTGGCTCTCATTTCACCTCCCTAGTGACTGATGAATGATAGTGAACATGTTTATTTATGTTTTGCTGATATATCTTTTTATAATGTTTCTATTCAAATCTTTCTCACATTTTTTGTAGAATTGACTTACAAATGAGTTGTAGGAATTCTGTATGTAATTGGAATGTAACCCCTTTGTCAGATATATGTTTTGCAAATATTTTTATTCAGTTTGTGATTTGTCCTTTTATTTCCTCAATTATTTCAAAGAGCAAATGTTTTTAATTTTGATAAAGTTCATTTTATAATTTTTAACTTTTACGTATCATGTATCATACATGTTTTATGTCTCCTGAAACCATGTTTAAATGATCTAAGAAATCTGGGCTTACCCAAATATTTTCTCCTATATTTGCTTCAGAAATTTTATAGCTTTAGCTTTATGTTATATTTGTGTTTTATTTTGAATTAGTATTTGTATGTGGTGAAAGGTAGAAATCAAAGTGGGTAGTTTTTTGTTTGTTCTTTGCATATAGATATCTACTTGTTGCAGTACTGTGTGTCTATTGTTTTGACCCTGAATTGCCTTTGCACCATTAAAAAAAAATAATTGGCCAAATACCTGTGGGTCTATATTTAGGCCCTCCGTTCTATTTCATTGATCAATATGACTATCTTGATACAAATACTACGTTGTCTTCATTGTTGTAGCTTTATCATAGGTCTTGAAATTACAAATCTTGGCAATTTGTAATTTGTAAACTGCCCAACTTTGGTGTTCTTTTTCAAAGTGGTTTTGGCTATTTCAGATTCATTATTTTTAATATGACTTTTAGAATCAGCTTGTCAATTTCTGCTCAAAAGACTGATAGGATGGTGATTGAAATTATGTTTAAATATATATCAATATTTGGGAGAGTGATATTTTAACCAGATTTATTACTCCTATATACAAAGACAAGTATATGTCATTATTTATTTAGATGTTCAACTATATAGTTTTCAGTAGATAGGTCTTCCATATCTTTTGTTAGATTCATCTCTAAGAATTTCACATTTTTGATAGTTTTATAAATATTTAAAAAAAATTTAATTTCAAATAAAAATTTAGAATTTCAATTTAATTTGAAATTGTAAATACAAATGTAATGTATAGTTTTTGTGTCCTGAAACTTTGTTACGACTTCGTAGATAAAGCTCCTTTTTTATTTATTCTATAAAATTTTCTACATAAGGCCATGGTGTCTGTGACTAAAGATTGTTTTACTTTTATACCCCAGTATGAATGTTTCATTTCTTTTTCTTTTGTTATTGCATTGGCTACATCCTCTAGTACAATTATTTTCAGTGTAATCAGTTAATAAAACTAGAATAAATTTATGGCTAGAACATCTAAGAGTTTTAACTAGAATTTGCTGAGCAGAGTTCGCGTTGGTGTTAAAAGTTGTTTTACAAATCCAGAGGATAAGCAAGCTAGCCTACAAGTTATTCTACTTTTGCCTGAATCCATGTTGCCATGTTACTTCCAAAAGACACATAATGGGCACTAACCTCCATCCACTCATCTCTCAGGTCCTGATGCTTGGAAATATTATCCAATAGTCATCATTTGTTCAATCTGCAGTGCTTATTTAATTCCTATTCTGTGCTTGCATCATGGAGAAGGAAAAGATGGAGGAAATGTTACCCCTAACCCCAAGTTGCTCACAGTCTGCCTCTTACTTTGGACAAATGTTATATAATTTTGATTAACATGGACCTTTGAAAATGCTATTGACAGACACTGGTTTATTACTTGATATAACAAGAAAACAATTATCAACTAAAAGTTGAAAATTCAAAAATAAAGACACACTAATTAGCAAGCTGATCCTATATTAGAAAGTGGTTTTAACAGTATCAGAAAATTCTATATGTTATAATATTTTGTTATAAAAGGAAAATTTTGAGTGGAAAGCATGATTTCAACTATGGAACATGACAAAGGAACAGTCATCTATATATAGATTTAACTTTCTGTAACTCTAGTTCCCCATAGTCAATTGTGGTCTAAAAATACAATATTAAGGTATTTTGAAAGAGAGAGACTGAGAATACATTCTCATAACTTTTATTATGAGATAATAAAATATTTATATCAATTACAATAATTATATCATTGTAATTATTCTAATTTATTGTTAATAACTATGTTGTTAATATCTTTGCCTAATCTATAAGTTGAACTTCATCATAGGTATGTATGTGTAGGAGAAAATGTAGTATACACAGGGTTTGCCACTGTCTGTGATTTCAGGACTCCACTGGGAGTCTTAGAACATATCCCCTCTGAATAATGGGGGACTACTGTATACTAAAATGTGAATAGTGACTATATTTGGGATGATAGTTATTTACACCAAAGTTATATTTCCTTTATAATCAGAAAAATATACATATCACACACACACACACATACATACACTACACACATACACTAATAGGGTCATTATGTAAACTGTAAACCAAGTCTGTACACAAACACGTTGGCACCTAGAATTATAGGGATGTACTAGAGTTTGTTAAAAAAAAAAAAAAATCTGTAACTGGAGGACCAGAAGATAGAGGGAAAGGAAATGCAGCCCTATGACTGGGAAAGGAGTTTGTTGAAAACATTTGCCAGTGTTTCTACTAATAATATTACTGTTTTGACTGATAATCATATTGTCTGCCAATGGCATTGTTCTCTAGTGACAGGGAGCTATAAAAGGGACACAGAAGTGTAGCACATGGCATGTGGGAAAATGTTTTCTTTTGCAATAAGAAGAGCAGAAAATCTTACATCCTTGAGTCATGAGAGTCATGCCTCTGAAGAGTAACAGTGTTTTAAATTACTCTGAAGAGTAACAGTGTTTACTTTTATGGATGTTTTGGTTAGTTTTATTTGTTTTGTATTTTTATTGAAGTTTAATTAATATACAATGAAATGCCCAATTCTTTGGTATTCAGTTTAATGAGCTTTGACAATTGCGATAAGACTTAGACCAACAAATCTCCTTGTGTCCCTCTTCTCAGTACTTCTCCTGTTCCACACCTAATCACTTTCTAATATCTGTCCGCAAAGATTGTTGTTTTTTTTTTTTTTTCAAATAAAGTCTTGTTCTGTTGCCCCAGTCTAGAGTGCCACGGTGTCATCATAGCTCATAGCAATCTTAGACGCCTGGGTTCAAGCGATCCTTCTGCTTCAGCCTCCTGAGTAGCAGGGACTGTGGAAGCCCACTGCAATGTCCCACTAATTATTTTATTTTAGTAGAGATGGGGTCTTTCTTTGCTCAGGCTGGCCTCAAACTTCTGAGCTCAAGAAATCCTCCTGCCTTAGCCTCCTAGAATGCTAGGATTATAGGCCTGAGCCACCAGGCCTGGCCTATTATCATCAAAGATTAGTTTTTACCTCTTCTGGATTTCTTATGAATGGAATTAGACAGCAGTAGGGAGTAACACAGCTTTGACTGCAAAGTTTAGATTGAAATTTTTTGCTCAAATGAGAATTCTGAGATGTTATCAATTAGTTCATGCACACAGGTAGATATTTCACTATAATAACAACTAAAATGATCTTGAAGTTGCTTTTTTTCCCCTTTTGCTCAATTTTCCTAGATGAGAACTTCTGATCTTTAAGGCATCACTTTCAGAATGATGAAACTGGCCATGAAATAGAGACTTAGGTTCTACTCCTGTTAGTTCTGCTAACTAGCTTGATAGTCTTGCTCAAGTTATTTGCCTCACCGCTGTTCTCTTTAGTTCTTCTAATCTTTAAAATGAATAGAACTTCAATAGCGTCTACACACATAAACGGTGGTGTTAAGGATCTTCACCTCTAACCTATGTAGAAGTTCCATAGAAGTGGTGGTGAGCATGACTGTTGTAGGCACACTCCTGCACTGGCCCACCCCCTCCCTCATACTGCCATAGTCTTCTGATTTCTGAAAGCTGTGCCAGACTTCTGTTTCACTTTGTGCTTGTCAGCCACTGTGCTTCATAATCAGCTACTCCAGCATACTGCCACAACCCTGCCCCATTTCATGTTAGTGTGTGCCCAGTCCCCTTTCATCCCTCCAAAGAAAAATCGAGACAAATCTGTAGTATTTAACAGAACTGTATTGAAATCTTAGAGATAAAAGTGTACAGTATAGATTATCTTAGAATGATGGCAGATTCAGATTCTATGGAGGAATAATATTTATATAGTTTGGGGGCTCTGTGCGTAAAAAAAGAATTCAAGAATAACTTGCTTTTGCAAATTTTAAAATCATATGACCATGTATGTACATTGCTAAGTCTCCTCCCAACGTTTGAAGTGGATACAAAATCAAGAGCTCGGGAAGTTAAATTTCATTAATTTCATGGTGAGCCCACTTTTCCTTAGATCTGTTCCCAGAAGTTTCTGGAAACAAACCCTGTTGAATAGCTCCTATCAAGCTGAGGTATGGAGCCAGCTGTGCTTCTAACCATGGAAACGGTCAAAAATCATCATCATATTCTTCATTTTCTTCCCTGGGATGAATCATGATAGGAATATCTATTTCCTTTTAGGAAATGCCAGTCTCCCCAACTTCCAAGTTGTACCTGATTCACATGTGAGGTTGGATGATTAAGTTCATGAATTCATCCTAGAAAAAGTGCTATGTACTTCATTGCTAAATATCACTATGGCCATCAGATGGCTAAGGGGAGTACTTTGAAGGTGACTATAATGATATTCAGCAATGAGGTATATAGCACTTTTTCTAAGATGAGTTCGTGAACTTAATTATTCAACCTTGTAGCATAGACATGGCAATCACACTAGTTCACAGTATGTGAAACAAAGTCCAATGCCTAGGTTATTAAGCCCTTATGGACACCATGTTTGAGAAATTGTTGGTTTAGCCAAGGTACTCCATACCTAGGACTAATGAAATTCAGTTTGTTTAGGATGATATGGAAGAGAGAAGGTCAACCTTGCTTATTCTTTTGATTATCAGTGAACTGTTCCTTTCTTGTGAGCAAGTGTTTGGCAGGGACATAGACACTCTCCCAAGAACAAACAATAGTTTCATGCATAAAAAAGCTTGAATTAAAAAAATTATCTAAATCTTTGCAGTTACATTCTTGCTAATAGGCTTACTTTACATTTTTGAAACTAAATTCTTAACATTGCAATATGACAGGCTTTCCAAAGAACTGCTGGTATTGCCTTACATTTGCTAGACAGTGATCTCTCCTAGAACAAAAGAAAGACCTTCCTAGAGATAAATCCATTTTCTCCTTAAAGGCACCAGCTGCTTCAAGTGTTTTAAAACAATTTTCTAACTTCAAAAACCCTAAGTTACAATCCTCCCAGTGTACCCTCATCCACTGGATAATAGCACTCTATTCACCAGGTTGTATGTAGATTCCATTAGCAGCTTTGCAACTTTTAAAGACTATACAGGTATAAATTATGTTACTATTGAAGAATTGCAGCCAAAACCCTTTCATTTAAAATTATAAGATTATTATAAATTCTCTATTACTTATGTTAGTGGCCTTAAGAAGGGTAAATTAACATTCGCAAATGATCCCAAACCAAAATTTCATCCAATCCCTCCCTTATTTCATTCAGTTAAACATGGTGAAATAGCCCAGAAACTAGAAGTAGAGAAGTAAAGGGGCACAGGTTTAACCTGAAATCAACAGTCTAACCTTGGTGGTTCAGAGAAACAATACAGTAAACCCATAAAGCAAGATGTGTTTTAAAAAATGAGTAAATATCTCTTGAAAAAACACCACTAAGTAGGCCTAGATAACACTCGATTTTTTTTCTGCAAAATAGTAGTGTATAAATAACTCCAAACCTTTAAAACCAATATAAGCCTATAATGTCAGCCTTAGTCCTCACCCCTATTATAGCATTATAAAGAGCCATCACTGTATTTACTGTCTGTCCACAGGGTGCATAGCAGTGTTCAGCAATTTAAAGACATGCTTCTCATTGTGTAAGAGGTTTTCTCTAATTTATTACCCAGTTCAAGGTCTCTTGAAGCTCAGTCTTTTGTGAGTTACCTTCATATATTTTAGTGTCATCTGAGATTTTTATCACTAAGTATTTTCTTTAGGCTGTCTCACTTTTCAAAACCTAAATAGCTAGTTTTCAAGCAATAAATCCATGAAACTTGGGTTTGATGCATTTGTTAATTATTTCCCAAATTGCACTTTAAATTATAATACAGAAGTAAATAGTTTACTAGATTTTTAAGAGAAGTTCAACCATGTAGCATCTAATAAAAATCATTGGCATTATCACCTATGGCCCACAGTATAGGCAAAACTGAACCGCCAGTGTACAAAGAGGTAGTAGCAAATTTTGACAGGATTAGAATGCAGAGATAATTAGAAATTCTTTGGTCAAAGGATTTCACCAAAACTGACAAAACAAACAAGAAGAAACAGAAAAATCAACAACTGTAATGGAAAACTCTAACATATTACTCTCCTTAATAAATAGAACAAACAAAAAACTCAGTGGAGTCACAGAAATTTGAACAACACAATTTTAAGAACTTGATTTTATGGCCATGTAAAAAATATGCATGCAGAAACTGCAGAATATGCAATCTTTCATAGTACACATGGAAAATTTTCAAGAAATTTGACCATGTACTGAGCCAAAAGTAATTCTTAACCAATTCCAAAAGACGGAAGTCATATAGAGCACGTGTCTTGACACAAAGCAATTAAGAAATCAATGATATACCACATATAAACATGCTTTTCAAAAAACACTATTAACAATGAAGAAACCTTCTGAAGAAACGTTCTAAAGAAACGAAAAATAGTTTCTTAACTTAAAACCTAAGAGGATAAGGTTGCTTTCTAGACTTTGCTGCTGATATAAAATGGTACCCACCTGCTAATTTTGCTTAGCATCTGCTCTAATTATTCAGTGCATTCTTTCTGACTGCTCAGGATCAGACTGGTGGTTACTATTCTGAATATTACCTGATCTTTACAAATGAATACAGAGAGAGATCCTCTTGGCCATGGCAGAAAGTTAGGTAAAAATAGCCACTTTGTGAAGTGCATGCTTGGAATGATCCTATCTTATAAATTAAAAGAATGCATATACCCCTAAGACGGTTAACACTTCTTTAACTGTTGGAAGTGGCTATCTTATTTAATCTTCAAAGATCTCTATGAGGTAGGAATTACAAGTGTTTCTATTTTATAAATGGGGAAGTGAAGCTTAGAGCAGTTAGAGAACGTGGCCAAGTTACAGAGCCGGAAAATAATGCAGCTGGGAGTCAGGCTGTACTTTCTGGCCTCACAAGTATTAATTACTAACTTTTTGGTTGTTTGGATAGACAGATGCTAATGTTTTGGTTGTTTGGATGACAAACAGGGTGTTTGGCACTGGTGAACTTGACTAGGGACTGCTGACGGTGGGTGTAGGATAAACGTTTAGGAGGGATTGTTTTCTTTGTCACTTGACTCAGTTTCTAATTACTTAATACTTTATTTTTCAATGAGAATGTGTAATGTTTCCAGAGGAGGATGACAAATAAAATAAAGGAACAATAATTCAACCTAGTTCCAATGGCTCATCCCAATGCCTAGTGGCCTCCAGTGGCCAGGAAATGACCAGGAGGTAGCTCTACCTAGTGAGCTGAGGGCTTGAGAATATTAGTATTGCTTTGAGAAAACAAAACCCCCATCTGTATTAGTAATGCTTTGTATTTCTCAAACATCTAATCCCAAACACCTTGTCCCAAAGGCTGAATAAACACTCATGTATCCTCAAAGCACCCTGTGAGCTCCCTGGTGTGGTTCAGGAGGGTGTGGAGTTGAGTGGTGATAGCCCGAGATCAGTTTTTACCCACACTTGGGAATTCTGGCCCTGGGAAGGAAATCTCTGTGCTTCCAATCACATCATCTTTAGAATAATAATTTCCAGCCCCAAAGGGATGCTATTAATTAGTCTAAACTTTTAAAGGGCTTGAGAATGCCAGATGCTAAGAACTGAATGAAAGGGAAATTTTACTCAAATCATATAGCAGGGAGCTGTGAGGGGGCGGGGGTTGGCAACTCCCAGCCAGTCAGTCACACGAGAAGGCTGAGGCCAGAGAGAACAGAATGGCCACTGTGCTGGTGCTGAGCGCCCTCCTTAAACCACACCAGACCACGTTCCCTGCCTCCAGTAATTAGAAATTACTTCAGCACATAAACAGGCACTTTATAATGTTTTCTTTTTACAACGGGCAGCACGCTTCTCCTTTCCACTGCCAGAGGGGAAACAGCTTTGGCTTCCCGCTGTCCCCATCTCCTTTTCAGCCCAGCCCCATGTTCACCCAGAGAGAAAGCAGCAGTCACACGGGAACATCTGCTCTGGACATGGCCCCCGTCCAGGGCCCTGGCTCCACCAGAGCAGGTCAAATGGCCTCCTTCAACATAAATCACCACTGCCACCATGCCCTCCCCTCTGCCCTCCCTCTTCCTATCATAGAAAGCCTCATTATTGACACGGACACTCTGGCTCAGAACACCCTTTCCATACACCACTCTATCCAGCGGTGAGTGATAACAACTCTGTTTGTGTTTAATTAGCTCTTGGTTTATGAGGCAGTTTGTCTAGAGGGTATGGCTGTTTTGCTTGGTTACACAGTTGACAGAAATATATGTGTATTGATGTGGGTCCTTGCTGTATGCCCTCCCCATGCTCTGGTCTGAAAGTTCAACAGGCCCTCATGACACTATCCTACTCATGGAGGTTAGTGGCCTGATGCTAAGGTAAAAAAATAGGTAAGGTGACTTTGTACACTGGCTTGCCTGAGACCATGGAGGGTAGGCTAGTGTCATGAGGGCCTCTTGAACTTTCAGACCAGATCATGGAGAGGTCATACAAAATTGTTGAGATTTGACATTTTGACTTCATTCCATAAAACTGGACTGATAATGCAATTCTTAGTTCTCTCAAGATCTGGCTGGGCGAAGGCCTACTTTGCTTATCCCTAAGCAGACCATCTAGATGAACCTCATTGCTGCTGTATTTCTCGGGAGCAGAGAAGAGTGCAGTTTTAGGGTCTACTCCCCAGGCAGCTGGCTATGTGCCCTGACCTTAAGTGTCATCTGTTTATTTCTTTTATTTTTAAAGTCATGTACCTCACAGGATCCATGTTATGACTTACATTCGCAAAAATACCTAAAATAGAAGCATGATTATAAAGTAGTGGATTTTTTTAAACAAACATTACAGAATGTACTCATCTAAATGTGTGTTGTCCCTTTCAAAGTAATCACTTTTGAAAGTTGTGCCCATATTCCCAAAATGGTAAGATTATGTAACATATTTGAGAGAGTATTTGGAATTCCTGGAGGCATAGTATATAAAAGCAAAACAAAATGATAATTTTTAAAAAAGTAATACACATTCACATGAAAAGATTTGATTTTTGTCTTGTTCTTATTGTTTTCTGAATTTATATTTATAATCCTAAAACGTCAGGAGAAGCATTGTCGTTGAGTGTATTCACATAATTAAATATGCATTTCTTTCCAGTTTTTTTTCCTGCTGAGTCTGTCTTGTTTAATAGATTTGGTGGTGATGAATCTTCATCCTCTGAGGATGATCTCGAGCTTTGGGAAATCTAATTTTGTTTCACTGAATCCAGCAACTATTTATTGAGTTGTCTCTACATTCAAGGAGCTAACTAAGTGGAATAAAATGATTAACAAGATATATTCATATTAATGTTTTAAAGAGGCCGTAAACTGGGTTTGAAAGCCATGCCAAATAGAATTACAAAAATATTTTGAACAATTGCAACATCATTGGAATAGGTGTGTAGTCTCCCAAGACAACAAATTGAGGTGGATGGGACAAATATTGTGTAATTCTTGGAATGTTAAAAAATGAACGTGGTCCACATCATCCACATCATATTCTGAATAAAACTATTTGGGGTAACCAATAGCAGCTTCCATAGCTCAGAACTAAAACTGGCCTGATGCTAAGAGAAAAAATAGGTAAAGTGACTCTGTACCCTGACTTGCCAGGGATGGCTCTGGTTTACGGCTGCTGTCTTGACATAATTAGTAACAGTGCCCCCTTTCCTCCTTGAAAACAACTGGCCTAGAGGATCAGTTAGTGATTTCCCAAATGCTGAGGGCCATATTTTTTCTGGTAGTCCAATTGGTCCACCCTAAATTATTCTTTTATTAGTCTTTTTCTTCTTCCTTTTGTCCTCCTTCCTTTCCACCAATTGAAACACAAATGTTCTAATATCTTAAAAATACACAGGGCTAAGAAACAATAAAGTGGTAGCTAATGTCAACTTTTTTTCTAAGACACAAATTAAGACAATGAGATACCAACAATAAAAGTCAATAAGAAAAAAAATAAAAGTAAAAGTGTAGTGTGATGGGTGTTCTGTGAGAGGGTGTAACTCTAAAAGATCCCCCAATGGTAATTTGGTTGTAGGTCTCGTGATCTGGAGGTGAAGACTGTGGACTTGGGAGCCAGACTATCTGAGAGAATCCTGGCTTCACCACTTACCAGCAGGATGACCCTGGGATGTTTTCTACTTTATAGGGACCTCAGTTTTATCATCAGTAGTGGAATTAATAACCATATATGTGCATTAGGGAGACTTATCTTAGCACAGGGGACCAGGAAGACCTCCTGGTGAAGTGACGTGTGAGTTTCAGATGGGAAAGTGCATGGAAAAAGCACAGATTGAGGAAAATATCTTGTACCTTAGCACATTCTAGTATGGTTAAATAAAGTCAAATTCTTACTAAGATTTACAAACTTCTAGGCTCAAGAGATCCTCCTGCCTTAGCTTCTCGAATAGCTGGAACTATGCCCAGCTGATTTCTTCTATTTTTAGTAGGGACAGGTTTCGCTCCTGTTCAGGCTGGTCTGGAACTCTTGAGCTCAAGGGATTCTCCCACCATGATCACGATCATGTATTCGTGATCTATGTGTAAGTGACTTAATAAAAAAAGTAGCCATCTGAAACCAACTTCTTAATTTGTTATAAATACAGAGTACCCATAAAGTTTGTGTGTAATTTAAACTCCCAGAGTGCTAGGATTACAGGTGTGAGACACCATGCCTGGCTCAAAGATTTTTAAAATAATGCTCACATATACATATACAGGAGGGGTGGTTTTTGATTAGACTGGAGCTCAATGCATTGGTTCATCCGATTTTCAAAGCTTGAGGATTCATTCCTAGTGTAGCAGCACAGCCTATGATGCCTCAGTCTGATCCCTGAAAGCGTGATCTCTTCTATCGTCTTGCTGCAGCTGAGTGGTGAGAAGTGGAGTGCTGGGTTGGTTATCTAAGACACAGAGTATGTTCCTTTCTCCTGCCCTTGGACTTAGTGTATTTCCAGACACTTTCAGAATTAGTCTCAATACTTTATAATATCATGTATACTCAACCTTATTTCCTGAGCATTTTATTGAAAATTGCCATCAAAAATAGTCATCTGATGGTATCTCAAAGTGGTTTTGATGTGCATTTCTCTAATGATTAAAGATAATGATCATTTTTTCATGTGTCTGTAGACCATGCGCCTATCTTCTTCCGAGAAGCTTCTGTTCAGGTCTCTTGCCCATAGTGAAATGGGATCACTTGTTCTTTTCTTATTTGTAATAGCCAAGTGTTGGAAGAAGCCCAAGTGCCCATCAACCCATGAATGGATTAATAAATTGTGGTATATGTATACCATGCAATACTATGCAGCCTTAAAAAAGATGGAGACTTTACCTCAAATAAATGAGGTGAAAGATATGTTGATTGGTTTGATGTAAGCACGTCAGATTGTATTAAAAAATCAATACATTGTACCTCACATATGCATAAATGTATTTGTGATCTATGTGTAAGTGACTTAATAAAAAAAGTAGCCATCTGAAACCAACTTCTTAATTTGTTATAAATACAGAGTATCCATAAAGTTTGTGTGTAATTTAAAATAGTGTGCCATTTAAATTGCACAAGAACTTTGTGGAGATCCTGTATATTGGGGATTTGATTCATAAATCATTCCGTGTCTCTTGTGTAAAGCCCATGTATAATTTTATCTAGAATTTAGTGCTAAAATAGATTTATATAGTTGTCTAGACACTGGTAGACTTCTTGCTCTCTGACGAAAAATGTGACCCTAGCTGCCAGGGCTTCACAGTTAAATGAGCAACTACTTTGACTCTTACAGCAGACATCTTTTTTCTTTGGCCTTGATTTTCTATCTTATAAGTTTGTCATGTATTTTAATAAAAGTTACCCATTCCTTTGCATAGAAGGATAGGTATAAACCAACTAAACACATATATAACCCATTGCTACCTATAAATAGACTAAGTACATTCTTGGATAGTTTTAGTTACCATTAAAAACATTGACAAAGCATAAAGCAATGGTTGAGAGACTAGAACTGAGTGATCTTAGTCATAGTTGAGGTATAGGAGATGTTACAAGCCTGTTCAGTCTGCCAGTTTTCATCCCAAACAGCAGATTTTGTAGGTGGCCCTCACAGAGAAAGTTGATCTCCCCCCACAGCTTTGGAATTTCACTGTCCTAGAAGGAGATGGGAAAGGTCCAAAACCCAGGAAAACTGAACAAGCATTTCTCACTTCCACATACAATGTGTTCTCAGAGCTCACGACTTAAAAATAGACCCCTGCGAGGCAGAATCCAAAGCGTGCTGCATCCTGACTCTTCATGTCTGTGCGTTCCATCTGTTTAAACACTAGCAAGAATATAATGAACAGCCTAAGGGTGTGTGAAGCCTAGATGCATTTATTGGGCTTTAGTAAAAAAAAGCAGACATAGTGAATTATGGAGTGGGGAGAATTTCCCTTCAGTACTTAAGGTCTCCTTGAGAGTTGTCTAGGAATCCATTAGTAGAGGGGAGAAAGGAAGAAAGGAGAGTCACACTTGCCAAACAGCTACCATGTTCCAGGCACTGAGCTAAGAGCTTTTACATTTACCTTTCTTTTAATCATTACGGCAGTCTTTCTCTTTAAGATAAGCAATAGTCAAGACACGATTGCAAGAGGGACTTTACCTAATAAATGCAATCTGTAACCTGGCTTATTGTACCCTCAATGAATCCCCAACAATAAAAATAAATAAAATAAAATAAAGATAAGCAATAGTATTCACCTGCTTTCTCTGGAAGAAATAAGGAGTCCCATTCTAAATATTTTTTATTTTATTTTATTTTTGCTGTCACAGTACCATTTGCCCTTTTAGCAAATAACAGCAACTTGAATCACCATGGATTTCAAGTATTTATGATTCTTAATCTAATTCCAATTAATATTTTACAATGAAGTTGAAAATTAACTCCTCTCCATGTTAATGAAGAAGGATAATGCTCTCATGGGGATGATGTTGGCAGTTTAGTAAAAAATACTTCCTTAATCAATCTTAGAGTTGTCTTTAGCAGATCAAGTTCTGGGTATTGAGTGTAGTTTGGAAAATGTGAAAAACAAAACAAGAACAAGGATCAGCTCCACTGGGACCACCTTTCATCAAAGACAAAATATGGCTGATGTCTGACACTAGCATTTACATTAAGTCACATATTCATGTTAGCTACCACTATTTTCTCTGGCCCCTCTATTATACCTCTGTCTATCTATCTATCTGTCAATCACCTATCACCTATCTATCTACTTAATTAAGAATGATAAAGTAAGTTTTCTGTTCCTGAAACTTACTGTGTAGAAAAGTGCTTATCAAGGTGAAGGGATTTTATACCTCCCTTTCCAAAAATCCAAGTGCCGCTCTGCAGATGCTCGTTTTTAGAGATGTGAAAACTTGTTGATAGTACATGCCAGGCTAATAGACTTTCTGTGGTCAGAGAGACATAGGAATTATAAGACCACAGAAAAAGTAGGGAGGTTAAAGAAGATTTTGCTCATACTCTTGAAGGTGAAGATGTGGAAGGTGAAAAAACTGAAGACATTCTTAAAAACAACAGCACTGAGAATCTACAGTTCCTCCCACCATATCATAGTCAAGATACTGTTTTGAGTGACATTTTGACAAAAACTCTATATGTACTAGCACTCTTACTTTTTTTCTGGGTTGCATGAGATTGAGAAGCTTGCATGATTTCAGAGATCATCTAAGTCCAAACTTCCATTTAGAAAAGAGAACAGTAAGGCCTAGACCCTTGAGCTGTCACATGGCTAATGAGTGTCAGTGTTAGAACTACAATCCAGCTTTCTTAACTCCCAAGTCAAATCTTTTCCATTTCATCATGGAGTATGTTAGCTCGGTAAAACAGGGAGACTTATGAGCCTATTCTCAAGCACAAAATACCATTAAGTAAAGAATAGAAAAAGGTGTTCCTTCAACAGCATGAATTTATCACCAAAGCCTACAGCATCAGAGATTAGTAGGGCTAATTTTACTTATTATTTATCAGTCCAGGATTAGAGGCTCCTCTTGGAATGTGCATCTTGCCATTAGCATTGGTCTTTCTGTTGTACACCACAGTTGCATTTGCTAGACCACAAGGTCAAATAACTTTCCTCAAGGTTATGTATTAAACCATCAGCAAAGAACAAATCAAAATTCAAGGTGTTCTTGGTAAAATCCAAACTAACAAAAATAATAGAGCAAAAAAAATTACATTTCAATATCTCCAGTATCCCCCTTTCTGTCTTCTGTTTTTCAATTATTTTAACATGTGAGCGCTGGACACATGGAATGTGGAAAGGAAAACCAGGAAATAGGAGGTTAGGTGTTGGTAGCAGTTAGGTTGACAGTGAGAAGCCGAAACTTACATGAGTTCGTGGCTAGTTTAAAATATTGAGTCAGAGGCTACCTAGGTATTCACAGAAAGAGAGGAGTGGGGCATAGTGAACAGGTTCAAGTAGATACTCAGGAAGCAAAAACCAATAAGAAGTAAAGAGGCAAAACATCATATTGTACATCATAGATATACACAAGTTTTATTTGTCAGTTTTATATATATATATATAATCTTAAGAAGGCTTGGGAAAAAGAAGATATATGTTCATACAAAATCTTGTACACAAATGTGCATTGCAGTATTATTCGCAATAGCCAAAAAAAAAAAAAAAAAAAAAATAGAAACAACCCAAATGTTCATCAACTGATGAAAGGGAGAATATGGTATATCCATACAAAAAAACTATTTAGCAATGAAAAAGAAGACATGTTGATATATGTTATAACATGCATTAACCTTGAAAACATTATGCTATGTCACAAAAGGTCACAAATTATATGATTCCATTTGTATGGAATATTCAGAATAGGAAAATCCATAGAGATAGAAAGTAGATCAGTGGTTTCCAATGACAGGGGTGGGCATGGTTGGGAGAGTGACTACTAATGGGTGTGGGGTTTCTTCTTGGGACCATGAAAATGTTCTGAAATTAGGTAATGGTGATAATTGTGAACTCTGTAAATATAGCAAAAACTCCTCAATTGTTCACTTTAAAAGAGTGAATTTTATGGTGTGTGAATTATATCTCAGTGAAGCTATTTTTGAAAGTATAAGAAGAATAAAAGATTTTTGGAAGTGGCAACAACTCATTGCTGTGAGTGCATGCTATCTGTTAGGGTGTGAGAAGGCCTCCTGGTGGCTAATTTGGGATTTGCAGGTAGAAATTGGTAACACTCGGCACAGGTTGGGATCGTGTGGTGGGGAGAAGACAGGTCCAGATACTTAGACATGCTGTGTCCTCACATTCATTCATTCACCAAACACATTTTTCAAGTACCTACCGTGTGCCAGTTATGGAACAAAGTTCTTGACCTTCTGAGGCTTCCAAACATGTGTAGGCAACAGAGGAGAAAGCAATTCATTTATTGCTTATATGTGAAAGCCAATATTTACCAGTGCTGTGATGTGAGAAGAGAGCACTGTGATGGTGGTGGTCAGGGAAGTGTCACTTGCACAGACACCCACTTGAAGCAAATGAAAGGCCCCTCAAGTGATCTCTTCCTAGGTATTTAATATTGCCAAACTTGCCCCCCTGCTTTGTGCATCTGTGCACTTCTACCCATTGTCTGTTAGTTATTTCACCTGTTGGAGAGCTTTGCACTCTGACCTTTAGGGTGATGAACAGCTGTGTATGATGGCAAGAGACGTGTGGTAACTTTCAAGCCACCCACTTATAAGTAGGTGACTCTTATTATTTTCCTTCTCATTAAATCATTCGATCATAATTATTACTTAGAGCGAGGGTTAATGGGCAAGTCAAAACTAGGACTGAAAGACTAAGAGCTGAAAAATAGGGGGGTAACCACAGTGAAGTTTGCTGGGATTAAATAAATCTAAGACAGGCCTTGTTGTTTCCTACCCCTTCTGTTATTTCCCCTACTGATACTGCTGAGGAAAGAGAAAAATACCTATTAGTTAGGACCAGGGTCTTACCAGAAACACGAAGACCACCTAGAGCTGTTCTCAACCTGTGGGTCATGACCAAGAGGAACTGTATTAAAGGGTTGTGGCATTAGGAAGATTGAGAACCACTGACCTAGAGTATCTAAAACAGGGAACCAGAGGCAGGTTCCCAACTTGCTACCCAAGTGATGGGAAAACAGAGAGCCATCCCAAGCGACAGAGACCTTAGTGAGGTAACTGGTGGTTTACCATTACTGTCCCTGTTGGGAAGCCAGCAGTATTACTCAAGAGCTGGAGTCCTGGTGGGCCTGTCTGCTAGAAGGTGGAGCCTAAAAGGAAAGAGAGATGCTGGGAGAGTAACCACCAGAGGCTGTGTGTGGGGAGGGGGTGATAAATGTACCCTAGATTCTCCCTGTAGCCCCTGCCTTCTAATTCCCAGAGTGCTTCCCTTGGGTGAAACCCAGCCGGAAGCTGAGGGAAGGCATTCTTCTGGGGCTTCTGCCCTCTGCAGTACAGAGAGGAGGATAAGGGCAGTGCTGAGGAATAGATCTGGGGACGTAGAGGCTCAGGCCTGTCAGAGGAGCTGTAAAAATGTGCTCACCTAAGTATTTACCATGAGCCAAGTCCTGTGTTCGGTCCTTTCACAGACAAGCTTTTAGTCATCATAGAAGTTGTTCTGTGAAGGTCGTGATGATTATCACCATCCCAAGGGTAAAAACACCCAGGTGGAATTTGTTCATGGTGAGACACTAAGTGAAGTATGTTGATGTCAAGATTCAAATTCATTCCACCTAGGTATTAATCCTCTTCTCTACCACTGTATTCTTGACCCCTTAGGCTATTGGGGTGGGGCTCATCTCTTTCTTTTCACCTTTCACTGACTTTCCCTTTTCACCTTTCCTGTGAAGGGAACTTCTGAATAGCACAGGGGGTGCTATTATTCTATTACTCTTATTCTATCCTAAATAGAGTGTATGAAAATACAATCTTTGATTCAGAGTGAACCTCATTTCAGTCATAATTGTCAAGATTAGAAAAATGCCAACATTGATACATCTCTCTGGAGTAGATTTAAGTACATACTGCTTTTCTTTTCTGTACTGCAAAGCTGGGCATAGATGCTTATGCCTACCTTTCTAGAGGCCAAGACTGATTTTCATGGGTGGGGTGTTTGCTCCAGGCAATGAGGTAAGAGACTCAAAGGGCAAGGGTGGGGCTTTCTTTCCCCAGATCTCAGGTGAAGCTTCTAGGTGGACAGCAAAATCCCCCTTTCATTTATAAATGGGCTATGTTTGCTCTGGAAGCATCTGAGAGGATAAATATGGGATCCCACAAAAACCACAATGTTATTTTTGCCGTGTATTTTCTCATTATATGTTCAGTTTAAGTCTCTTTGGTTTAACCTCTTGTTTCTTTTGGGATGTGTGTGTTTCTCATGTGCGAATGTGTGAACATGTATGATTATGTATATGCATACACTCATAGAGCTAAAAGTTCTTTCTAATTGAGACTCCTGGAAAAATGCAAAGACTGATATGTTGAATAATCTTTATTTGACACACAAAATACTTTTTCTAATTTTTGTCCCTACGTGAGATTACCTTGAAATGTGGTTCAAGTGTGATAAAGTTCTATCTTGGAATAATATGAAAGTCTAAAGAATATACAAATTAAATAATGATTATGTGATATTAGGTATATATATTCTTAATTATTTTAAAAGGCATTTGGTAGTGTCATTTTAGTACTTATAAAAGGCATACTAATTTCATCCACCTTGAGAGATATCCGAGTATAATTAAGATCTGGGTAAAAGTAATCATACTAAGTTTAAGGTTAAATTCCACCTCAATAAGTGATGTTTTAGGTGCCCTTTAGTGGTAGGCAGAATAATGGACCCCAAAGCTATGTGTGTCCAAATTTCTAGAGCCTGTGGATGTAATAGGGTACTGGCAAATGGGAATTAAGGTTTCAGGTGGAATAAGATTGCTAACTAAGGTGATCTTAACAGAGGAGATGATCCTAGATTATACAAATTAGCCTCACAGGGCTGAGGAAGGCAGAAGAGCCATCACCAAAATGATGTTATGTAAAAGATCTAGGATTGGCCATTGATGGCTTTGAAAATGGAAGGAGGCAAGAAGCCAAGGAAGGTGGACAGTCTCTAGAAACTGGAAACAGATTTCCCTCAAAAGAGGATGCTTTGATTTTAGCCTAATGAGATCCATGTTGAACTTCAGACCTACAGAGCTGTAAGATAATCAATTTCTGTTGTTTTAAGCCACCTAGTCTGTGGCAATTTGTTACAGCATCTATAAGACAATAAGACACCTTTTAACTCAGGTTATGCCTACAGAAGACCAAAAAAGCAGCTTAAAATGAGCAATTCAGTCAATTAGTTAGGGCTAGTGATATTAGCTGCTACAACAACAACAACAACAACAGCAAAACCTAAAAATTTCATAGCTTAGATTTATTATGTGCCCCAGCAAATTCAGACAGATGTTTCTGGAATGATTAATGTCCATATAGTCATTCCCAATCCAGTCTTCTTCCATCCTGTGGCTCCAACTTCCTCCAAGACGTTAAAATCCTTTCTATTTATTTGAAGATGTGTGGAGAATCATGGGGAAGGACTTTTATGAGCCTGGCCCGGAAGTGACACGGCACTTCCACCAACATTCCATCACCAGGCCTCAGGTGTATGGACCCTCCTGCCGGCAAGGGAGGCCATGAAATATAGCCCAGCTGTGTGTCCTTGAGGAAAAGAACATTTGGAATTTGACTAACACATAGTGGTCTCTGCCACAACAGGGCACTATAAAAACACAGGGGCAAGGGAAAATAATTAACAAATTCCATTGTGAAGTAGAATCAATTGCATAACAGTGAAAAGAAGAAGAGATAAGCAGCTATTAGCTCTGGTTTAAAACACTTGCTACATCACTGAATAGTTTCTGAAAAATAACTTAAAGTCTCTGTATCTCAGTTTTCTCATCTTGGATACGGAAATAAAAATCCTGCTTCCAACCTTTTCTTTCTGTTCTGCCTTTTGCCACTTTTTAGGTTCTTAATTAAAAAAAAAAGACAGTGAGTTAGACTAGTTCAGATTGCTTAGCTCAGTGGTTCTCAACCTTCCTAATGCTGCAGCCCTTTAATGCAGTTCCTGTGGGTCGCGACCCACAGGTTGAGAACCACTGACTTAGCTGTTGTTCTTTATGTGCATTTTAGTTAATATTGCTGTGTATTAGAGGATAAGTAGATCTTAATGCTCAAAGTATGTTAAAATAGAGGTAGTAAAATAAAACAATCCCTTTATATATGTCCTTGGTTAGTTTTTAGGAAGGAATGTCTGCGAGGAGTGACCCCTGTTAATCCACTTCTTGGAGCTAGACCTATTCCTATATTTAGTCCCTGGAGCGGGGGAAGGAGAAGAGGAAAGGTGAAGGGAAGGGCCTTTGCTAGTATCTCCATATCTAGAAGATGGTTTTAGATTATAACCATAGGTCTATACGTGCATTTTTAGTAAAGTATCTGTGTTTGTTGTGGACAGAGTTCATTATTTTGCAACATCAAAGCTTTGGAGATGTCCTGAGGTGACATTGTATGATAAAAAGAAGAATTAGTGAATTAGCCATTTTGTGAGTCTCTTTTTGTTATAATTGATAGAAAAGATGCATCTTGGACGTGGACTTGTTAAACCACCTCCGAGCTGTGATAGGCTGGCAGCAGAGGGGCAGAAGGAAGCCTGATAGGGGAGGTGTGTGCAGGTGTGTTCACATTACGTTTTGACGGTAGCCACCGATGCATGTGCATCCCTTTTGGCTATACTATAAAAATATATAGATTAAGTCATTCAGTGGAAACATGCCTTCTTGCTAATATTTTAATGGTATACATCTGATAATTATAAACATTATACTTAGTGTACTTTTGCTTTATGTTTCATTTTAAAGTGAGCATTAAGGGAATGCAGTAATTTTTTTTTTTGGAATGCAGTATTTTATTATTTTATTTTTTTATTTATTTTTTTTTTTCTTTTTTTTTTTTTTTTATTGTTGGGGATTCATTGAGGGTACAATAAGCCAGTTACACTGATTGCAATTGTTAGGTAAAGTCCCTCTTGCAATCATGTCTTGCCCCCATAAAGTGTGACACACACTAAGGCCCCACCCTCCTCCCTCCATCCCTCTTTCTGCTTCCCCCCCCATAAACTTAATTGTCATTAATTGTCCTCATATCAAGATTGAGTACATAGGATTCATGCTTCTCCATTCTTGTGATGCTTTACTAAGAATAATGTCTTCCAGTTCCATCCAGGTTAATACGAAGGATGTAAAGTCTCCATTTTTTTTAATAGCTGAATAGTATTCCATGGTATACATATACCACAGCTTGTTAATCCATTCCTGGGTTGGTGGGCATTTAGGCTGTTTCCACATTTTGGCAATGGTAAATTGAGCTGCCATAAACAGTCTAGTACAAGTGTCCTTATGATAAAAGGATTTTTTTCCTTCTGGGTAGATGCCCAGTAATGGGATTGCAGGATCGAATGGGAGGTCTAGGTTGAGTGCTTTGAGGTTTCTCCATACTTCCTTCCAGAAAGGTTGTACTAGTTTGCAGTCCCACCAGCAGTGTAAAAGTGTTCCCTTCTCTCCACATCCACGCCAGCATCTGCAGTTTTGAGATTTTGTGATGTGGGCCATTCTCACTGGGGTTAGATGATATCTGAGGGTTGTTTTGATTTGCATTTCTCTAATATATAGAGATGATGAACATTTTTTCATATGTTTGTTAGCCATTCGTCTGTCATCTTTAGAGAAAGTTCTATTCATGTCTCTTGCCCATTGATATAAGGGATTGTTGGCTTTTTTCATGTGGATTAATTTGAGTTCTCTGTAGATCCTGGTTATCAAGCTTTTGTCTGATTGAAAATATGCAAATATCCTTTCCCATTGTGTAGGTTGTCTCTTTGCTTTGGTTATTGTGTCCTTAGCTGTACAGAAGCTTTTCAGTTTAATGAAGTCCCATTTGTTTATTTTTGATGTTGTTGCAATTGCCATGGCAGTCTTCTTCATGAAGTCTTCCCCCAGGCCAATATCTTCCAGTGTTTTTCCTATGCTTTCTTTGAGGATTTTTATTGTTTCATGCCTTAAATTTAAGTCCTTTATCCATCTTGAATCAATTTTTGTGAGTGGGGAAAGGTGTGGGTCCAGTTTCAGTCTTTTACATGTAGACATCCAGTTCTCCCAACACCATTTATTGAATAGGGAGTCTTTCCCCCAAGGTAAGTTCTTGTTTGGTTTATCAAAGATTAGGTGGTTGTAAGATGTTAGTTTCATTTCTTGGTGTTCAATTCGATTCCAAGTGTCTATGTCTCTGTTTTTGTGCCAGTACCATGCTGTCTTGACCACTATGGCTTTGTAGTACAGACTAAAATCTGGTATACTGACGCCCCCAGCTTTATTTTTGTTACTAAGAACTGCCTTAGCTATACGGGGTTTTTTCCGGTTCCATACAAAACGCAGAATCATTTTTTCCAAATCTTGAAAGTACGATGTAGATACTTTGATAGGAATGGCATTGAATAGGTAGATAGCTTTGGGAAGTATAGACATTTTAACAATGTTGATTCTTCCCATCCATGAGCATGGTATGTTCTTCCATTTGTTAATATCCTCTGCTATTTCCTTTCTGAGGATTTCATAGTTTTCTTTATAGAGGTCCTTCACCTCCTTCGTTAGGTATATTCCTAGGTATTTCATTTTCTTTGAAACTATGGTGAAGGGAGTTGTGTCCTTAATTAGCTTCTCATCTTGACTGTTATTGGTGTATACAAAAGCTACTGACTTGTGGACATTGATTTTATATCCTGAAACATTACTGTATTTTTTGATGACTTCTAGGAGTCTTGTGGTTGAGTCTTTGGGGTTCTCTAAGTATAAGATCATGTCGTCAGCAAAGAGGGAGAGTTTGACCTCCTCTGCTCCCATTTGGATTCCCTTTATTTCCTTGTCTTGCCTAATTGTATTGGCTAGAACTTCCAGCACTACGTTGAATAGTAAAGGTGACAGAGGACAACCTTGTCTGGTTCCAGTTCTAAGAGGAAAAGCTTTCAGTTTTACTCCATTCAGTAAAATATTGGCTGTGGGTTTGTCATAGATAGCTTCAATCAGTTTTAGAAATGTGCCACCTATGCCTATACTCTTCAGAGTTCTAATTAGAAAAGGATGCTGGATTTTATCAAATGCTTTTTCTGCATCTATTGAGAGGATCATGTGATCTTTATTTTTGCCTCTGTTAATATGGTGGATAACGTTTATAGACTTGCGTATGTTAAACCAGCCTTGCATCCCTGGGATGAAGCCTACTTGATCATGATGAATGACTTTTTTGATGATAAGCTGTAGTCTATTGGCGAGGATTTTGTTGAGAATTTTTGCGTCTATGTTCATGAGTGAGATTGGTCTGAAATTCTCCTTTTTGTTTGGGTCTTTTCCTGGTTTTGGTATCAGGGTGATGTTTGCTTCATAGAATGTGTTGGGGAAGATTCCTTCTTCCTCAGTTTTTTGGAATAATTTCTGCAGTACAGGAATAAGCTCTTCCTTGAAGGTTTGATAGAATTCTGGAGTGAAGCCATCTGGACCAGGGCATTTTTTAGTTGGAAGCTTTTTTATTGTTTCTTTGATCTCAGTGCTTGAAATTGGTCTGTTCAGGAGGTCTATTTCTTCCTGGCTAAGTCTAGGGAGAGGGTGTGATTCCAAATATTGATCCATTTCCTTCACATTGTCAAATTTCTGGGCATAGAGTTTCTGGTAGTATTCAGAGATGATCTCTTGTATCTCTGTGGGATCAGTTGTTATTTCCCCTTTATCGTTTCTGATTGAGGTTATTAGAGATTTTACTTTTCTATTTCTAGTTAGTCTGGCTAATGGTTTATCTATTTTATTTATTTTTTCAAAAAACCAACTCCTTGTTTCATTAATTTTCTGAATGATTCTTTTGTTTTCAATTTCATTGATCTCTGATTTGATTTTGGATATTTCTTTTCTTCTACTGAGTTTAGGCTTAGATTGTTCTTCTTTTTCCAATTCCATAAGATCTCTTGTGAGATTGTTGATGTGCTCTCTTTCTGTTTTTCGAATGTAGGCATCTAAAGCGATGAATTTTCCTCTCAAAACTGCTTTTGCAGTATCCCACAGGTTTTGGTAGCTTGTGTCTTCATTGTTGTTATGCTCAAGGAAGTTAATGATTTCCTGTTGTATTTCTTCCTTCACCCATCTGTTATTCAACAGAAGATTGTTTAATTTCCATGCCTTTGGGTGGGCTTGAGCATTTTTGTTAGAGTTGAGTTCCACCTTTAGTGCCTTATGGTCTGAAAAGATACAAGGTAAAATTTCAATTCTTCTGATTCTGTTGATATTTGTTTTGTGTCCCAGGATATGATCAATTTTGGAGAATGTTCCATGGGGTGATGAGAAGAATGTATATTCTTTATCTTTGGGGTGGAGTGTTCTATATGCATCTATCAAGCATAGTTGTTCTAGGGTCTCATTTAAATCTCTTACATCTTTGTTTAATTTCTGTTTAGAGGATCTGTCCAGCTGTGTAAGAGGTGTGTTAAAGTCCCCTGTTATGATGGTATTATCAGATATCATATTGCTCAGACTGAGTAAGGTCTGCTTCAAGAATCTGGGAGCATTTAAATTGGGTGCATAAATATTTAGAATTGAAATGTCTTCTTGTTGTAGTTTTCCCTTGACCAATATAAAGTGACCATCTTTGTCTTTTTTGACTTTAGTTGCTTTAAATCCACATGTATCTGAAAATAAGATTGCAACTCCTCTTTTCTTCTGAATTCCGTTTGCCTGAAAAATTGTCTTCCAACCCTTGACTCGGAGCTTTAATTTGTCTTTTGAGGCCAGGTGTGTTTCTTGCAGACAGCAAATGGATGGCTTGTGTTTTTTAATCCAGTCCGCCAATCTATGTCTCTTCAGTGGGGAATTCAAGCCATTAACATTTATTGAGATAATTGATAAGTGTGGTAGTATTCTATTCGTCTTATTTGGTGAGAGTCCATTGCTTAATTTTATCTTTTGCATCGGTGTGGAGGTTAGGTTTTGTCCTTTGATTTCTGAGTTCTTACTTTGCTGCTGATCCATTGTGGTGGTCAGTGTGCAGAGCAGGTTGAAGTATTTCCTGTAGAGCTGGTCTTGTTGTGGCGAATTTCCTCAATGTTTGTATATCCGTAAATGATTTGATTTCTCCGTCAATTCTGAAGCTTAGCTTAGCAGGGTACAGAATTCTGGGCTGAAAATTGTTCTGTTTAAGTAGATTAAAGGTAGATGACCATTGTCTTCTTGCTTGGAAAGTTTCATTAGAGAAGTCTGCGGTCACTCTGATGGATTTGCCCCTGTAGGTCAACTGGCGCTTACTCCTGGCAGCTTGCAGAATCTTTTCTTTTGTCTTGACTTTGGACAGGTTCATCACAATGTGTCTTGGAGAAGCTCGGTTAGAGTTGAGGCGACCTGGGGTCCGATATCCCTCTGAAAGCAGTGTGTCAGACTCTTTGGTGATGTTTGGGAAATTTTCTTTTATAATATTCTCTAGTATGGCTTCCATTCCTCTGGGGCATTCTTCTTCCCCTTCTGGAATTCCTATAACTCGTATGTTGGAACGCTTCATAAAGTCCCATAATTCTGACAGTGAACGTTCTGCTTTCTCTCTCTTCTTTTCTGCCTCTTTTACTGTCTGAGTTATCTCAAGAACTTTGTCTTCTACCTCTGAAATTCTTTCTTCTGCATGGTCTAACCTGTTGCTGATACTTTCCATTGTATCTTTAAGTTCCCTAATTGACTGTTTCAGTTCCTTCAGGTCTGCTATATCCTTTTTATATTCTTCATATCGTTCATCTCTTATTTGATTCTGTTTTTGGATTTCCTTTTGGTTATTTTCCACTTTATTAGCAATTTCCTTCATTGTTTCCATCATGTCTTTCATTGTTTTCAACATGTGTATTCTAAATTCCCTTTCTGTCATTCCTAACATTTCTATACTGGTGGAATCATCTGCAGTAGCTACCTCATGGTCCCTTGGTGGGGTTGTTCTAGACTGGTTCTTCATGTTGCCTGGAGTTTTCTGCTGATTCTTCCTCATGAGTGATTTCTTTTATCTGTTTCCTTGCCCTAATTTTCCTTTCACTTCCTCTTGCTCTTTAAGTTCTTGTGCCTGTGGACTAAGGGTTATAGGACCAGAAGGGTGAGAAGGTTGAAGAGCAAAAAAAGGGGATGAAAGAAAGGAGGACCGAGTGATAAGAAAAAAAGAAAGATAGAGAAAGGAGAGGGGGTGGGTATAAGGAATATTGACAAAAAGAAGAGAGGCACAGAAAGAGGGAGACAGGGCAATATAGGTGTACAGTAGGGTACTTTGACACAACCTTAAAAAACCCCACCTTCTGGGGGTGCCCAGTTGCGTGGTTCCCTTGAGGTCAGCAGCTCTTTGCTAACCTGATCAGACACAGTACCCCACCTCCACCAAGTAGAGAGGAAAGACAAAAATGCTTTAAATCAAACCAAAAGAAGCAAACAGAAAACTTTACGGGGATAAAATTGGGTGAAAAACCAAATTATATCGGTAGAAACACTAGCAAAAATGAAGTTGAAGTTATTAAAAAAGGCAGCAATGGGAAATTATAATTAAACTAGGAAAATTGAGAAAGAAAAAGGGATCTGTGTGGAAAAGATTGAAATTAAAAAAACAAAAGAACATCAGCAACGTCAAAATAAACAAACAAAAAAAACAACCAAACCAAAAAAAAAAAAGAAGAAAAAAATACACAACCAAAAACAAAGCAGTTTGTATATGTTATTGAATATTGTCTGGGCAACACGTGGTCTTCTGGGGTATGAGATGTTAGTCACAGTTCTGATACGACTGGAGGCTGCTGATTTCTCAAACCCCAGCAGGTAGACACCCTAAATCTCTCTTCAGCCTACTTAAAAGGCACTTTGAACTTGTAAACTTGCTGAGCAGAAGCTTTCCCAGCTTTCTCGCTGGAATCGCTGCTGAAGTGGCTATGCACTTACTCAGTGTGCCAAAACCGATCTCACTCTGCCCCTGAGGGTTAGGGCTGCAAGACGGCTCAGACCCCACCCTTAGGCTACTTGGTTGCTGGGTTACCAGCTCCCACCCGTTTCTAGCTCTGTGACCCTGAGGGCAGAGCTTGCCGGGGCAGATCACTGACAATGGATCCGTGTGACCCACCGCCAAACACTATCAGCTCCGTCTGGCTCAGTGGCTCAGACTGGGGCCCTAGACAACGGCCAAAGTTCTCCGCACTCCCGCTCAGGCCTTCCCCAAGGCAGTTCAACTCAGTGCCAAGTCCAAGGACATCAAAACAGTTCACAGGTAAGGCCTTTCTGGTTTGCAGTCTCGCTGCTACTGAACTTACAGTTGTGGGCGGGTTTAGATGGATTGAACACACGCGACCATTTGCAGGCTTTCCACTGTTTTAGTCCTCCTCTTGGGGTCCAGAAGTCTCTCGCTGACTCCCTGTATTTTCATAGGAGTGATGATAGGCAGTTCCCACCAGCCAGAGATGCCTGGAGTCCTATCTCCCCAGACTCACGGTGCCCAGATGCAAGGAAGCTGTTACTCGGCTGCCATCTTGCTCCGCCTCCCCGGAATGCAGTATTTTAATCGGAACTCTGCCAGTACTTTTATCTAGAGGCTTGTTGCCATTTTTGTCTTCTATGAAATTTTCATCCCAAGAAAGGCAGGATTACACTCTTTCCTAACAGATTGAGTTGGTGTAGTATATTCTTGGTTATCAGAATACTCCTAGAGCTTTGAGATTGGGATTGGTAAATATTCATGATGTGTGAAAAAGCATGACACATAATGTGCAATCTCAATCCCAGGAAATCGGGTATTGTGTGTGTACACTCGGGATCTGGAAGGACGTGTCAAACAAAACTGCTTGTGATTGTGGATGACTTTGTTCTTTGCTTCCTGTGTTTTTCAGTTTCCTATACTGCATATATTAACTTTAAAAAAATAAAAGTTATTGTAAACACTAAAAAAAAAAAAGACACTAGAAACAGTTTTATTTGTTTGTTCGTATGCACATGTCTAGCAAGTGTATGTGCTTTACTATTTGTTTTTTACTAATTTTTCCAAACTGACTAGTTACAAAGGTACAGTTGCTTCTTGTTTATTTCCTCTCTAGTATTTTGAAACTTGCAATTTATACGTTTACTTTTTTTTTTTTTGGTAAAACCCACCACCCTCAGTGCACAGGGCCCGTGCTCTAACCGTTGAGCTACAGGCAGCCGCCTATTTGCTTGTTTTCAAAAGACTATAAGCTGTTTCCTCTGTTTTCAGAAGACTATAAGCTTCATGAGCACAGATACCTTACTTCATTCATCATTCTATATCTAATGCTTAGTGTAGGGTCCTGAATTACAGACCCAATAACTACATTCTGAATGTGAAGAGTTCCCCCAAGATATATTCTGAGGTGATTGAGGTGACAATATTATATACCTTTTATATGACATTGGAAATAACTTGCTATACATATTCTAAATTTTCTTCTTAGTTGTTTTACTTTACTTTTTATAAAATCCAGAATTTCTTTCAGTTAATTTTCAGTGCCAACCAAGACTACCATGCCCTTTGAGTACCATGAATAAACAAAGCCTATGCTGCTACAAATGTCTTTCCCCGAAGTATTTGGGATAGTTAAAGACTGAGATTTTGAAACTTATAGTGATTCAGTATTACTGTGAGTTACATATTTGGAAAAGGACACAGAGATTAATTACCCTCTCTTTAGCCAAACTCTTTTAGACTGATGCAAATTTGTTCAATTTCTAACGTCTTCCTAGGAAAGAATTCTATACCCAGCTTTTGGACCCCTGCCAACATATACCATATGTCAGTGTTGTCAGGGATTTCTTTCTTTTATTATAAACCCTTCTACATTGGTCTGTTTCTACTTGTTGTGAAGTGAAAATAGCAAATGACTATTATCTTTTGGGTCAGAATTCGTCAAAGCCGAAAAAACCATCTTTCAATTATCATCAGTCCTCATTGTTCCATGTTTGTGTGGTTTTGAGATATTTTATATTAATCTCTAAAAATTCTCTTTCTTCAAGAAAAACTGGGAGCAAAACAGCAAACCTGGTGTTGGTATGCATGTTAAAACGTTGTTCTGACTCAAAGAATTGGAATGTAATTTACTGTTGAGGATAAACGCTGTGAAAATACCTCCATGATTAAAATAAAGAGAACTGTATTTGAAAACATTCCTGCTCATTTCAACAGTGAAAAATATTAAGATAGCAAGTACCATTTTTATTTATATTAGACACCTGCTTCTTTCTGGACTTGAGTTTACTTTTCTTTTTACTTCTGGTGCATTTGCTGGCTGCTGCTGCTACAATGGATGCTGCTGTTTGGCATTCAGATGTCAAAAAACAGCCAGCCATAGTAAAGAGGAAAGGGGGAACTGAGAAGTCTCGCTTATCTGCGACTCAGTAGAGCTTGTAATAACATTGTTAAGGGGAGAATTGCCTGCCAAAGTAATTTCAGAAAAGGTGATGGTGATGTGTCCCACTACGAAGTTCAGTGTCATGGAAGTACAAAGCACTGGGTACAAAGATGAAAATCAGAAACAAGGAAGTTCCCTGGGAGATGCAGCAGCAATGGGGGTGTTTGGGGCGTCCCTTATAATTCAGGATAATTCTGAATTTCTTCATGGAGGAGCAGGCTTTCTTGATGCATCTTTTTCAAAATACATCTATCTTCTGTGATACTACCTTTTCTTAGGTTGTAGGTTCTCCTACCTGCTTTATTTTAATCTAAGGGTAGTCTTCTACCTTAAGCTCCTTAAGGGGGAGCCTTTCCTAAGGCTCCCTTCCTCACCTCCCCTCCATGATCTATTTATATTTTCACTCCTAGAAAGCAAATCACTCTCTAGTCCCTAGCCATCACCTTCACTCTGGACCTTGTATTCCCAGTTGCCATTTAGAGAGATGAATTATTGTAATTCATTGTAAGCTTGAATGAAATTTATATGAATGAGCCACTTCTCTCATCAACTAGGGAAAAACAAAAAAAACATACTGGCAATGATCTATGCTTCAGGACAGATAGATGTTGGTGTATCCTTTATAGAATTCAAATATAAACACCGTATTTTGTCTACAGGGACTCCTCAATGTAAGATATCAACTGACTCAACATGTATCCCAATGAATTAGTCTGGGGAAAACTTCATATAACATTGATAATTATTATTTTTTAACAAGCTATTTAGGGTCACGAGTGTTGGGCTGCTGACTGACAAAGGAAAGTAGAATTCTTTGGCTCCCATTTTTTTTTTTTTTTTTTTTTTTGCAGTTTTTGGCTGGGGCTGGGTTTGAACCCACCACCTCTGGCATATGGGGCTGGCGCCCTACTCCTTTGAGCCACAGGCGCCGCCTCTGGCTCTCACTTTTATATTTATCTTCTTAGGTTTATCTTGACTGCAGGGCAAAGAAACTGAGCTCACACTCCAGGTCCTGACTAGGTTGCCTGGGGGACTTCCATATCCAGGTGCGGGAAGGCTAGATAGCAGTCTGGTTGCCCCCTCATGAACGTTGTTGGTGTAACCTGTTATAAGCCGGAGTGCACAGAGGCCAGTGGAGGGTCATGCAGAAATGGTAGGGAGAACACTGGCAGTACCTTGTATACCAAGAAAAAATAAATACTAGTAAATATTATTATAGGCCAGGAAAGGTGGATCATGCCTATGATCCTTAGCATTCTAGGAGGCTGAGGTGGGTGGATTGCTTGAAGTCAGGAGTTTGAGACCTGACTGAGCAAAAGTGAGACTTTGTCTCTACTAAAATTAGAAAAACTAGCAGGCATCATGTGGAGTGTTTGTAGTCTCAGCTACTCAGGCGGCTGAGGCAGGAGGATTGCTCAAGCCCAAGAGTTTGGGGTTGCTGTGAGCTATGACCCCACAGGACTGTACCCAGGGTGACAGAGTGAGACTCTGTCTCAAAAATAAAATTATTATAAAATGTTAATACTACTCATAAAATATAGTATTAATATATGTCTTATTCTGTCTTCTTGGAAATTCCAGCAAAATTGGAAATAAATCAATACTTCCTGAAAGATACCATCTGTTCAAGCCCTAACTCTCACTACTGATTTGAAAATGCACCTCTTCCAACCTCCTCAGTGGTGTAGCTTGAACATTTCACTTGGCAACAAGGTTGGCATCCTGAAGGCCAGTGGTAGCAAAAGATATTGCACTTGGGGACTGTTTGGCAAGTGAAGGCTGGGAGAGTCCTGCTCCCCCTTTCTGCTCACAGAACTCTGACTTCTGACTATGGCTCTGTGACATGAAAAAAGGCTGGCGAGATTGCAAGAGATGCTAGAAAAATTCTTAAGAAAAAATTATTTGGCTTTACTCTGTGTAAAAAATTTAGGCAGCAGTATGAGTGAGAAGAAGGAAAATAAGACCTTTTTGTTATTGTTGATTCTGAAACAAAGAAAACTTAAACATATTAATAATATTGTCCTTCAAAATAACATCCTTAGGGACTCATTCCAGCAACTCTTACTCCTACAGAGTTACCATTGGTCAGTTTTGTCCAAGGACAGCTGTGAACCAGGTAAGACAATCAGTATTTTCACTTTAAAGTTTCACCTTGGTTCAGTCTCATAAATGCAAAATGCAACATAGTAAGCTGTTTTATTTATATTTCACTTCTCACGATATTAATTACTTAGAAAAATTTAAAAAATATTTTCATCATTGAAAATTCAATGAAAAATTTCTACCATCGAGGGCCTTACTTAGATCTAGAATGCACTGTGTAGAAGTGTGGTCACCTGGGTGACCTAACGCACTAAGTTAGAGTCATTGTATTTGGATATTTCATGTGAACATAGATTTTTTTCATCCAAATCATATAGAAAGTTTGTTGATTTTCTTCTGTAGTGCACAATATCTTCTGACTTTGTCATGGTTCGTGGATCTTAGCGGGCATTTAATTTGTTCTGCATTGTAGTTTAAAAAATAATCACATGAAGTATTCAGCACAAAGGCCCAAGTCCTCTAGAGGCATGGTGGAAACACAAACTCAATAAGAACTTCCTTTAAAGTCTATGCCTTCATGTTTTTGAAACTCTAAGTTGTTTCTGGATTCCTGCGGCCTAAAAACTAAAGCTGGGAATAGATCACTCAAGGGTCAAATGCACTTTTTGCATTCCTCACCATTGGACAGTGAAATCTATTGAGTTGTCCACCATGCAGTAATTGATACCATGTTGTGGTATTTGTCAGTTACACAAAACATTTATAGTTTTTCAATACTGAAAATGCTTAAGCTTTGATGGTTTCTGCCACCTTTGTCACATAAAGGGGACAGAAACAGAGAAAGCAGCCTTCCTTGTGGCCAGTGTGATGAGAACCCCATTTACAGAAGGACTGGCTCAGCTGAGCAGGTAAAGAATGCAGAGAGTGGAGAGTGGCTTCATTCTGTTTCTGCTCTGAGTGCAGAATCCTTTATCTGAAACACTTGGGACCAGAAATGTTTCTGATGTCAGACTTTTTGGATTTTGGAATATTTGTATATCCAAAGTGCGATATCTTGGGGAATAGGACCCAAATTGAAACACAGAATTCACTTATTTTTCATACTTACCTTACTTAGCCCAAAGGTAATTTTATATAGTCTTTTAAATAATTACATGCATATGACAAAGTCTGTGTGCACTGACCCACCAGAAAGCAAAGGAGTCACTTCCTCAGCCACCTACGTGGCCAGCCTGTGGTTGTTGGGCATCACCATCATGCTGCACATGGAAAAGACAGATCACAGCTGGCAGGGGCTGGAAGGTCCTTTGTTCTCTTGGAAAATAGCACCTGTCGTGTGCACCTGCATTTTGATGGCAACCACTCACATAAGGTCAGATGTGAAATTTTCCACTTTTTGGTACTCAAAAATTTTGGATTTGGAGGCATTTAAAGGTTTCCAATTTTCAGGCTAGGAATGCTTAACCCGTACAGGTTCTTGACAGTTTATCACAGCATGAGGAACAGAAAAATCTCATTTGACTAAAGAAAAAAAAAATAGCTCTGATCTGGTAGCATAAAGTATTTCGGAATCATAGAGGTTTTTTGTTTTTTTGAGACAGAGCCTCAAGCTGTTGCCCTGGGTAGAGTGCTGTGGCATCACAGCTCACAGCAACCTCCAACTCGCGGGCTTAAGTGATTCTTTTGCCTCAGCCTTCCACGTAGCTGGGACTACAGGCGCCCACCACAATGCCTGGCTAATTTTTTGGTTGTAGTTGTCATTGTTGTTTGGCAGGCCTAGGCTGGATTCGAACCCGCCAGCTCTGATGTATGTGGCTTGCACCTTAGCCGCTTGAGCGACAGGTGCTGAGCCAGAATCATAGAGGTTTTAAAAGAGTCCTGGAGAGGTAATCTAACCTTCCTCTGACTTTAAGAACAGCTATTTTTGAATACTTCTTAAATGAGACAGTTGTATTTTATATGAAAATATCTGCTCAAGAAATAAAACTCATTTGGTAATGCATTTCAATCCCTGAAAACCAAGAAATAACCTAAGACACTTATATAATACTTCTATTCAACCCATTTTCCTTTTTTATTATTGGAATTGATAATCAGTTCATCATTGTCATCTGAATAATTCTCCTAATTAAAAAAGCCATTATTAAGACATTCTTTGGCTTTTTTTTTTTTTTTTTTTTATCTCCAGGCTTAATAAGCCTAGTACTTCAACCTCCTCTTTCTGGTCTAATTTTCTCATTCTTTAAATAACCTTTTTGGATCCCCCCCCCCCCCAACTTCATTCGTCTTAAAATAAACCTGGTTTTGGTTAATTGCTCTAAATTGTTGTTAACAAATAGAGTATTGACACTACTTGTCCTCTTCCATTTGCTGGTAGCATTACCTAGAAGGCTGTCCAAGATTAAGAAAGAGCATTGTGAACTAAATTCACAATTTTTTTTTCCATGTCTAATAAGATAGGATCTGTGCAACAAGAGGGCTTTGAGGAAGAAAGAAGAGGAAGGGGCCACCAAGATTGTGGAAGGATCTAAACATTTAGGGAATAGATGTTATGCTCTCATTCTCAATTGTGGAGCTGAAAAGTTACTGGGAGGCATCAGAGTATGTGTTTCTGTACTAATGGTGATTGTCAGAAGGGAAATAACAGAAATGAAGTGATCGAGGATGTGGAGGGGATAGGATCCAGGTGGAGGGACTGGATTTTGGAAAAGTAGTGACGGTAAATTGAATGTGGCTAAACAAATGCATTTTGGGTACTGATGCAGGTGTGATCCAGTAGACCTTGAGGTGGGATGCTGATGGTGACGGCTTCTGGTCACCATCAAACATCCTGATTGAAAATAATGAGAAAGATGTGGTGGAGGAAAGGATGTGGACTAAGAAGGACTGTGCAATCCATGTGGTTGGATTGCACATTTGAGGTAGGTGGTCACAAATGCAAAGTAAGATCAATCAGCATAGTTGGTGGGTGGTCAGGGCAAGCTTCATTTCACTTGAGGGTGTTTTTAGTATTATCGTTTGAGAGATATTTCTGTTTGCCTGTGGGCTCCTTGGATAATCTTTTGGCTTGCTTTAAGTGTGGAGGGAATTTCTAAGCCTATAGCTGTCTGGACCCAGCTGATAAGAGATAATGAAACAGAAAGAGGTGCTTGGGGGAGAAGAACAGTTTTTCTGTTAGCTGGAGTGTGCTCCCTAGCAGTGAAGATAAGACAGCCAGGAGGGAGGCCCGTTTACAGGTCAAGAAGAGGGAAGGAAGCGCCTTAGGGTAAATAGCCAACCCTTTCTCATCCTAGACAGTGAGGCTCCATCCTATTGTTGATTCTGGTAGCAAAATTGTTTCCCTGATTGCTGGAGATGTTTATTCACTCAGGCCATGGAAGCAAGAATGTTTGTGCGTGGCAAGCGCACAGCACAGCAAGCTTTCCTTAACATCTTCTGTGCCACCCCATTCTCCTGCACTTTCTTATGTCTAGCTGTGTTGTTTCTGCTCTTTCTCCCCCAAGGCTCCTTGCTTTCTTCTATAACCAGCCCCATAATGGGAAGTCTTCTCTAGGGCCTTGATTTTCCCCTGTGCTCAGTTTACACTTTTCACTCCTAGAAAGGTGGACCATTCTTTCGGTCCCAGCTCTGTCCTACACAGCAACCCTACCTTTCCAAATAGCATCTGGAGACTGTCTGCCACAGGGATAAATACTGAAACTTTAAATTCAACATGTCTCAAATCAAAATATTTGCTGTCTTCTGTCTCTCCTCCTCGGTTCACTGCACTGGACAATGAAGTTACCATTCTCACATCCTAAATCAGAAACTTGGGAATATTATTAATATTATTTCATACTGTTCCTTCTCCATTACATCCAATCTGCCTCCAAGTCCTGTCTATTCTACTTAAGCAGTGTCACTTTTGTCCCTCCTCTCTTCTCCACTCCCTCTGCCATTTTCCTTAGTATCTGTAGTTTCTTCTTAACCTGTCTTGCCAGCGCTACTCTCTCTGCTTTAAGCCTTTACATCACCACCTGTGCTATCATCCATGGTGTTCCATTGCCACCAAATAAATTCAAAACTCCCTTCTGTGGCACTTGTTATCTTTCATTCTTTAGTCCTGTTTTTACTCTTTCCAGCCTTATTTTCTATAATACATGTATCCTCATCACGAGTGATACAATGACCTCACTGAGGATGCCCTATCCTCTTTCCTCCATGTCTTTTCTCACCTCGTTCCCTCAATAATCTCTTCCTTCTTATAATTCATCACCAGTTAAACATTTCCAGTCCCCTAGATAAACTGCAGAGGGTGTCACAACATATTGTTTCTATCAATATTTGTAATATAAATATGTAAAGTGTATAAAACATGAAAAATACAATTTAATTGGCTTGAAAACATTTTGTACATGATTATATAGACACACACATATAATGTTTTCAAGCCAATTATGTTTTAGTTTCCATTATAAAAGAAAACTAGAGAGACAATCCAAGATGGCGGCCGAGTAACAGCCTCCCTGCAATAGGGCACAATGAATCTGGTGAGGTAAGACTCTAGGCATCTCTGGCTGGTGGGATCTGCCTATAATCATCCCTTTGAGGATACAGGGAGTCAGCAAGGGACTTCAGGACCCCAAGAGGAGGACAAAAACAGTGGAAAACTGGCAAGTGGTTGTGTGTACCTGATCAACCTAATCCCGCTGGCAATCCAAAGTACAAGCAGCAGTGAGACTGCAAATCGAAAAGGCCTTACCTGTGAACTGTTTCGGTGTTTTTGGACTTGCACTCAGCTGAACTGCCTTTGGGGAGAGCTTGAACAGGAGTGCAGAGAACTTTGGTCATTGTCTAGGGCCCCAGACTGAGCCGCTGAGCCAGACGGAGCTAATAGTGTTTGGGTGTGGGCTGCAGGGAGCCTTTGTGAGAGAACTGCCCTGGCAAGCTCCATCCTCAGGGTCCCAGAGCAAGGATCAGGTGGGAGCTAGTAACCTAGTGACTGAGCTGCCTTACAGCCTTAACCCTCAGAGGCAGAGTGAGACAAGTTTTGGCACACTGTTGCCCGGGGTAGAGTGCTGTGGCATCACAGCTCATACCAACCACAAACTCCTGGGCTTGGCACCGCCTGACCCCCACAAGAACTGCGCCGCAATCCCCTCTGTGCAGAGGCCTTCTCCTGGCCAGAGACTGCTGGAACATTGGGCTCTCTGGGTGCCAAAGTCACTGGGTGCCAGGCACTCCCAGAACCGTGTGCACCACCTCCCACCCTGTTGCTGGATCAGGGTGTGCCACACTCCAGAGCTACTTCCACAACCAGAACTCCCTGGCTGGGGCAGCCACAGAGGAACTACACAGGGTCACTCCCTACAAAGATCCAGTAACAATAGAGTGACCCGCTGGGGTCTAATCTTGGAGAAACACCTCCCCAACTCTGAGGATGGCCAGAGGCAATGGTGAAAAATAATCATGAGGCAAAATGAAGAGTCAGAGTAGATCAACTCCCCCAAGGATCAATGGGGCAGACACAGCACAAGATCCCATGCACAAACAAAAAGCTGAGATGTCAGAAATCAAATTCAGAATCTGGATAGCAAATAAGATCGAATTAGAATTCCAAGCAGTAACCCAAAAGATATCTCAAGAATTCAATGAATTCAAAGACCAAATGACCAAAGATTTTGACACATTGAGACAAGAAGTTGCAGCCCTCAATGATGTGAGAAACACAGTAGAATCCCTCAGTAACAGAATGGAGCAAGAAGAAGAAAGGATCTCTGACATTGAAGACAAAGCTTTTGAACTCTCCCAAACTCTCAAAGAGGAAGAGAAATGGAGGGCAAAAACAGACCACTCTCTCAGAGAGCTCTGGGATAATTAGAAGAAAACCATTATATGTCTTATAGGGATTCCTAAAAGCGACGAAGTGGCTTCACAAGGCACAGAGTCTCTTCACCATGAGATTATGAATCTCTTGCAGACATGCCAAGAGATTCTGAAATTCAGATAGAAGACAGTTTCAGAACTTCAGCACGACTCAACCCAAATGAGACATCCCCAGACACATCATAATCAACTTCACTAAAGTTAATATGAAGGAGAAAATTCTGAAAGCAGCCAGGCGAAAGAAAACCATCACCTACAAGGGCAAAAATATTAGAATAACTGCAGATCTCTCTGCTGAAACCTTTCAAGCTAGAAGAGGATGGTCATCGACTTTTAATCTCCTAAAACAAAATGACTTTCAACCCAGGATCCTGTAGCCAGCTAAACTGAGTTTCATTTAATGGCGGAGAAATTAAATACTTCAATGACATTCAAATGTTGAAGAAATTTGCCATAACTAAACCAGTTCTCCAGGATATGCTCACACCTATCCTCCATAAAGACCAGCGTAATCCTCCACCACAAAAGTAAACCCACCCAGAAAATTTTGATCAAATTCCAACTTCCATAGTCACAAAAGGATTAAAAATGTCTACCAGACTCTCAAAAGACTTATCAATATTCTCAATTAATGTGAATGGTTTAAATTGTCCTCTAAAGAGGCATGGGTTGGCTGACTGGATATAAAAACTCAAGCCAGATATCTGATGCATACAAGAATCTCACCTACATTAAAGGACAAATATAGACTCAAGGTGACGGGATGGTCATCTATACTCCAGGCAAATGAAAAGCAGAAAAAAGCAGGCCTTGCAATCCTATTCACAGATGCAATAGGCTTTAAACCAAGCAAAATAAGGAAGGATAAGGATCGACACTTCATATTTGTTAAAGCTAATACTCAAAATGATGAGATTTCAATTATTAATATTTATGCACACAACCACAACGCACCTCAATTTATAAGAGAAACTCTAAGAGACATGAGCAACTTGATTTCCTCCAGTTCCATAGTAGTTGGATATTTTAACACCTCTTTAGCAGGGCTGGATAGATCCTCCAAAAAGAAGCTAAGCAAAGACATCTTATTTAAACTTAACCATTCAACATCTGGACTTAACAGACATCTACAGAACATTTCATCCCAACAAAACTGAATACACATTCTTCTCATCAGCCCATGGAACATACTCCAAAATTGACCACATCCTGGGCCACAAATCTAACCTCAGAAAATGAAAAAAAAATAGAAATTATTCCTTGCATCTACTCAGACCATCATGGAATAAAAGTTGAACTCAATAACAACAGAAACCTGCATACCCGTACAAGAACATGGAAGCTGAACAACCTTATGCTGAAGGATAGATGGGTTATAGACGAGATTAAAAAGGAAATCACCAAATTTTTGGAACAAAACAACAATCAAGACATGAATTACCAGAACCTCTGGGATACTGCAAAGGCAGTCCTAAGAGGGAAATTTATACCACTGCAAGCCTTCCTCAAGAAAACAGAAAGAGAGGAAGTTAATAATTAATGGGACATCTCAAGCAACTGGAGAAGGAAGAACACTCCAACCCCCAACCCAGCAGAAGAAAAGAAATAACCAAAATCACAACAGAATGAAATGAAATTGAAAACAAAAGAATTATACAACAGATTAATAAATTCAAAAGTTGGTTTTTTGAAAAGATCAATAAAATAGATAAACCTCTGGCCAACCTAACCAGGAAAAAGAAAGAGTAAAATCCCTAATTTCATCAATCAGAAATGGTAACAATGAAATAACAAAAGACCCCTCAGAAATTCAAAAAAATCTTTAACGAATACTACAAGAAACTCTACTCTCAGAAATATGAAAATCTGAAAGAAATTGACCAATACTTGGAAGTACACCACATACCAAGACTCAGCCAGAATGAAGAGGAAGTGTTGAACAGGCCTATATCAAGTTCTGAAATAGCATCAAAATCTCCCTAAAAAGAAAAGCCCAGGACCAGATGGATTTATATCAGAATTCTACCAAACCTTTAAAGAAGAACCAGTACCTATATTACTAAACCTCTTCCAAAATATAAAAAAAGAAGGAATATTACCCAACACATTCTACAAAGCAAACATCACCTTGATCCCCAAACCAGGGAAAGACCCAACAAGAAAAGAAAATTATAGACCAATATCACTAATGAATATTGATGCTAAAATACTCAATAAGAGTATTTTAACATCAATATTAACAAACAGAATCCAACAACACATCAAAAAAATTATGCACGCTGACCAAGTGGGATTTATCCCAGGGTTTCAAGGCTGGCTCAATATATGTAAATCTATAAATGTAATTCAGCACATAAACAAACCAAAAAGTAAGGAACATATGATGCATTCAATTGATGCAGAAACAGCTTTTGATAATATCCAGCATCCCTTCATGATCAGAACACTTACGAAAATTGGTATAGAAGGAACATTTCTTAAACTAATAGAGGCCATCTACAGCAAACCCACAGCCAATATTGTATTGAATGGAGTTAATTGAAATCATGTCCACTTAGATCAGGAAACAAGCAAAGTTGCCCATTGTTTCCATTGCTCTTTAACATTATAATGGAAGTTTTAGCCATTGCAATTAAGGAAGAAAAGGTGATCAAGGATATCCACATAGGGTCAGAAGAGATCAACCTTCACTGTTCGCAAATATATAAACATATATCTGGAAAACACTAGGGATTCTACTACAAAACTTTTAGAAATGATCAAGGAATCCAGCAATGTCTCAGGCTACAAAATCAACACCCATAAATCTGTAGCCTTTATATATACCAACAATAACCAAGTCAAAACAGAATAGAGAATCAAGAGATGAATCCAGCTACTTACCATTATTTCATCTTTGACAAGCCAATTAAAAACATTCAGTGGGGAAAAGATTGCCTGTTTAACAAATGGTGCTGGGTGAACTGGCTGGCAACCTGTAGAAGATTGAAACTCGACCCATACCATTCACCATTAACTAAGATAGACTCTCACTGGATAAAAGATTTAAACTTAAGATATGAAACCATAAAAATACTTGAAGAAAGTGCAGGGAAAACTCTTGAAGCAATCAGCCTGAATATTTTTTGAGGAGGACTCCCCAGGCTCCCCAGGCAATTTAAGCAGTATCAAAAATACACTACTGGGATCAAACTAAAAATCTTCTGCACAGCCAAGAACATAGTAAGTAAAGCAAGCAGACAGCCATCAGAATGGGAGAAAATATTTGCAGGTTATACCTCCGATAAAGGTCTAATAACCAGAGTCCACAGAGAACTCAAACATATTAGCAAGAAAAGAACACTTTATCCCATCTCAGGGTGGGCAAAGGACTTGAAGAGAAACTTCTCTAAAGAGGACAGATGCATGATCTACAGACACATGAAAAAAAGCTCACCATCCTTAATCATCAGAGAAATGCAAATCAAAACTACTTTGAGATATCACCTAACCCCAGTAAGAGTAGCCCACATAACAAAATCCCAAAAGCAGAGATGTTGGCATGGATGCAGAGAAAAGAGCACACTTCTTCATTGCTGGTGGGAATGCACACTAATACGTTCCTTCTGGAAGGATGTTTGGAGAATACTTAGAGACCTAAAAATAGACCTGCCATTTGATCCTATAATTCCTTTACTAGGTTTATACCCAGAAGACCAAAAATCACAACATAACAAAGACATCTGTGCCAGAATGTTTATTGCAGCCCAATTCATAATTGCTAAGTCATGGAAGAAGCCCAAGGGCCCATCAACCCACGAATGGACTAGCAAATTGTGATACATGTATACCATGGAATATTATGCAGCCTTCAAGAAAGATTTTACCTCTTTCATGCAGCCTTCAAGAAAGACTTTACCTCTTTCATGCTTACATGGATGGAGCTGGAACATATTCTTCTTAGCACAGTATCTCAGTAACGGAAGAAAAAAGTATCCAATATACTCAGCCCTACTATGAAGCTAAATTATAGCTTTTACATGAAGGCTATAGCACAACTATAGCACAAGACAATGAGGAAAGGGCCAAGGAAGGGGAAGGGAGGGGTGACGTTAGGGTGGAGGGAGGGTAATGGGTGGGGCCACACCTATGGTGCATCCTAGAATGGGTACAGGTGAAACTTACCAAAGGCAGAATACAAATGTCTACATACAATAACTAAGGAAATGCCATAAAGGCTACATTGAACAGTTTGATGAGAATATTTCAGGTTGTAGATGAAACCAGTACATTGTACCCCTTGATTGTACTAATGTACACAGCTATGATTTAACAATAAAACAAATATATATATATATGAGGAAATACACATACACACACACACACACACACAAGAAACACTAGCACCTTGAAGAAAATCTAGAAAGAGAAATATACAATCCATGGAACGATCCACATGATACAGCCACAATTAGGACATAAGTAAATTTCTTTCTTTAGATGATGCTGGAAACCATCACACCCAACAGTCTACTAGGTTTCTAGCACACTGCTGTACACATCAGAAATTACCCCATTAACAGGTGATTTTTGATTTGAACTCTAAGAGAACTCAAAATTGTTTCCTTTTATTGGTGCTCTGTTATTATTTTTATAAAAGGGCTATTTTTTTTTTGTTTAAAGCAACCAGATTAAACCATTAGAATCCATAAAAGATTAATTTGGTCAAAAGCTTAAAGGCTTGACTTTCTCATTTTTCTTCAAGGTATTTTTGGGCCATGCTCAGTGGTTCACGCCTATAATCCTAGCATTCTGGGAAGTTGAGGTGGTGGATTACTTGAGCTAAGAAGTTCAAGAACAGCCTGAGCAAGAGTGAGACCCCCATCTCTACTAAAAAAACAAAAAACAAAAAGAAACAAACAAAAAAACTAGCTAGGTGTGGTAGTGCATATCTGTAGTCCCAGCTGCTTGGGAGGCTGAGGCAGGAGTATTGCTCAAGCCCAAGAGTTTGAGATTGTCATGACCTATGACACCACAGCACTTTACTTAGGGTGATAAAATGAGATTCTGTCTCAACACCCCCCCCCCCCAATCCAAAATAAAGCAGAGATTTTTGACAGTGGTATTAGCCATCTAGAGCTGCTATAGCAAAGTAGCACAAGCTGAGTGGGTTAAATAACAGAAGTGTATTTCTCACAGTTCTGGAGGCTACAAGTCCCAGATCAACCTTAACTTAACCTTTGGTTTCTCTTGAGACCTCTTTTTTTAGCTTGCAGACAGTTGCCTGGTCACTATGTCTTTGGAGGGTCTTTGTGCATGTCTGCATCCTGGTTGTCTCTCTCCCCATCCCCCCTCTTTTTGAGACAGAGTCTCACTTGTCACCCTTCATAGAGTGCCATGGCATTATAGCTCACAGCAACCTCAAAGTCTTGGGCTCAAGTGATCCTCGTCCCAGCCTCTCACGTAGGTGGGACTATAGGTGGCTGCCACTATCCCCAACTATTTTTAGAGATGGGTTCTCACTCTCATTCAGGCTGGTCTCAAACCTGTGAGTTCAGGCAATCCACCTGCCTCAGCCTTCCAGAGTTCTAGGTTCACAGGCATGAGCCACCAAGCCTGATCCTCTGTCTATAAGGACACTGCTCATATTGGATTAGGGCTTCACCCTTATGACCTCACTTAACCTTAAATACCTCCTTAAAGGTCCCATCCCCAAACACAGTCACATGGGGAGTTAGAGCTCCAACATATAAATTTTGAGGGGACACAATTCAGTGCAGAGTTGTTATGAAAACTTTTGCCTGGCTCCTTTGACACATGAAAAAAAAATATGTATATATATATATGTATATATATATATTATTAAATCATAGCTGTGTACATTGATATAATTATGGGGCATCATTCACTAGCTTCACAGACCGTTTAACAAGTTTCACATATACCCTTGTAAGATGCACCGCTGGTGTAATCCCACCAATCCCCTTCTCTCTACCTACCTCCCCCTTCCCTCCCCTCCCTTTCCCCCTTCCCCCTATTCTTAGGTTGTAACTGGGTTATAGCTTTCATGTGAAAACTCTAAATTAGTTTCATAGTAGGGCTGAGTACATTGGGTACTTTTTCATCCATTCTTGAGATCCTTTACTTAGAAGAATATGTTCCAGCTCCATCCATGTAAACATGAAAGAGGTAAAGTCTCCATCTTTCTTTAAGGCTGCATAATTTCATGGTGTACATATACCACAATTTATTAATCCATTCGTGGATCGATGGGCACTTGGGCTTCTTCCCTGACTTAGCAATTATGAATTGGGCTGCAATAAACATTCTGGTACAAGTATCTTTGTTATGATGTGATTTTTTTGTCTTCTGGGTATATGCCCAGTAGAGGGATTACAGGATTGAATGGCAGATCTATTTTTAGATATCTAAGTGTTCTCCATATCTCTTTCCAAAAGGAATGTATTAATTTGTATTCCCACCAGCAGAGCAAAAGTGTTCCCTTTTCTCCACGTCTGTGCCAACATCTCTGGTCTTGGGATTTTGTGATATAGGCTAGTCTCACTGGAGTTAGATGGTATCTCAAAGTAGTTTTGATTTGCATTTCTCTGATGATTAAAGATGATGAGCATTTTTTCATATGTCTGAAGGCCGTGCGCCTGTCTTCTTCAGAGAAGTTTTTCTTCAAATCCCTTGCCCAGCCTGCAATGGGATCCCTTGTTCTATTCTTGCTAATGCGTTTGAGTTCTCTGTGGATTCTGGTTATTAAACCCTTCTTGGAGACATAACCTGAAAATATCTTCTCCCATTCTGAGGGCTGTTTGCTTGCTTTACTTACTGTGTTCTTGGCTGTGCAGAAGATTTTTAGTTTGATTAAGTCCCAGTGGTGTTTTTTTGAAGCTGCTTCAATTGCCTGGGGGGGTCCTCCTCATAAAATACTCACCCAGACCTATTTCTTCAAGGGTTTTCCCTGCACTCTCCTCTAGTATTTTTATAGTTTCATGTCTTAAGTTTAAATCTTTGATCCAGTGAGAGTCTATCTTAGTTAATGGTGAAAGGTGTGGGTCCAGTTTCAGTCTTCTACAGGTTGCCAACCAGTTCACCCAGCACCATTTGTTAAATAGGGAATCTTTTCCCCACTGAATGTTTTTAATTGGCTTGTCAAAGATTAAATAATGGTAAGTAGCTGGATTCATCTCTTGGTTCTCTATTCTGTTCCAGACATCTACTTCTCTGTTTTTGTGCCAGTACCATGCTATTTTGATCACTATTGGTTTGTAGTATAGTCTGAGGTCTCGTAGCGTAATTCCTCCTGCTTTGTTTTTATTTCTGAGTAATGTCTTGGCTATTTGAGTTTTTTTCTGATTCCATATAAAATGAAGTATTGTTTTTTCAAGATCTTTAAAGTATGACAGTGGAGCTTTAATAGGGATTGCATTGAAATTATATATTGCTTTGGGTAGTATGGACATTTTACAATGTTGATTCTTCCCAGTCATGAGCATGGTATGTTTTTCCATTTGTTAATATTTTCAGCTATTTCTTTTCTTAGAGTTTCATAGTTCTCTTTATAGAGATCTTTCACGTTCTTTGTTAGATAAATTCCCAAATATTTCATCTTCTTTGGCACTACTGTGAATGGGATAGAGTCCTTAACTGTTTTTTCAACTTGACTATTGTTGGTATATATAAAGGCTACCGATTTATGAATGTTGATTTTCTAACCTGAGACACTGCTGTATTCCTTGATCACTTCTAAGAGTTTTGTAGTAGAGTCCCTAGTGTTTTCCAGACATACTACCATATCATCTGCGAAGAGCGAAACTTTGATCTCTTCTGACCCTATGTGGATACCCTTGATCGCCTTTTCTTCCCTAATTGCGGTGGCTAAAACTTCCATTACAATGTTAAAAAGCAATGGAGACAATGGGCAGCCTTGTCTGGTTCCTGATCTGAGTGGAAATGATTCCAATTTAACTCCATTCAATACGATATTGGCTGTGCGTTTGCTGTAGATGGTCTCTATCAGTTTAAGAAGTGTCCCTTCTATACCGATTTTCTTAAGTGTTCTGATCATGAAGGGATGCTGGATATTATCAAAAGCTTTTTCTTCATCGATTGAGAGAATCATATGGTGTTTGTTTTTTAATTTTTTTATGTGCTGGATTACATTTATAGATTTACGTATATTGAACCAGCCTTGAGACCCTGGGATAAAACCGATTTGGTCATGATGTATAATTTGTTTGATGTGTTGCTGGATTCTGTTTGTTAGGATCTTGTTGAATATTTTTGCATCTATATTCATTAGTGATATCGGTCTATAATTTTCTTTTCTTGTTGGGTCTTTTCCTGGTTTGGGGATCAGGGTGATGTTTGCTTCATAGAACGTGTTAGGTAGTCTTCCTTCTTTTTCTACCTTTTGGAACAGGTTGAGTAATATAGGTACTAATTCCTCTTTAAAAGTTTGGTAGAATTCTGATGTGAAACGGTCTGGTCCCGGGCTTTTCTTTTTAGGGAGGTTTTGTATGGTTGATGCTATTTCCAAACTTGATATGGGCCTATTCAACATTTCTACTTGATTCTGGCTAAGTCTTGGAAGGTGACGTGCTGGTCAATTTCCTTCAGATTTTCATATTTCTGAGAATACAGTTTCTTGTAATATTCATTAAGGATTTTTTGGATTTCTGAGGAGTCTGTTGTTATTTTGTCTTTGTTGTTTCTGAAAAAATATATTGATACCTTCATTTTTTTCCCTTTGGTCTTCTAATAATAAAGGATTTGGAATAAGAAAATATACAATGCCACTGATGGTTTACATAAATGCCAGATTAGAATGCACACTTCTGAATCATTTCCCATGACTGAACATTCACGTTGAAATCTTGCTTTAGGTGTAATTGTAAAAACTGTTTTCCTCTCCATTTTCAACAAAAAGGACATCAGAAAATGCCAGTTACATTAATTGAATTCGGTCATCAATCACACTGATGCTAAAGGGAGGCCAAGTGTAGGGCCTAGGGTGTGGCAGTAGAAATCACAGGTTTTCCCAGCCAGGTCTCAGTCCCTCTGGATGAAGACTATCTCCCTTCCTAGTGATAATTTTATATTGGATTCTGTATAGAGAGCCAGTCTGGTGCTAATATACAAAAGGTGTTGATATTTGCAACAGAAAGTCACATGCTCTATCCCAGAGTTACCAACAAGTTCTGAATATGGGATATGATAAGGTTTGCTTCACTCTGACTTCTAAAAAGTAAGCAGGAGCTGCACACAAGAGGCATAGAAGATGCACTTTGTCATCACAAATGGAGGTGTTGATTGTGGAGATTATGGAGAAGCAAAGCTGTATTCTGCTCATCATTGCGAGTGGTATGCCAGCCAAGAATTGAGATAACAAAAGCTCTCAGAGGCAAGCCAGGAAACAAACTAAACACCCAAATGATCACTCTGGAAAAAATACATTCTACAGCTTGAATTTGGTTCTTGTGCTTGTCCGTGGTTTTTGAATGTCCTCAAGTTGGAAGTTTGGTATTGAAAGAGTCCTAAAAATCTGGGCTGAAGCAGTGATCAACTATTTGTCAAAGGCATTTAGGAAAGTCTATATGCATGGTATTAAAGGTCCTGATACATTTTGTACCACTATGCAATTGCTTTGTCTAACAAAGGTGCTTTACAACTAAAGCAGTCAAATGCATGCACTTAGAATTGGTATGGGACATGTTATTAAACTTCCCAGAGGTCTGCAAGTCTCATCTTACAGTTATTTTAGAGTCTTTCCTTAAAAAAAAATTATGAATCTAAAAAAATATAAATACTTTGAATGATGCAAATTTCTTTTCCAGTGTTTCCTGTCAGCTCTCTTAAGAGGTGCCAGGAGTACTACAGTGGTCCCTAAGCAGGCATTTGGAAAGAGAAGGAAGAAAAACCAGGAACCCAAACAACCCAAAGCTGAATAACCACTCGCAATAAACTATGAATTATCTTTGCTGTTGTCTACATGGCTGCCTGCAATATTAGGTTTGCCAAATTCCTTGTTGAATTGCCTCAAAATTATAACATCATCACTAGGCATTCCTCAGCAGAGAGTTTTCTAGGCAACAGTACTTTTTTATCTTCTTCTTTCTTTTTATATAAACAGAAGACATGGAATCCATACTTTCCCTATAATATAAACATGTGATTCATTTACCACGGGGCTGTCTCTAAACTAACTTTGGCTCAAGGTGTGGATAGTGTACCACCCATTGTTGTCACTATATATATATATATATTTTTTTTTTTTTTTTTTTTTGCAGTTTTTGGCTCGGGCTGGGTTTGAACCCACCACCTCTGGTATATGGGGCCAGCACCCTACTCCTTTGAGCCACAGGTGCTGCCCACCATACTCTTTAAGCATCCACTTTCAGGGGTGGTACTGCAGAGGGAGGTAGCAGCAGGTCACATGATGGTTTTAGTCTACTCTCTCTAATGTGTGATTCCAATTACCAAAATAAATAAATAAATAAAAAGTGACTCTTAATGACAGGTTCGATAATAGTGGGCATGGAAGCACTTTACAGTGTTAGGATGAGGCCAGGTTTTGTAGCAAAAAATAAAATCATCAAAATTATATATATAACATATGTGTGTGTGTGTGTCTATGTGTATGTGTGTGTATGTATTTATAAATAGGAATTGGGCAAGTAGAAATGACTCACTGTATTTTCTAATTTCACTCAAGACCTGGCTCCATGTGCCTTCTTTGTCTGCTGGGGCAGGAGGTGAGACAGAGGTTGTGGGGAATGTGGAATCTGGAAAGTTCTCCACAAATTAGTCTTCTGAAAACTTATAGCCTGTATTCCACAAAGTTTCACTGTGACATAAAACTAAACTTACTTACTGCTGACTTTTACAGACCATTGAATCCTGAAGCCAAATGCTCTTTGACTTTGCTACCAATATCAGTGGGTGATTGGCCAAGGAAGGCTAATTAAAACTAGCCCTTTTGCAATGACTTACAGATGAGGTATTTATCCTGTTAGTCTTCATCACAAAAAATAGTATGGGAAATAAAATAATTTGGATAAGAAGTCACAGTCCTGGACATGATAATTGGGTTACAAGTACCATCTCTAAGTTTATGTCCCCAATTTGGGGAAAGTTCTAAAATCTTTGTGAATGAGAAGTTACTAGCTCTAAGAATTCCTGTTGAATTTTAACTTGTCCTTCAGAACTGTGCAAGAAGCTCTGCTCTGAAGCACTTTTGGGTGGGGGGTAACTCACTCTTTTCCCAAATTGTATATTCTTCCTTTCTGTATTCATTGTGCTCTGTAATATGTCCATTAGAGAACTCAACCCACTTATAACCCACTGAGTAGCCGTGAAAAACTAGGTTCATTTCACCAAATTAGGTATCTAGTTGTTTATACCAGCTTGGCTTAATTGGCCCAATTGGAATTAAGAATAAACAGTGAACAGTCAATGGAAAAAGTACAAGAAAATGTAACAATAGGAAAGCCTGAATGAGGTGAAGACATGAGGCCCTATCCAACACTGCCAAAGGAGTGTTAAAATCTCTGACTATTATGGAGCTGGAGGAAATCAAATTCCTCATGTTTGTTAGAGTCTCTCTTATAAATTGAAGAGCATTCTGGTTGGGTGCATAAATGTTAATAATTGAAATCTCATCATGTTTTTTATACCAATTTTCTTAAGTGTTCTGATCATGAAGGGATGCTGGATATTATCAAAAGCTTTTTCTGTAGCAATTGAGAGAATTATATAGTCTTTGTTTTTTAATTTGTTTATGTAATGAATTATATTTATAGATTTAGCTATATTGAACCAGCCTTGAGACCCTAGGATAAAACCCACTTGGTTATGGTGTATAAGTTGTTTGATGTGCTGGATTCTGTTTGTTAACATCTCATTGAATATTTTTGCATCAATATTCATTAGTGATATTGGTCTATAATTTTCTTTTCTTGTTGGGTCTTTCCCTGGTTTGGGGATCAAGTTGATGTTTGCTTCATAGAATGTGTTGGTTAGTATTCCTTCTTTTGCTACATTTTGGAAAAGATTAATATAGGTACTAGTTCCTGTTTAAAGGTTTGGTAGAATTCTGACATGAAGCCATCTGGTCCTAGGATTTTCTTTTTAGGGAGATTTTGTATAGTTGATGCTGTTTCAAAACTTGATATAGGCCTGTTCAAAATTTCCACTTGATTCTGGCTAAGTCTTGGAAGGTGGCGTGCTTGCAAGTATTGATCAATTTCCTTCAGATTTTCAGATTTCTGAGAATAAAGTTTCTTGTAATATTCATTAAGAATTTTTTGAATTTCTGAGGAGTCTGTTGTTATTTTGTCTTTTTTTCTGATTGATGAAATTAGAGATTTTACTCTGTTTTTCTTTTTTTTTCTGGTTAGGTTAGCCAAAGGTTTATCTATTTTATTAACCTTTTCAAAAAACCAACTTTTTGATTTATTGGTCTGTTGTAGAATCCTTTTGTTTTCAATTTCATTTAATTCTACTCTAATTTTGGTTATTTCTTTTCTTCTGCTGAGTTTGGGATTGCGATGTTCTTCCTTTTCCAGTTGCTTGAGATTTCCCATTAAGTTGTTAACTTCTTCTCTTTCCTTTCTCTTGAGCAAGGCTTGCAGTGCTATGAATTTCTCTCTTAGTACTGCCTTTGCAGTATCTCAGAGGTTCTGATAATTTATGTGTTGATTATCATTTTGTCCCCAAAATTTAGTAATTTCCTTCTTAATCTCATCTCTGACCCAGCTATCATTCAGCATAAGGTTATTTAGCTTTCATGTTTTTGTATGAGTATGCAGATTCCTATTGTTACTGAGTTCGACTTTTATTCCATGATGGTCCAAGAAGATGCAAGGAATAATTTCTATTCTTTTAAATTTGCTGAGGTTAGACTTGTGACCTAAGATGTGATCAATTTTGGAGTATGTTCCATGGACTGATGAGAAGAATGTTTCATTAGGATGAAATGTCCCACAACCACACACCCATTAAATCCAAATGTTGAATGGTTTAGTTTAAGTCTAAAATTTCTTTGCTTAGCTTCTTATTTGAGGCCCTATCCAACACTGCCAAAGGAGTGTTAAAATCTCTGACTATTATGGAGCTGGAGGAAATCAAATTCCTCATGTCTGTTAGAGTCTCTCTTATAAATTGAGGAGCATTCTGGTTGGGTGCATAAATGTTAATAATTGAAATCTCATCATGTTGAGTGTTACCCTTATCCATGATGGTCCAAGAAGATGCAAGGAATAATTTCTATTCTTTTAAATTTGCTGAGGTTAGACTTGTGACCTAAGATGTGATCAATTTTGGAGTATGTTCCATGGACTGATGAGAAGAATGTTTCATTAGGATGAAATGTCCCACAACCACACACCCATTAAATCCAAATGTTGAATGGTTTAGTTTAAGTCTAAAATTTCTTTGCTTAGCTTCTTATTTGAGGCCCTATCCAACACTGCCAAAGGAGTGTTAAAATCTCTGACTATTATGGAGCTGGAGGAAATCAAATTCCTCATGTCTGTTAGAATCTCTCTTATAAATTCAGGAGCATTCCTGTTGGGTGCATAAATGTTAATAATTGAAATCTCATCATGTTGAGTGTTACCCTTAAAAAATATGAAGTGACTGTCCTTATCTTTTCTTACTTTTGTTGGTTTAAAGCCTATTGTATCTGCGAATAAAATTGCAACACCTGCTTTTTTGTGATTTCCATTTGCCTGGAATATAGATGACCATCCCTTCACCCTGAATCTATATTTATCTTTTAAGGTAAGATGAGATTCTTGTATGCAGCAGATATCTGGCCTGAGTTTTTGTATCCAGTCAGCCAACCTATGCCTCTTTAGAGAACAATTTAAGCCATTCACATTAATTGAGAATATTGATAAGCCTAGTAGAATTTTGGGTATGGAGTTTTTCGAAAGTTCACTGGACATTTTTAATCCTTTTGCCACTGTGGAAGTTGTAATTTGACCAAAAGTTCCTGAGTGAGTTTACTTTTGTGGTGGAGGATTGTGCTGGTCATTATGGAGGATAGGTCTGAGAATATCCTGGAGAGCTGGTTTAGTTATGGCAAATTTCTTCAACATGTGAATGTCATTAAAGTATTTAATTTCTCCATCATAAATGAAACTAGTTTAGTTGGATACAGGATCCTGGGTTGAAAGTTATTTGTTTTAGGAGATTAAAAGTCGATGACCACCCTCTTCTAGCTTGAAAGCTTTCATCAGAGTGAACTGCAGTCATTCTAATATTCTTCCCCTTGTAGCTTATGGTTTTCTTACATCTGGTTGTTTTCAGAATTTTCTCTTTGTCTTCAATGTCAGAAATTCTTTCTTCTGATTGCTCCATTCTGTTACTGAGGTATTCTACTTTTTTTCAGATCTTTGAGGGCTGCAAATTCTTGTCTTAATGTGTCAAAATATTTGGTGATTTTGTCTTTGAATTCATTGAATTCTTGAGACAACTTTAAAATGCTTCTTGAATTTCTAATTCCAACTTTACCTCCATTCTATTAATCTTATTTGCAATCTAAATTCTGAATTCGATTTCTGACATCTCTGCCATTTGTTTATAAATGGGATCTTCAGTTGTGTCTGCCATTCTTTCCTTGGGGGGGGGTTGATCTACTCTGGTTGTTCATGTTATCAGAGTTTTTCCATTGATTCTGCCCCATGATTATTTCACACCATTTGGCTAGATGAGCAGATAAGGTGAAGTTGGGTTGGGGGGCTCCTAGAATAGTGATTAACCAGCCCTTTGCCCAAAAGCTGGGACTATTGTCTGTAACTTTTCTCCTAGAACTTTGCAAAGAACCTGTAGAGTACTACAGCTTGAAATATTGGGGCTTACTTGGTATGGTGGAGCTAAGTGGCTCTGTCTTGTTTTCAGCTAGTCTCTGTCCCACCCTAATGAATCAGTTATTCTGGGTTGAAGTCTCAGCTGTGGAAAAATACCAGCAATTAAGTCACCCTACTCCCCATGAGCAACAACTGGAAAAGGAAAATCAAACCTTCCCACAACCACACACCCAGAGTACCACTTTGGATAATCCTCAGGTGATTAGTCCAGTCCAAGAGATCCAAATCAATTGTCCAAGTCAGTACCTGCTCTCAAGTGGGAGAGTTCAAAAGGTCTCTGGCAACTAGAAAACACGGGTCTGTTGGCACCTTGAGTATGACTCATTCTGGTGCTCCGTGGAGTCAGAAGGACCCTCCCAGCAATTGAATTAGTTTAGGAAGGTTGATGCCTCCTTCCCCACCTTGGACCTCTGTCACACCCAGTCACTGGTAACCCTGCAGGGCAGAGACCCAGTCCCCTCCAATGAGCAGATTCTCCCCCAGGGGTTTCTGCCTGCCTGAGTCACAGGGAGATCTATGTCTCCTCAGCCAGGCCTCCACACTCTGCCACCATCTGGCAGGGGGGGCTGAAGCCTGACAACCTCAGGTGGTTAGTAGAAGCTGGGGCGGTTCACTCAGTTCCAGCCCTGCCCATGAGTGATGTTGCTGATCCTTATATTTTTGCAGAGTTTGTGATTCTGTCCTGGCTATATTCCCCTGCAGACCAGGTGCTGTTTGAGTTCACAGAAACTGCAACTCAGCCCTGGTCTGTGCCACTGCCTGGAGCTGGTGTGTTTGTCTCTGCTGCAGTCTGTGTTGGGGTGGGTGCATTTAGAGCTCACACTTGGCTCTGAGTTCCAGCCTCTGCCAGCCTGCCTTTGTCTCAGCTATGATCCTCCAAGGGCCGGGTGCTTCTTAAGCTCACTAAAGCAGTCCTCTGGCTCAGTCCTGCCCTGGGAGTATGCCTTCTCTGTGCACACATCTTCTATTCTCCATCTCTGCCTTGCTCCACGCAGGCAGGTATTGTCTCAGGCATACCCTTTACTCAAGGGGCCTGCCTTATTGTCCCAGATATGTTCTGCCAGTGTCTGCCACCAGAGAAGATGCCTGGCTTTCTCAGGTTGCCCAGAAAGACAGGGAGTGTCTCTCCAAAATATCCCCATGGGTGTGAGCCCTATTGTTCCTGCTGCTGCTCTGTGCTACAGGGCACCACCTCTCCTCTCCCATATGATTCTTTCAGTCCACCATCTCCTCCTTACCACAATGCTGCAGAATCAGCACAGACCTGCACCAGCCCACACCCTATCCATACCTCTTGAGAAAATTCCCAAGAATCTGAACTCCATGGGGGACAGGCTTCCAGATCTCAGGGTGAGAGTGGTAGGGAGTGCTGGGAGTTTAGAATTGCAGGTAGAGAATATGTACAGTTTTATATAGTTTTATGCCTGGCAGGAGAGTGCCATGGCACCCTAGTAGGGGAAGAAGGTCTGGTTTTTAGTGGGTCTCTCCTGTGGGATAAAATGGGAGGATGTTTGAACTGTGCTCATTTGTTTGTGGAAAGTATACTGTGAGCCATTCTCTTGGGGGAGGGGACTCCTGTCTGCATAGCGATGGATTTTGTACCTATTGTTTTTATCCTTGGGGTTGCAGCTCACCTCAGAAGGATTGATGTGTGTTCTTCAACTTTCTCTCTTGGCTCAGCTCCAAACCGTCATCTTACTTGCTAAACTTCTGTTTTTTAACTCTCCTTCTGTATGGGAGCTTCTGTGGAAAGCTGGTTCCAGTCAGCCATCTTGCCTCTGACCCCCTTTTAGTTCATTGTTGATACTAAAGTACCCCCCAGGAGAAGTACTGTGCATGCTTAACCCACATTGTGTATAGACAAGGATGGAGAGAGCAAATCCAACTTTCTTGAAACACTACTGTATTATTTCTAGATGAATTTTATCCTAAGGGGAACTGATCCAGAGGACAGCATCTAGAGTGTTAAGTGATATAGTGATGAAGTTGCTTCCACAGGCAGACCATAGATTTGTGTTTTAGTAATGACCCACTGCAGAAGCTGGGCTGGGAAGTACATTTGAAATGTTTTGATTATATCTTAGTCAAGAGGTTGGATTTCTGAGGTCATGTGTGGAGGCAGAAATTTCATTGTTTCATTTGTGAGATGATTCACTTGCAGGTGGCCAGGACAGTTGTCTATGATCAGTAGAATAGACCATTTCTTCTTTATTTCTCAGCTGATACCCTTTACCCACTCCTCAAATAGGGCACCAGACATCCATGAGTATTTGTTTGATCTCCAAGTTTCTCTCCAGTTGAGCTACTGCTAAGCAGAACTGTGAAATGTTTCTTGGAAAGTTTTCCACTCTAACATCACCCTTCATGATGAGGCTTCTGTGAGGCATTGTCTTAAAAGAGTCTCTGCTCATCAGTGTTAAAGATGTCATCATCTTTGAAGCCTCTGGCAAAGTCTGGGAGCTTTTTGATGAACTCTTTCACAACTTCTACTGGAACTTTGTTGAATTCACCACACAAGACTTTCTGAGAGATCTTGAGTCATAGTTTAAATTTCTTAATTCAACCACTAGATGCTTGGAAATCTGTCACCTCAAATTCCTGTGTGAAGTTTTTAGCAACTTCTTAGATCATCAGCCTGAAAATTTGGGCAATAACTGTCCTCATTTGTTTAAATCAGTTTCATATGGCTTTACTGACTAATGAAGGGAAGTTTTCTTCTATTTCCACTGCAGCTCTCCACTTCCCTTACCATATCTCTTCAAGTACTCATGTACATTTTTGGATGTTGTTAAGTGTGGTTTTGCTAACACCAAAATGTTCTGCCATCTTTCTTTGGCTGATGCTTTCAAGAAAATGCAGATGATCAACTTTTTCCTTCACTGTCTGTACTTTGAGTTCTTTCCTTTGGGTCATCATGTCTTGGTTAACTGTACAACTTTTCAGTGATTGTAGGATGTACCTGCCACTCAGACCAGTCCTTTGTGTTGAAAAGATCTCCCTCACCATGTGATAAACAATAGGACTTTAGGTGTAACCCAACAAAGAATAATAATAAAACACGAAAAAAGAACTTACACTTATGAAAAAATTTTACAACTAAGGGGAAAAGCCCACACCTTCTACCCCTTGATGTAGAGTGGACTCAACTGGTCAAGTTATAGAGGATAAATTAATATTGTTGTCATAGTCCCAATGATCAAGATACAACTTACAGAGATGGTCAGTATATATATGTCACTTTTCCATTGAGTACATATGGGGCATGTCCGGTCTGTGAAAAGTAGGTCAACTTAAGGAGGTGGTCAGTGTAGGGAGATGTCAACTATGGGGGTTATACTATATTTGTAATTGACTTATAATGAAGATACCCAGACTTGTGGGCTAGACTTAAGTAGCACTTGAAATAAATTTTATAGCTTTACAATGCGTATATTATAAAAGAGGAAAGGCACTCAACTTCATTATTTATCAGGGAGATAAAATCTAAAATCACAGCAAGATAAATTTCACACTTACCAGAATATATGAAAGAAAAGGACAATATCAAATGTTGGTGAAGACAGGGAGCAACTTGGGTTCCAACACACTGTTGGTATAACATCTAACTTGGTATAGCCACTTTGGCAAACTGGCAGTACCCATTCAAACTTGTGGTATAGTAAATGCCTGCAATGATTCATTTCTTACCCTCTGCTTTGACTTGACCAAACTTTAATCAGATTTCTCTCCTCCCCACAGGCCTCTAAATTTTGACTCACCTCCCTTAAGCAAGCATTAACATACTATGGTGAATTCCTGTTGAAGCATTCTGACTTTTTTGCTGCCTGCTCATCCACGTCTTCCCTCATCAAGGTCCTGCTAGTCCTTCTCCCTCAACAAGAAAGAAAATCTTCTTCCTGTTTGATTTTGGACACTTGTGGATATCTGAGATTGGAGCATTTTCCCCATCGCAATGGTCTTTTGAATGAAGTCTCTCCTTCATTAAGTTTAAAACATGTTCTAATTTCCATTGTGATCTCTTCTTTGACCCAGAGATTATTTAGAAGTACATTTTATATTTTACAAACACATGAGAATTTTCTAGTTTTATTTTTATTTTCTGTCGATCTGTGGTCATATAATCTGTATGATGTCACTTCTTTGAAATTGGCTGAGATTTGCTTTATGGCCCAACAATTTAAAAAAATTTCTTTATGCATTTGAAAAGAACATTTGGTCTCCAGTTGTTTGGTATCTAAATACATGTATTTTCAACTAGGGTGTTCAAATATTCTATATCACAAATAGACAACTTTCAGAATGGGGAAAGATATTCGTATATTATAAATTGGACATTGATAACTGTCCAATTGATAACTATCTACAGAGAACTCAAATTAATCAACAACGACAACAAAGAAAAGGTAACAATCCTTTAGATCACTGGGCAAGAGAGAGAGAGAGATGAATAGAACCTTTTGTAAGGAAGACAGAAGAATGGCTAACAAACATACGAAAAAAATGCTCATTGTCCATAATCATCAGAGAAATGTAAATCAAAATCATCCTGAGATATCATCTAACCCCAGTAAGATTAGCCCACATCACAAAGTCCCAAAGCTGCAGATGCTGGCATGAATGAAGAGAAAAGGGAACACTCTTACACTGTTGGTGGGACTGCAAGTTAATATAGCCTCTTTGGAAAGAAGTATGGAGAATCCTCAAAAATCTCAAATTAGATCTTCCATTTGACCCCACAATCCCACTAGTAGGTACGTACTAAGAAGAAAAAAAAATCATTTTATCATAAGGACATTTTCACTAGATTATTTATCATGGCTCAATTCACAATTTACCAAGACATGGAAATAACCTAAACTCAGGAATGGATTAAAAATTGTGGTACATAAACACCATGGAATACTATTTAGCCATAAAAAGATGGTGACTTCACATCTTTTGGAATATCCTGTATGGAGCTGAAACACGTTCTTCTTAGTAAAGTATCACAAGAATGGAAAAGCAATTATCCAATGTACTCAATACTAATATGAAGCCAGTAGAGGATCCGATGCATGCCCACAGAGGTGAAAAGCTCATCTCAATTCAAGTTGGAGGGAGGGTAATGGGAGAGGGAAACGGTTTGGGGTGTTCTCACTGAATGGGCACAGGTGGCGGTGTTTGGCACACCTTTTGTGTGTGGGACATAACCACAAGAGGGACTCTACCTAACAGAATCAAATATTTTGACCTGATTGTTTGTACCTTCACATTAACCTGAAACAAATTTACTTAAAAACAAAACAAAACAAACAAAAATATTCTATATCATAATTTTTTTTTTTTTTTGTAGAGACAGAGTCTCACTTTATGGCCCTCGGTAGCCGTGGCATCACACAGCTCACAGTAACCTCCAACTCCTGGGCTTCAGCGATTCTCTTGCCTCAGCCTCCCAAGTAGCTGGGACTACAGGCGCCCACCACAATGCCCGGCTATTTCTATATCATAATTTTTTTTGCTAATTCTATCAGTTACATAGAATTTTTAAAAAATATTTTAGCATGAATATGCATGTGCCTCTTTCATGTTGTAAATGTTTCATGGGGTAAAGTACAAATTTGGAATTACTATCTGTTAAATTAAACTTGCTTCCCATAATCTCTCTCCTTTTGGTCTTAGAGTACCATATTTTACTATTTATTTTGCACTCCCATGTATGATACACAGCCACATTTTTTGCCCCAAATTTCCAGGAAAATGCCCTTTGAGAAAGTGGTCAGCTTTTGACTGGAAGAAACACGTCTGTGAAGAGCTAATGCTCCCCTGGTAAATAGGCAGATTGCACTGCCCTCCTATAGTGAATTGCTCTGTGAAGGCTGTCCTTTCCCTCTCTGCTGGAAGCCCCCCTCTCTCTGTCACTTGGAGGCTATGGCTGAGATGGCCATGCATATGGTCAGCGAGATAGGAGCTTCTGAGATCACCCAGTCTATGAGGAATCAGGTGCATCCCTGGGGCCTGCGTGGGGTCCTGGGTCTCCTCTGCATGGTCAGGGCTTAGATCTTCACCCTCATCCTGCATGGCTGTGGCCCACCTCACCATCCCTGCCACCACTCCCTTCCCTGATCATGGTGCTTGGTGGAGGCCGCTGCAGGATCCTTTCCTGATCATGGTGCTTCCTGCATCCTTCTGGTCTGGAACCCCATGTTACTGGCAGGCCCAGTTGGGAGGGCCTGGCAGTTTCAGGGTGGGCTCAATTGCTCCTGAGCCATACTATCCATGTATCATGCATACTTCTATTTTTTTCTCAAAAATTTGTGCTGAAATAATATACATTACACATGGCAAAATACAGTGTATATTTTTCTCATATTAATGTAGTTCTTTCAGGTTTCTCTAGGTTAGTTACTTATTGCTAACAAATTATCCAAAAACTTAGTAGATTAAAACAACAAATATTTATTATTTCTAATAGTTTAAGAGAGTTAGGAATCTAGGAGCAGCTTAGTCTCTCATGAGGCTGTAGTCATCTGAAGGCCTGACTGGGGCTGGACCATCGACTTTCAAGATAGATCACTCAGAATGGTTGCTGGGAGGCCTGAGGTTCCCATTGTCTGTTGGCAGGAAGCCTAGGTTCTTTACCACATGGATCTCTTCAGAAGCCTGCTGTGTGTCCTCATGATGTGGCAGTGAGCTTCCTACAAAGCAAGCAACCCAGGGGAAAGAGATCAAGGAGGAAGCCACAAGTATTCTGTGGCCTAGTCTCATACTTTCACTGTTCCCATGTTATGCTCATTAAAAGTGACTCAATAAATACAACCCATTTTCAAGAGGAGGGCACTGGACGTGACCTTTGTAGGGAGAATTATCAATAAATTTGGGGGTCCATTTTAAAACCACCAAAATTAGTATTTGCATGTTATATTTTTTCCATTCTTTTCCTTCCAAACTATTTCTTTGTATTTTAGGTTTGGTGACAAATAATTTACATATATTTTATGCCAGTCTGTCAATCTTTGTATTTTAACTGGAAGATTTAGTCCATTTTCATGTAATGTAATTATTGATATACTTGAGTTTAAATCTACTATGTTGTTGCTTGAGTTCTCTTCTTCCTACCAGTGTGTTCCTTTTTCTCTAGTTTCTCTCCTTTTGGATTGAGATGATTGGGGGCTGGGTTTGAGTCTCTCTGAGGTCTGGTTCACTCTGATTGACCATGATTTCCAAGGAATGCCAGTTACTCACCTCTACTCCCATGAGCTGCTGAGAATTCTGCTCAGCCTGGGCTTCTACACACCCTCTTTCCGAACCAGCATGTACTTCAGGGAAGAGGGGCCCTAAGGGCTGACTTCTGTGATTTTTTTTTTTTTAATTTCCAGATTTTGGCTCTATAATTCTTCAATATCTTGTTGGTTCTCTAAATCTTTCAGGCAGAATCCTTGTAAAAGCCACTTTCCACTTGTTTGGGAAAGCTGTCCTGAATCTCCCAGCTTGCCTTCAGTGGAAGTGCAGGTTTATTGCATTTAATTTTCACAAATGATGGAGTAAGAATTGCTATGCCACGTGGTTCTGCTGGGCCTTGTCCAAGTGCACCTTTATGATTCAGCTGCCGTCCAGCTTCATGCGGACTCTCTTGCCCATAATTTTACTCTGGAAGACCAAGTTCTCAAGGATTGCCTCACGCCCAGCTGTCAGTGTTTGGCTCCTGGGATGCTTTTGCTTATCTTTTGTAAGGCTTTTTTGAGTTGGCTTAGGTAGAATTATCCTTTGGACAATGGAGACAACGTGCTTCCCACCGAACTTTTTTTCCAATTTGTGTACTATCCGGATCTGAATTTTCTGGAAAGATTTCAGTTGAGAAACGGGAACAAAGATTATGATAGCTTTCTGATCACCACCAACTTCAATTTCCTTGGATGCCATTATATTTAGCTCCTGGAGGTTAGCCTTAAGGCCTGAGTTTATCTCCAGCACCAGCAGGGCCTCAGAAATGCCTGACTTGAACCTGTCTTCTTGCCATTGGGCTTCACGATCTTGGTGCTGGAGCTGAACATGGCCTTCTCCTTGCAGAGAACTGGCTGAGAAAGAATCTGCTGGAATTTTGATTGCAATTACACTGAATTTATATATCAAACTGGAAGGAACTGATATCTTAACAATATTGAGTTTTCCTTTCCATGAATGTGAAATTTCTCTCCATTTATTTAGATTTGATTTCTTGCATTACTTTTGTACTGTTCTTCATATATGGCTTGTACATATTTTGTTAGATTGGTACCTAAGCACTTCATTTCTTTACCATTAATATAAATATTATTGTGTTTTAAATTTCAAGTTCAAATTATTCATTGATAGTATGTAGAAAATCAACTGACTTTTGTATATTAACCCTGTGTCCTGCAACCTCACTGTAATTGTTTACTAGTTTCAGAAGTTTTTTATTGTGTCTTTGGGATTTTCTACATAGACAATTCAGTCAGCTGTGAACAAAGTTGTATTTTGATTCTTTTCAATCTATATATTTTTCTTCACTTATTGCATTAGTTAGACCTTCCAATATAATATGAATGGTAAAAGAACTTGCTAGGAACTCAATGGGAAAACATCTACTTTCTCACTACTAAGTATAATATTAGGCATAAGTTTTTGTCTCAGCCAATAGAGAAGGATGGCTTTTGGATGACCTCTGTTCCTGTGAAAACCTCTGCCTCCAAAACCTCTAGAAATGCAAAGATAAACAGAGTAAAATCCCAATACAATAAGATCATATGATGAAGTTTGGGCATTTGAAGCATAGGCTAGGGTTTGTTGGGTTTGTTGAGTAGGGCGAGACATGTCTCCATATATTTAAAGTGAAAGAGAGAGTATTTTAGACTTTGGAACAGTACTTACAAAATGGTTTTTAAGACTTTATTCTTGGTTACTTCTTAGAGGAATCTAAGGGGTCACTGATATTTTTATTTTCTTTAGATTTGTACTGCTGCCATAAATTTTTCTGAGTAGATTCTCTTGAATCCAGTTTCTTTTATAGGGTTTCAAGGAAAGACCAAACAAATTCTTGGTATGAGGGCTGTCCTGGAATAAATTGTTGCTATCAGAGGGGTAAAAGATAGCCACATCCAGGGAAAAGGGACAGAATGTGGTTATGGAGGCTAGAGAAAAAGAGTAATCTAAAAGAGCCCACGTTTTTAAAGTGCAAAAACTCCACATAGCTCCTCTCAATTTAAGAAAGTTTTCACATGCTTGCAATCATTTGTTTTCTAAACCAATTTTTAAATGAATTAAACAGGGTCCTAAAGGTCAGTTTCTGGCTAAAGAAGATCAGTACTTGTTAGAAATAATTTTGTTTTGTTTATTTTTTGAGTGAAGAACTAAGAGTCCTTTACATCTTGAAAACCGTCAGGGGAAAAATATCCCAGTGAGGGAAAAAATGCAAAAAGAAAATATTGGAATAGAGTCTTTCCATAAATTGAATGTGTTTGCATTTGTTGAAGTTTATGAGATTTTACAGAGTGACAGATAATTTAGAACTGTTTGTTCTAAGAGGAGAGGAGGTTGTAAGATGTCCTCAAAATAATTCCATATGTTAACATGTGAGTCCTTGGAAAATTCAGTGTATGTTCTATCACCTCAAAAGCAACCCCACAGAGCAATGGCCTCTTAAGGCATAAAAGAAAAAGACACCATTGGCAGAACTGAACTGTTTATTTTTAAACACAGAGAACTAAAGAGTAATCAGAACTTAAATTAGGTATTTTAATATTATTTTTCTCAACAAGTACTAGGACGAATGCAGGTTGGAGGTTGGGGCATGTGTAAAAATCAGTCTATAGTTTCTAGGAGAAAACTTTCCCAAACAATATTGTAAAGGAAAGATAACAAGAAGTAGATGTCAGAGCCAAGAGAATTACCTCCAGTCCTAATTGTATCAAATATGATCTATGTATTTTACACTTAATTTCTTTTCACTTCATTTTTACATCTATAAAAGAAGTGTGGCAGGTCTGGCCTTCTCCGTCCCCAGTACCACCACACATGCTTCATAATCTTCTACCCCTTTCTTGTGGACTGTTGTATAGCCACCTGCATCTGGGGTATAAGGTGTTCATTAATGAGTCACATATAATTCATAGCAGAGGCTGGGGAGAGTAACAGAGATGGTAAAGTGAAAAAACGTTCTAAAGAAGGATTTTAAAAAAATCTTCCAATGATTATTAAAGGGGCAAGTACAGGTAAGAGTGTAGACTTTGAGAGTAGAGGTTAAAGGAAAAAGGCCATTTACTAGCTGCTGGTGGGTGACACATTGGAGGAAATTGAACAGGAAAGGAGAGCCGCCAAACCCCCACTGTTCTGTGGATCTTGTGTGTTACTACGGATTTAACCAGCTCTTCCTTGCACTAGTGAGGAAAAAGACAATAGTATGGAGATAATAAACAACAAAGTGCTATCCAAATGCAAATAATTCCAGCTCCATCCATGTAAACATGAAAGAGGTAAATTCTCCATCTTTCTTTAAGGCTGCATAATATTCCATGGTGTACATATAGGAACTTCACATGAAAGCTATAACCCAGTTACAACCTAAGAATAGGGAGAAAAGGGAAAGGGAGTGAAGGGAGGGGGAAGGAGGGGGATTAATGGGATTATACCTGCAGTGCATCTTACAAGGGTATATGTGAATCCTAGTGAATGTGGAATGTAAAGGTCTTAGCAAAATAACTAAGAAAATGCTACAAAAGCTATGTTAACTAATGTGATGAAAATGTGTCAAACGATCTATGAACCAAAGGTATGGTGCCCCACGATCATACTAATGTACACAGCTATGGTTTAATAAAAATAAATAAATATAAAAAAATGCAAATAATTAATTTTAATTAGTTAGTGAAAGTTACTTAGTTGCAAATATCTGTCCACAGGGAATCATTCTGGGCTGTGATGTTGTCCTCATACTTATATTCATTCATTCACCAGGTTTTGTTAATTCTATCCTAAAAGGGATTCAAATTCAGTGGAATAGAGCTTAGTTTCTCATAAATCTGAAGTAAAAGGAAGTGGCCTTACCCTTCTTAAGGTAACCAAAAAATGGGGCAACCAAAAAATGGACAAAATTTGAATAATATTAATAGATTTTAGACATTGGTCTATAATCTCTCAAAGAAAGAAACAAAATAAAAGAGAGGCCTATCCCTGTCTCAGATCACTGTATAGACAGAACTTCCAGACCACAGAGTAAGATAGGAGAACCTGAGCAGAGCCCAGTAATTGTATGAGTTGAAGAGACAGCTTGGAGCCTGGGGAGACCCGAGCCATTAGAGGTCATAGGGCAGATGTACCACAGAATGGTGAGTTGTACAGAGAGTGAGTGAGCTTTGAAAATCTGTAGAAGAGGGCAGTGCCTGTGGCTCAGTGGGTAGGATGCTGACCCCACATACCAATGGGTGGTGGGTTCGAACCCAGCCCTGGCCGAACTGCAACAACAACAACAAAAATAGCCGAGCCTTGTGGCGGGCACCTGTAGTCCCAGCTACTTGGGAGGCTGAGGCAAGAGAATTGCCTAAGCCCAGGAGTTGGAGGTCGCTGTGAGCTGTGATGCCATGGCACTCTACCAAGAGCGATAAAGTAAGACTCTGTCTCTAAAAAAATGAAAAAAAATCTGTAGAAGATCACACTCAAGTTTTCAGTAGAATACTAATTAGCACATGATGTGAAAAAATTACACACCCTGAGGAAAGGACTACCTGAAATTAGCAGAGGGAACAATTTCCAGATCTCACATTTGATATAGTTTATGCCAAACTAGTCAGGATACAAACCTTTATAATTCAAAGGGCAAGAAATAATGTACTCAGAAAGTTTATTGAATCAGTAATAGGGAAGAGTTAGCACTAGAATAAAGCCTGTTATGTTGCTCTATAAAAGCTTAAGAGAAAGCCTTAAGCTATTTAAAGAAATGTAACTATTACCTAGAAGAAACTTTAAAAACATTTATAAGAATAAAAGATATCAAGCACAGAACTAAGTAAAATCCACAATGTCTGAAATCCAATTAAAAATTCAAGGCATGCAAAGAAGCAGAAAAAGTTCATAACTCATAGAAGGAAAAAATATCTATAGCTTCAAAATGAAACAAATGACAATATTAGTAGACAAAGACAGTAAAATAACCACAATAGATAAAAGATTTGAGTCTGTGAAGTACAGACATGAAAGATATAAAATAGACTCAAATTAAGTTTCTAAACATAAAAATACAGTATCCTAAATGAAAATATATTAGATAGGATTAATAGGAGACTAGATGCTGCAGAAGAAAAGATTAGTGAACTTCAAGATGTAAGATAAAAATGGCCCATAATGAAACACAAGTAAAAAAGACTAAAAGAAAATGAACACAGCACTGATGAGCTGCGGGACAATTTCCAATAGCCTATATGCATGTATGGAGGAAAGGGAGGGAAGGCAAAAATCATTTGGAAAAATATCCACAAATTTTTCAAATCAGTGAAAATGTCAAGAAACTCAACAAACCCCAGACAAAAGAGACATAAAAAAATACACTAAGGCAGGGTGGCTCCTGTGGTTCAAAGGAGTAGGGCGCTGGCCCCATATGCTGGAGGTGGTGAGTTCAAATCCAGCCCCAGCCAAAAACTGCAAAAAAAAAAAAAAAAAAATACACTAAGGCAAATTAAAAACAAATAAAGCAATGAGGAATAGAACATCTTAAAAGTAGTCAGAGAAAGTAGACATATTATATGTAGAGAAAAAAATGATAAGAATGATAACACACTTAACAGATACAATTGAGCCAGAAGAAAATGGAACAACATCTTTAAAGTACTAAAAACAAACAAACCTAGAATTCTATAGTGAAAATATCTTTCAAGAAAAAAAAAAAGGGTAAAGAATGAGCTGGAGTTTTTGGTATATGAAAGCTAAAATAATTCATCACCAGAAAGCACTGTAATAAAATATTAAAGAAAATGTTTGAGATAGAAGGAAAACTATACTAGAAGAAAATAGGAATCAAGTCAAAAAAGTGAAAAGCATCAGAAATAGGGATCTAGTCAAAAGAGTGAGAAAAATTAGAAATGGCATATATAATTTTTGTCATTTAAAAATGTCTTTGAAAGATGACTAGTGAAAGCAAAAATAATATATTGTGGGATTTATAACATTTAGAATAAAATATGAGACACCAACAGAATAAAATCTAGGAGGGGGATAGAGAATTACATCATTACAAAGCTTTTATACTACATATGAGGTGGTATAATATTACTTGAAGTCAAACTATAAAAAATGTACTGTAAACCTTAAATCAACCACAGAAAGGATTTATTTCTAATAATCTAAAAAAGAAAAGAAAAAAGAAGAACTTTAAAAAATTCAGATAAACAAAAAGAGAAAAAACAAATGTGGGAGGAAAAACACATTGGTTATCTAAAACCTAATCATATCAATAATCACATTAAGTATAAATCATGAAATAATTTATTAAAAAGCAGAGACTGTCACATTGGATATAAAAGCCAGATCCAGATATATGCTGCTTACAAGAAACACACCTTAAATATAAAAATTTGTTAAAAGAACAGGAAAGATGGTATCACTAATAAAAAGAAACCTGAATTCAAGGTAGGACTTGTGGAATGGTGAAGTAAGAGCCCCTAAAAATCTAATATTCTCTAAAAGTAATGAGAAAAAGTGTCAAAATCACCCTTTTCTGAATTACACAAATCATGGAAAAGCTTGTAATAATTTAAGGATCATTTATCAAAGAAAAGTAGCCAAATATCAGTAAGAACAGTGACCTTGTCTCTTAACTTGTCTCTTCTTCTCTTTTTTCCAGCTTGAAAAGTAGCAGTATAAAAGCCATTGAAATAAAAAACTAGGTTTGAAGCTCCTTAAAAAGTCATATTCCCAGAGAATTGTCAATATTTGACCTGAATCAGGGCTCTCACAATGGAAAAAGACTTTCCCCAAGGGCATGAAAACAATTAGTGGCAATTATTTAATATTGCAACTGCCTGAGGTAGCAATACCAGTTAGGGCAAACAAGAGGCTGGCCAAAACACTTAAAAGGAAGATCTGGGTAGTGAAATGTCCATAAAGGGTCTTTGGAAAAGTTCGGTACCTTCCTTAGGATTTAGAAGGTTATTCACATGTGTAGGACTGTGTGAATTTTCAGGAAAGAATTGAGAAGGTCCTAATCCAGTGGTTTTCAACCTTCCTAATGCTGCAGCCCTATAATACAGTTCCTATGGGTTGCGACCCACAGATTGAGAACCACTGTCCTAATCTCTCAACTCTGATGCTGAGGCTACATGCAAGCAGAAAGTGAAGGATAGGGCAGAGCTAGATTGCTGGATTGTTGAAGATGTGTGTCCCAACAAATGTACAAAACTTGACAAAGCATTTAAGATTTAAGGTTTATTGGCCTAATGTATTTAAGGAAATATCTATATGTTATATCTACATAACCTGCCTAAGCTCAATCAGGAAGAAATAGAACTCCTCAATAGACCAATATTGGGTACTGAAATTGGAGTAGCAAAAAAAAAATCTTCCAACAACAACAAAAAAATCCTGGACCAGATGGCTTTATACCTCAATTTTACCAACTCTACAAAGAACTGATGCCTATACTGCAGAATTTATTGCAAAATAGTCAGAAGAAAGAACTGCCCCATATCTCACTATATGAAGCTAATATTATCTTGATACCAAAGCCAGGAAAGGAAACAACAAAAAAAGAAAACTACAGACCAATGGTATTGATGCAAAAATTCTCAGTAAAATATTAGAAAACTGGATTCAGCTGCACATCCGAAAAAAAAAAAATTCACCATGACCAAGTGTACCAGACATTCTTAGGTTCTGAGCTTACAAAGATGTATAAAGCATATTGCTTTCCCTCAATAACATTTTGTTGTCTCAAAGGAGAAATAGATGTAAACCAAATCCTTAGAGAGAACTATAGTTAAATAATCTGAATTGATTGCAAAATTATAGTGAACAATTATAATTAAACCTAATAATATGTATAATTTAATCTATTAAGTAACAATTTAAGTTTATTTGAGCACCTCTTTAAGTCTATAATTAAATAAAACAAATTATAGGTACTATACATTAGAATACACATGTTTTAATTCCTACTTAGCAACTGTTCAGAGTTCAAGTTAAAAAAAATCACAGGTATTGCTGTAAATACTTGGATCAGGTGTATCTAGAGGAAAGTATTGGTATCAGAGTGCAAGTGTGCAGAGTAGGTAGTCTTTACCACACAGCTCTCACAGAAAGGAATGTTAGCCAGGCTTTCTGTGTGGGTGGGTGATAATTTAAGACCTACAGAATTATGTTTTCTATTCACTGGACCATATGTAGTTTCATTGAAGACAGAAAGAATGTCTTTTATCTCTGAAGTTACAATGTCTAGGCCTGGATATCCAATATACAGACTAAACAGATGTGTAGGGGATAAGAAAAACACAAGCACCAAAAAAAAAAAAAAAAAGAGAAAAAAAGATTCAGAAAGAATTTACTATTTGATGCTTCCAGAAATTATCAAAGTAGTTATGATGGGGGTGTGGGAAAAAGAATTTTGATAAGTTCATTATGCATGTCACATTTTCGTATTGGTTTTTTTTTTGTGAAGCATCCATGGTTGGGGGAGAGGTACATAGAATAATCCTTTCAGTGCTTAGGGCCTATCAAGGCTTTAATTCAGTTCTAACAATGCCTACTCTAGTGCTTATCAAACAGTAAATGGACATAGAATATGTGAATAAATAAGACTTTATCACTATGCAATATATCTAACAAAACTGCACCAGTACCGCTTAAATTTATGTAAGAAAAAAAGTTTGTGGTATGTCTATGTGCTCAAGTCTAACAGGGGCTCTAGAAATGTGTTTTGAGTGAGCCGTTATAGAATATATACTGTCTTGCCTGAAAACTCAGATAATGGATATCTCAAGTTCATTAAGTAACAAAAGCACAAAGGTAATAAAGTCTACATATGAATAATCAAATCCTTGTTCTTTAACCCAAAGTTCAAGTATGAAACAAAGTCATCAAATAGAACTCCTAATAATTAAATGTAAATTGCTTCTAAGAACAAAGAAATGGTGCCTTTTGTGAATATTTACCTTAAGAGTCTTAGCAATACTAATAGCAAATTTAAAGTTAATTTCAACCTTATTTATTTATTTTAAATAAATAAATCCTTTGTTTAAAATGCTTCCCAGTCATTTTATTAATTCCAGGGCAGATAGGAGATGAAAGTTTATAACACTGGCCATTTTGACAGATATTAACAGTCTCTGTAGGCAGAAACCAATACTCCTCTTTTAAAATAATTGCATCAACTTAACTAGATAGATTGATGGACTTAGTTTGGTATTCTTTACATATGGCCTTGGTTTTCCTATTTTGCAGCAGAGGGAACTATGTGCAAAAAAGTGCTTCCAGGATGTCTACTGGAAAATCAGTGTTAAGACACAAACCCTATCCCAGTCATTTAATTCATAGCTTTTTTTTTTTTTTATTGTTTATGATTCATTGAGGGTACACAGAACCAGGTTACCTTGATTGCTTTTGTTAGATAAGGACCCTCTTATATTTGTGTTCCCCCCTCAAAAGGTGAACCCTATCCCTTGACCCCCACGCCCTCTCCCTTTCTCAGCTTTCCCCGTCCCCCACCCCCACTGTGTACTAGGACCTTAATTGTCCTCCTATCAGAATTGAGTACATAGGATTCTTATTTCTCTATTCTTGTGATGCTTTACTAAGAATAATGTGTTCCACATCAAGAACATTGTTTCAAAAAGTAGGTCATGACACACTAGGTCAAGAGAGCAATTTTACAGACAAGACGAGCATTAAAAAATAGAAAATATCAGAATGCATCACATGTAGTAAAGTTATTATTTTGTGAAACAGTTGATTTAGCTGTATATGTGTGTGTGTATACTAGGTCATGATGTATTTCTTACATGGGTTGCAGTTAAAAAAGATTTAAAAGCACACTGTACTAATGCTTCTTCTTTCCAAAAGATATACTTTAGTTCAGACTGGGTGCAACAAGCTAATAATGTACATTTATGGGCTACTTCCCAATAAAAGGCAATTATCTTAAGTGGTACTTTGGAAAATATAATGTCAAAAACTTGAGAAATACTTTGTGACCTCATCACAGAGCTATCCATCTTCCCTGGCATTCAACATCTAGGTGAAGTCTGAAGTATTTGTTGATAAATCCTCAAATATGCAATAGTAAACATAGGAGAAATACAGTGAGACTAAAATTCTGACTGATTCAATTTTTCCATCTTCAACTGAACATTGGTTTCATGAAGAAAGATGTTGCGACAAATAAACTGACACCCCAGAAAGAATTTCCCTTTCATTCTAACAAGACCAGAATTTCATGATTTTTTCTCTTAGATTTTCAAGAGGTATCCATTTTAATTTTCGGGGGCTTATTTTAGAAAAGAGAATGCGCTCCTCATGGGTAATTATTTGGAATGAACTCATCTCCCTGTTGCTGCCAACTCACCTTCACTCACAAGGAAATGCTAAAGAGCTGGAGAGAAACACAGAAACCATCTTCAAGAGGATAATTAATTCCTGGTCTTTGATTCCAAACTTTCTAACCATAATCAAAGACAGAGAAAACACTGTTGGGTGCTCTGGGCACCCCACACTTGCTCTGTGTAGGAGCTCATACTTCTAATTGAAGAAGTCTTAACATATCTCTTTGCCAGAGTAGACACCATGCAAATTTATCTCTTAAAACTGTTTCTTCTCTTCTTGTGTCCTTCTTTGCCCCTCTATTCATTTCCTTGCCATCATTCAGTACCTTTACCTGGCCCACCTGGGTATCTTGGACACTCTGTGAAGGTCTCTCATCACCTGCTAGTCACAGTATAATATTGCCTAGAGATCGTTTCCTCTCTCATCAAACTGCCCAGTCCTATGAGTCATTATCCTCAGACCTCAATTTTCTGCTAGATGGTAATGAGTATTTACTGGTGTTCTGGATAAATGAAGCTTTCACGAATGCCCTGATTAATTAGAACATTGATCAAAACCAAGTGCAATATTCAAATAATTTGGTGCTACTATCTGCTGGTATAATATTATTATTTGCTAATTCAACAAGGAGAATTAAAAATATTCCTATCAGCAGAGCTTGCAAAGAAGGTAGAGAATGTTTCCTAGGAGGGTGGGAGGATGCTAGGATGGGAGGTGACTGACCTCTGATAATCTTTCTATAGGGCCTTTTCCACTTGGCTGACAGTAAAGCCTCAGGAACTGCCCAAGAGACAGTCTGGAGGCCTGGAGCTTGTCCCCACTTGCTAAAGAGCTGACATTCCTTCCAGTCTTCCAGCTCTAAATTTCTGTGTTCAAAGTAGTCCCAGGTGGGAAACTTCCTCCTCCAGCTCCTTCATTGACTTGGTCCTGTACCTACCATCACCGTTTGCCTGCAGACTCTGGCTGGTTCAGTTTCTTTGCTTCAAAAGCGATGTTAGCCCACAATTAGGATGATTATTCATGCTAGTTTGCCTGGTTCAATCTGGTTGATGCCTGTTGTCCCAATGTAATTAATAATAGTGCCACCTCTGCTTTATAAATGCACAGTTTGAATGATAAGTTGTATGGCCACCTCACTTAGGTGAGTAGAGGCTAGATTGCATGGCCAAACTGAAGAACTGTATACTGATAGCTATCTTGTCCTCATTTTCTTATAGTTTAGAGGCCTTTATAATTGCTAAGTAAGATGACAAAAGTACACATAACTAACTTTCCTTACCAGAACAGGGCTCCCAGCACATTTTTATTAAAATATTTTTCCTTCTTGTTGTTGTATACATTTCCTGGTCTGAAGTTCAGTTCAAGGTAAATCCACCTCTCTCTGTTACAAATTCATGGGAGCCCCGGAAGTTGGGCTCCTTCCTCCTACTAGAGCACAAGTAGGTTTACTGTAGCTCCAGTAACCAGCTCTGCCTTGGGACTCATGATATTTAGTCTACAACTCTGTAAGCAATAGGCTTTATTCCTGGAAAGAAGGAAAAAAAAAGTCTCAAAAAAGTAAATAAAGCATTTCATATGATTTTTTCCTAAGTGTTCCAAAATTAAAATGCAAATTCCTGCCTTGGGAAGGCAGAGGTAGGTATATCATTTGCTTTCAATACTAAGACCTTTAAGACCACAGACAGGGAGGTAGAGATTAAAATAAAACCTGAACACAGTCTTTTATCTGTCTATGCATTTCTATCTTAGAGGAGCCAGTGGAGTCTGGTTGAATATTTTGAAAACTTGATTATTATTATACCTTGCATGTGGTAGAAACTCACTATTCACCCAAACATGCCAGGCTTTTGCTCACAGTACATCTTTGTTTAGTGGAAGTCCAGTCTTACATTTGTCATATTCTCCTACCCAAACCCTGGCACATCTAAACAAGGACCTCGAAGTTGCTATTCTAGTGAACGTCTTACCTTTTTTTAAGATGCTACTTTGAGAATCCCCAGCCTCTGACAGACCACTAAGAAAAATAGCTGCTTACTCTGGGGTCTTGGGAGTTAGAATTTTATGCTAGTCTGGGACTCAGAGCACTTTGTTTCAGTGCTGGCTTATTGGTGTTAGCCCGGTAAGTTTGGTGATGTCAATGAAGCAGGATGCTCAGGGCATAATAGAGGGTGGACGCAGGACGGTGCCCTCCTGGCTCTGCCTGTTATTAATGTCCCACATCTGGCATGTCTTATAACCTCTCTGTCCCTCGGTTTTCTCATCTCTGAAGTGGGGATGACAATAGTCTCTAGATCATAGGGTTGTGTGAGGCATGAAGGAGTTCTTAGACATCAGGTACTTGGAACAGAGCTTGGAAGCTGGGCAGAGAATAGGAAGAGCAAACAGCAAGCATCAAATAGCCGAATCTTTGTAGGTCTCTTTTTTACACCAGCTCTCCTTGGTCCCTCTTCCCTATCCCCTTTCTTTTGAGCTTCTCTTGCATTTGGATCACACTGGTTAGCAATTCTTTTCTTTTCTTTTCTCAAAAGAGTGTGACCTTCTCAGGAACTAGCTAAAGCCTGACAATAGTAGATGATGAGTCTATGTTCCTTGCCTGAGCAAATTAATACGACCTAAAAGAGTCAGAATGGATCATTGCCTGTTGGTTTAGCAGGACCACATGGGATAAATCAAATAGCTAGGATTGTGCTCCATTTATTCCAAACACCCATAATTGTGGCCACAGTGTAAGGACGAAAGAACCACATTTTATATAGGGTGCTTTCTGTAACAGTGTCCCCAAACAGGGACTTTTCAAATGTTTTTTTGACTACCGAACACTTTCTTCAAAGGACCTCTTATGAAGAATCAGGGATTAACAGATAAAAGCAGAGTAGCTCTCTCTGAGGTAGCCTGGGAGCCAGAACCCCATGGTTTGACCTGCATTCTCCTTGTGAGCTCTCACTGAGGGGATCTCTCTGTGAAGTACTATTTACAAGTCATTGGTCTGAGCAGGGATTTTATTACCATGCTTCAGTGAGCTCAGGGGTTCTTGAAAAGGGCATCTCAGTAGTAGTGAATGGGGTAAAGGGACAGGAGGCCAGGGGTGGATGTCAGGACTCAATTTCTCCTTCACCCCCCTCATGCCAGATTCTGCTATTATCTACTGATGGTTAGTAAGGGTTTAACTTAAAGATTAGCTTAAAGACATTTGAAAACCATTAGTCTGGACAGATGGAACAATCACTTGGAAATTGTCATTGGAAAATTTATTCCAGTACTTATCATCTAAACATTTCTTTTTACACAGGGTACTTTACATTGAGAAGTGGTTCCTTCAGGAGAAATATTGTGATGCGATGAAACGTTTAGGGTAGGAACTGGAATTTCTGGCTTCCAGTCCTAGCTTTGGTCTGGATGCCACACGTCCTGATGTTTGTCCTGCCAAATGTCTCTTGTTTGCTATACCTCTCCTCAAGCTTCCCTGGCAGTAGGCTGAAGCAGGTGGGAAGTGGTGGATGGTAAAGGATTTTATGTTAGTGCAAGTGTTCCAAGAAACAGTCACCTAGACAGGATTCTACTTGGAAGAGATGAATAAAGGAAAAAAGAGAGCATATAAGGAAAGAAGCATAAAAGGCAAAGGAGCATCCCTTTGCCTACAAGGAAAAAAAAATGGAGCAAGCTGAAGAAGGTGTGGAGAACCCTGAGCCTGAGACACAGATCTGGCCCCAATGAAAGTGTGAGGGGAGGAAGGAGGGATGGGCAGGAAAGAGTCTCAGCCTATGCTCAGTTCTAAGAAAATTTGGGCCAGTGACTGGGGAGTCCTTCAGTCAAAGCCACTGCTTGGAGGAGTCCTGTATCTTATGGCATGGGCCTGCCTTATTTCTCCTGTCACCTGTAGGGGCTAGAGGCAGTCAGGGGAAAATGTGGCCTGGCTGTGAGTCCAGAAGGCTACAAGTGGGCCTTTCTTGGTCACATTCTTGCAGTGGAAGACGTGAGTGGCACGCTTTTATGGCTGCCACAGGCTTGCACGCTATTTCCTGATCATTGTCCTAGACAAATTACACTTCAAAGCAATAATTCCTGAAAGTTAGACTAGACAGTGGTGAAATTAAAAAACAAACTAAAACCCAAAACAAACCAAAAAAAGCAGCATGATGAGTTTTCCATAGAACTAAACTTACTAAAACAACTGTTCTTTATTCTTAGATGATGTCCTTCCTTAACATTTGCGGGGGTGAGGGGGTGGGCATTAAAATATCCTTTTATTTTTAATGAAATGCAAGTGAGACTAGGGAGTAATGACATTTTTAATGTTCTTAACCTGGAAAATTTAAAAGTAGGCTTCAGTATGGTGATCCCAACATAATTCATAATTTTATTGGGTATGTCAAAAAGACAAAGACAGACAGCTATAAGGTAATTGTAAACCATAAAGCACAGTTCAAATGAAAAAAGTTTATTGTTAATTATTTTTTTTCTCTCGGAAACAGGAGGAGAATAATCAGTATCAAAAATTTACATTGAGACCTTCTGGACAGCTGAATATGTGGCAGTTCATGGAGGATGTGTTATCCCTTCCCCCACACCTTGCTCAAGGAGTCTCTTCATCTGTATCCTTTGTAATAGGCTGATAAAGAGTGACCTCCAGAAGAGCTACGCCGGATCCGTGATCGGCACCTTCCCACCTCCAGAAGAGCTGCGCTGGGAACCTTCATTGGCACCCTCTCCGACCTCTGGAAGAGCTGCGCAGGGACCTGTGATCGGCACCCTCCCAGATCCTGGTAAGAGCTGTGCCGGGACCTTCCTGGACCTCCAGAAGAGCTGCACGTCCCGAACCCCGGTAAGAGCTGCACAGGGACCCACTACCCCACCTGCCAGGCCTCCCCATGCCCTGACCAGGAACTCGGGGAGCAGCCCAACCCCACCTCCTCCTCCTGTACCCTCCCTGCCTCCATCCTGCCTCTGTGCAGAGCCCTTCTCCTGGCTAGAGACTGCTGGAGCCTTCGGGTCTCTGTGCCAAAGTCACTGGGCGCCAGGCACTCCCAAAACCGTGTGCACCACCCCCTGCCCTATTGCTGGATTGGGGGTGTCAAACTCTGGAGCTGCTCCCACAACCAGAACTCCCTGGCTGGGGCAGCCCCAGAAGAGCTACACAGGGTCACTCCCTACAAAGATCCAGCAACAATAGAGTGATCCCCCTGGGTCTAATCTCAGAGAGACACCAACCCAACTCTGAGGACGGCCAGAGGCAATGGTGAAAAACAATCATGAGATGAAATCAAAGGAAATACTCTGGCAATATGAATAATCAGAGTAGGTCAACTCCCCCAAGGATCAATGGGGCAGACACAGCACTAGATCTCATGCAAAAACAAATAGCTGAGATGTCAGAAATTGAATCCAGAATCTGGATAGCAAATAAGATCAAATTAGAATTTCAAGCAGTAACCCAAAAGATGTCTCAAGAATTCAACAAATTCAAAGACCAAATGACCAAAGATTTTGACACATTGAGACAAGAAGTTGCATCCCTCAAAGATCTGAAAAACACAGTAGAATCCCTCAGTAACAGAATGGAGCAAGCAGAAGGAAGGATTTCTGACATTGAAGACAAAGCTTTCGAACGCTCCCCAACTCTCAGAGAGGAAGACAAATGGAGGGCAAAAACAGATCACTCTCTCAGAGAGCTCTGGGATAATTCGAAGAAAACTAATACTCATCTTATAGGGATCCCTGAAAGTGATGGTGTGGCTTCACAAGGCACAGAGTCTCTTCTCCATGAGATTATGAATGAGAACTTTCCAGACATGCCGAGATATTCTGAAATTCAGATAGCAGACAGTTTTAGAACTTCAGCACAACTCAACCCGAATAAGACATCTCCCAGAAACATCATAATCTATTTCACTAAAGTTAATATGAAGGAGAAAATTCAAAAGCAGCCAGACGAAAGAAGACCATCACCTATAAGGGGAAGAATATTAGAATACCTGCAGATTTCTCTGCTGAAACCTTTCAAGCTAGAAGAGGATGGTCATCGACTTTTAATCTCCTAAAACAAAATGACTTTCAACCCAGGATCCTGTACCCAGCTAAACTGAGTTTCACTTATGATGGAGAAATTAAATACTTTAACAACATTCACATGTTGAAGAAATTTGCCACAACTAAACAGCTCTCCAGAATATTCTCAGACCTATCCTCCATAAAGACCAGTGTACTCCTCCACCACAAAAGTAAACCTACCGAGAAATTTTTGATCAAATTCCAACTTCTGTAGTTGCAAAAGGATTAAAAATGTCCACCGGACTCTTGAAAGGCTTATCAATATTCCCAATTAATGTGAAGGATTTAAATTGTTCTCTAAAGAGGCATAGTTTGGTTGACTGGATACAAAAACTCAAGCCAGATATCTGATGCATACAAGAATCTCATCTTACATTAAAAGACAAATAATAGACTCAAGGTGACGGGATGGTCATCTATACTACAGGCAAATGGAAAGCAGAAAAAAGCAGGCATTGCAATCCTATTCGCAGATGCAATAGGCTTTAAACCAACCAAAATAAGGAAGGATAAGGATGGACACATCATATTTGTTAAAGGTAATACTCAATATGATGAGATTTCAATTATTAATATTTATGCACCCAACCAGAATGCACCTCAATTTATAAAAGAAACTCTAACAGACATGAGCAACTTGATTTCCTCCAGTTCCATAGTAGTTGGAGATTTTAACACCCCTTTAGCAGTGCTGGGTAGATCCTCCAAAAAGAAGCTAAACAAAGAAATCTTAGATTTAAACTTAACCATTCAACATCTGGACTTAACAGACATCTACAGAATACTTCATCCCAACAAAACTGAATACACATTCTTCTCATCAGCCCACACAACATACTCCAAAATCGACCACATCCTGGGCCACAAATCTAACCTCAGCAATTAAAAAAAAATAGAAGTTATTCTTTGCATCTTCTCAGACCATCATGGAATAAAAGTTGAACTCAATAACAACAGGAATCTGCATACCCATACAAGAACATGGAAGCTAAACAACCTTATGCTGAAGGATAGATGGGTTATAGAGGAGATTAAGAAGGAAATCACCAAATTTTTGGAACAAAACAACAATCAAGACACGAATTAGCAGAACCTCTGGGATATTGCAAAGGCAGTCCTAAGAGGGAAATTTATAGCACTGCAAGCCTTCTTCAAGAAAATGGAAAGAGAGGAAGTTAATAACTTAATGGGACATCTCAAGCAACTGGAGAAGGAAGAACACTCCAACCCCAAACCCAGCAGAAGAAAAGAAATAAACAAGATCAGAGCAGAATTAAATGAATTTGAAAACCAGAGAATTATACAACAGATCAAGAAATCCAAATGTTGGTTTTTTTTAAAAGGTCAATAAAATAGATAAACTTTTGGCCAACCTAACCAGGAATAAAAGAGTAAAATCTCTAATTTCATCAATCAGAAATGGTAAAGATAAAATAACAACAGACCCCTCAGAAATTCAAAAAATCCTTAATGAATATTACAAGAAACTTTACTCTCAGAAATATGAAAATCTGAAAGAAATCGACCAATACTTGGAAGTACACCACCTACCAAGACTCAGCCAGAATGAAGTGGAAATGTTGAACAGGCCTATATCAAGTTCTGAAATAGCATCAACTATACAAAATCTCCCTAAAAAGAAAAGCCCAGGACCAGATGGCTTTATATCAGAATTCTACCAAACCTTTATAGAAGAACTAGTACCTATATTACTAAACCTCTTCCAAAATATAGAAAAAGAAGGAATACTACCCAACACATTCTACGAAGCAAACATCACCTTGATCCCCAAACCAGGGAAAGACCCAACAAGAAAAGAAAATTATAGACCAACATCACTAATGAATATTGATGCAAAAATACTCAATAAGATCCTAACAAACAGAATCCAACAACACATCAAAACAATTATACACCATGACCAAGTGGGATTTATCCCAGGGTCTCAAGGCTGGTTCAATATACGTAAATCTACAAATGTAATTCAGCACATAAACAAACTAAAAAATAAAGACCATATAATTCTCTCAATTGATACAGAAATATCCAGCATCCCTTCATGATCAGAACACTTAAGAAGATTGGTATAGAAGTGACATATCTTAAACTAATAGAGGCCATCTACAGCAAACCCACAGCCAATATCGTACTGAATGGAGTTAAAGTGAAATAATTTCCACTTAGATCAGGAACCAGGTCAGGTTCCTTATTGTCTCCATTGCTCTTTAACATCGTAATGGAAGTTTCAGCCATTGCAATTAGGGAAGAAAAGGTGAACAAGGGTATCCACATAGGGTCAGAAGAAATCAAACTTTCACTCTTTGCAGATGATATGATTGTATATCTGGAAAACACCAGGGATTCTACTACAAAACTCTTAGAAGTGATCAAGGAATACAGCAATATCTCAGGCTACAAAATCAACACCCATAAATCTGTAGCCTTTATATATACCAACAATAGCCAAGCCAAAAAAAACAGTCAAGGACTCTATTCCTTTCACAGTAGTGCCAAAGAAGATGAAATATTTGGGAGTTTATCTAACAAAGGACGTGAAAGATCTCTATAAAGAGAACTATGAAACTTTAAGAAAAGAAATAGCTGAAGACGTTAACAAATGGAAAAACATACCATGCTCATGGCTGGGAAGAATCAACATCGTTAAAATGTCTATACTACCCAAAGCAGTATATAATTTTAATGCAATTCCTATCAAAGCTCCATTGTCATATTTTAAAGATCTTGAAAAAATAATACTTTGTTTCATATGGAATCAGAAAAAACCTCAAATAGCCAAAACATTACTCAGAAATAAAAACAAAGCAGGAAGAATCACGCTACCAGACTTGAGAGTGTACTATAAATTGATAGTGATGAAAACAGCATGGTATTGGCACAAAAACAGAGAAGTAGATGTCTGGAACAAAATAGAGAACCAAGAGATGAATCCAGCTACTTACAGTTATTTGATCTCTGACAAGCCAATTGAAAACATTCAGTGGGGAAAAGATTCCCTATTTAACAAATGGTGCTGGATGAACTGGCTGGCAACCTGTAGAAGATTGAAACTGGACCCACACTTTCACCATTAACTAAGATAGACTCTCACTGGATAAATGATTTAAACTTAAGACATGAAACTATAAAAATACTTAAAGAAAGTGCAGGGAAAACTCTTGAAGGAATCGGCCTGAATATTTCATGATGAGGACTCCCCAGGCAATTTAAGCAGTATCAAAAATACACTACTGGGATCAAACTAAAAATCTTTTGCACAGCCAAGAACATAGTAAGTAAAGCAAGCAGACAGCCCTCAGAATAGGAGAAAATATTTTCAGGTTATACCTCCGATAAAGGTCTAATAACCAGAGTCCACAGAGAACTCAAACGTATTAGCAAGAAAAGAACACTTTATCCCATCTCAGGGTAGGCAAAGGACTTGAAGAGAAACTTCTCTAAAGAGGACAGACGCATGATCTACAGATACATGAAAAAAAGCTCATCATCATTAATCATCAGAGAAATGAAAATCAAAACTACTTTGAGATATCACCTAATCCCATTAAGAGTAGCCCACATAACAAAATCCCAAAACCAGAGATGTTGGCGTGGATGTGGAGAAAAGGGCACACTTCTACACTGCTGGTGGGAATGCATACTAATATGTTCCTTCTGGAAGGATGTTTGGAGAACACTTAGAGACCTAAAAATAGACTGCCATTCGATCCTATAATTCCTTTACTAGGTTTATATCCAGAAGACCAAAAATCACAACATAACAAAGACATCTGTGCCAGAATGTTAATGGCAGCCCAATTCATAATTGCTAAGTCATGGAAGAAGCCCAAGTGCCCATTGACCCACGAATGGACTAGCAAATTGTGGTACATGTATAGCATGGAATATTATGCAGCTTTAAAGAAAGATGGAGAGTTTACCTTTCATGCTTACATGGATGGAGCTTGAACATATTCTTCTTAGCAAAGTATCTCAAGAATGGAAGAAAAAGTATCCAATGTACTCAGCTCTACTATGAATCTAATTACAGCTTTTATATGAAGGCTATAACCCAACTATAGCACAAGAATATGGGGAAAGGGCCAAGGGAAGGGAAGGGAGGGGGGAAGTCAGGGTGGAGGGAGGGCAAAGGGTGGGGCCACACCTATGGTGCATTTTAGAATGGGTATAGGCGAAACCTACTAAATGCAGAATACAAATATCTATATACAATAACTAAGAAAATGCCCTGGAGGCTACGTTGAACAGTTTGATGAGACTATTTCAGATTGTATATGAAACCAGCACATTGTACCCCTTGATTGCACAAATGTACACAGCTATGATTTAACAATAAAAAAGCAAAAAGAAATGAAAAGAAAAAAATTCACATTGATTGCAGCCTGATGATGACTGGGGATCTCCAGGCCCACTTGACCCTTGCCCTTGGCTTCTGCACTGCCTCTGGCCCTTTCCCTGCAGCCAATCTCTGTTCTTTACAAATCCCTGCTTAGTGAGCGTGGATGATGATAATGCCATGAAAACTGGTGAGTCTAGACCTTTTGCATTTCAGATAAAATTATGAATTCTACTTTTAGAGAAGAGAAGACATTGAATCTTTTTGGTTTAGGGGCTGAAATTATCCAGGCTGACCTCTTCTCTCCAGTCTTCCTTGTATGCACAGCCATATACCCTGGAACCATAAGGGAAGAGGCGGCGCTGAGGGAGGCTTTTGCCACTGGCATAAAACTTGCCAGGGAGATCTAATGAGACCATGATGTGCCTGGCTGGCATTCGTTTACTAAGCCCCCAGCACTGGATTACAGAAAAGTAAACAAATCTACCCAAGGATATTATTTTTGTATTTCAAGACAAAGGCAGCTGAACAGTAAGTTTTTTAAAGTATACTGATACTTAGCAAGCCCAGGCAATTTTCTGCTTGAGCAGGGGGAAAAAAATAAAAAAGAACCAAACAGCCATTGGTTTCATAAATCTACATATTGCATTTTAGCATGACAGCATAACCAAGACTTAGTGATTAGTTGGAAGTATCTGGTCAAAATCAAATAAAGTCCCGTCAACCAGCTCCCATGAATTCATTTCATTGATTTTGAATTTTATGATAATAAATTGCTTTTTCAAATTTGCTTATAATAAAACAAAATAGAGGATGGCTTGAGGACATCTTGTCAGACTTTAGTCATGGCAGATGAATTATGTTTTTCAGAAACAAAACACATTATTTGAGACATTTCCAAAGTTGGCAACACCCAGCTGGTGTGTCAAAAGGAAGATTGGTTTAGGCAGGTAAATGTTTTCAGATTACTTGTTGTTGAAAGATTGCCAGGCTCCCTCCTTAGTAAATGGAAATCTTGATTTGTGAGGCCAGCACTGCTCTGCTGGCAGGGAGGCACTGACAGATACCATCAACAGGTAAGTTTGTATAAAGATGCAGAAAGCTGTTAGGGGAATACCTCTGAGTGTTTACCTACAAAATTTTACTTGGCACCGCCAAGCTGCTGGTAACTGAACATTTCTGGGCAGGATACTATGAGTTTTTTGGATTGTATAGCTTGGATAGCATAGGTTTTCTCTTTTCTACTAACTTGGGATGAGAACATTGGGCAGCAGAGAGAAATTTAGAAAGCACATCTCAGAACACATTTAAGTATCTATTACTGATAAGATGTAAACCAACCACAAGTTAATGGTATTTATATAGGTAGGTTATTTAGAAACACAATTTGAATATGGGCTGTTTTTTGCTATTTCTCAGATAAAATGTGTGAAGAGGTTACAAACAAGGTAAAGAAAGTACTTTTACATAAAGTGTCTAGCAAACAGGTGGGATTTGTTGCCCAGAGTGTTAGGACAGGAAGACAATATAAATAAATGAAAGAAAAGTTTAGATATATATTGTGGATAACAAGAAGGTTATGGACATTAAGATTCATCTCTAAATTGTTAGTCATAGGACCAAGAACATCAGACCAGGAAGGAGAGAGGTTAAGCACGTGGGAGGCTGTGCAGGGTAAAGGAAAACACACTATGAAAATGTTTTTCAGTATCCAAGACTAGGAAGACGGCTGATTTCACAGAACCTCCATGATTGTTATCTTTAAAAGGTGCAGTGCAAATCCTTCCTTGAGCCTCACAGGCTCAGCTCCTGAACTATGCGTAGGATGCCAGAGATGGTGGATGAGTATATGGCCTAGGAACTCAAATGGGGGAACAGTTACAACATTTCTAAGTGAAACTTAACTTTTCCTTATATTATAAACAGGTAAAAAAAAACCACAGTAGAATTAGCAGTTCTTCACCAATTAGAATAAAAAAATTTTTATGGCATATTTCAGTAAGTTTAGGTATCTTGAACTGTCATTTATACTTCTCATTTATACTCAAAATCTCCATAGGTAATAGGCCTGTCACTAGACCATGAATTTTATGCATTCATGAAAACACATATTATCACAAATTTGATGTCTCACTATTTTGATTACTGCATTTTAATACATTGCCTATGTGAGCTCAATACTTTGATAACTGTATTTTGATAGAATTTATTTCCTTTGTAATCTCATATTTTTTGTATAGCTATGCCTCACCACACTGCCAAAGGCTTTGATAACACACACTCCTAACTGTGGGAAGTCAGGAGGCCCAAATTACCTCTATGTTAATCATTAACTCATGTTTCTTTTTAAAAACTAACTTTATTATTTTTTTCTTTCCACTTATGTTGGGTTTAATTTTCTCTCTCTCTCTCTTTTTTTTTTTTTTTGGCCGGGGCTGGGTTTGAACCTGCCACCTCCGGTATATGGGGCCAGTGCTCTACTCCTTTGAGCCACAGGCACTGCCCAAGAAAAAAATTTTTATGATATGAATCCTCAACTCAATTCTATAATGAATAAAGCTTATACTGGGCATTCAGAAATTATTACCATTGTCTAATAAATATTGTTTGAAGTAAATCTATCTGATAGATTGAACAGATAAGATGTGCTAAAAATTATGCCATGTCATGGAATCCAAATGCAGGGCCAAGTTAGAGAGAACTTTTGGGGGAAATTGTCACTCATCAGAACCTCTTTTTCTCAATCTCTCTCTTTTAAAAAATATTATCTCCAACATTTTGTATTTACCTTATCTTTGGTTCAGAACAGTTATGGAAATACTATATATGGTTGTAAATTGTTGCAAATATGAAGATTATCTGATAAGAGTTTTCTTATTAAGATCATATATATTCCATCCATCATCCATCCAGGCAACATGAGGAGATGGTAATCCACCTCTGCAAAGCACGCAGCATGGATGGGAAATAGGGCATTGGCAAGCAGTGTTCTGAAGGCGAAGGCTAAATTGAAGGTGTAGACAGCAAGTGAAGGAGCATTGTCTGTACTACTAGGAGGGCTGGTCACTTGCTTATTTTCTCTCAGATCCATTTCTCACCTTCCTCGACTCTGCTTAGCATCATGGGAAACTACATGTCCCAGGGTTCCTTGTAAATTGACTTCTTGCTATGACCAAAATTAGCTCTAGTGAGAACCTAGAGGAAGTGAAAATTAGCTCTAGTGAGAACTTAGAGGAAGTGAAGTAAAGGGAAGTCACAGTATATCCCCCACCACACCCTTCCCTCTCTCTCTCTCTCACTCTCTCATACACCCTCTGCTTCAAGCAGCACCTCTGACAGCAGCTGCATCTCCTCTGCTGGGTAGGCTGTCTTCATGGCCCTGCCTAGGTGAAAACTTCTGTCTTGGCTGCTGGGCTCCAGTAATGCTGCTTCATCCCTTTTTACCTCCAGTCCCAGAAAAAGTTGAAGTAGACTTCTCTTGCTGTTGCTAATCATCTCTGGGTTGGCTCCTCGCCTCTATTTAGCTTCTCAGTTCTTCCATCACCTATGTAACTCCAACTCTATTTTATGTCTCATGTTTAAAATATCTAGAGCAATACACTATGTAGAAATGATTTACCATGGCTGCCAGTCCTGGGTATACAGGACAGGTCTCCCAACTTGGGAGAAGCTCCCAACAGCAGAGAGCTGTTTCTATTCAGGTTTCTGGCTGTCACTGTTTTTTGTTATGACTGTACTCACTTAAGTAGATAAAAGATCCAAATAAATCCATTTTATAAAAGAATAGCTACTCCGAAACCTTCTACCTCTGAGTTTAGAGTTCCATGGGAAGTATCTCAGTTGCCTGATTCTCTCTTGCCAATGATCCCATAGCTTCCTAGGCCCTATAAGTTTTAGAAGATGCCTTTTCCAAGTGCAAGTAGGCCAGCCCCAGTCTAACTTCACTTGCCTCCTCCCCTTCCTCCTCCATCTACCTTCTGTTCCCAGATCCTAGAGGTGCACGAGGAAGGAGTAGAAGTAATAAAGCAGCTTTAATAGGCCCAAGTCTCTGCTTTTATATCATCTGACCTAAATAAAAAGAGAACCTTGATTAATGCATTAACATTCTATTCAAATCTAGTATGAATTATAGTATATATTATATTTGGTATCCTAGAAAAGCATTGTTTGTTGGAGCCAACTCTGAACTATAATTACTTAAAAGCTAAAAGCCTATACGAGAAGGAAGAGCAAGGATTACTCCTGAAACATGGGTTTATGTCAGGTGCATGCCAGAGACGGGGAGGTGGAAGCCCACATGGTATACCAAGCAGCTTAGGGGGGAATGGAATCACAAAATATATGCTCATCATGCTAAATGACTTCCCTTGTTTGTACAGCAATTTAATCTCCCTCTCCCTTTTCCATGCCATTCTCAGGACCCCATTACCTGGCCTGAGTGTTGAGGGCATCGAAGGGTGGTGGTCACAGAAGGAGCAGATGGCAGAAAAGATGAAAGGAATGTAACTGAAAACAAAATGTTAGGCATAGGAAGGACATGATAGAGAACATCTCTTCCCAAATCTGAGTCCTTGTTTTCACTCTCCTCTTCTAGTAAGTTCTATTTCTTTTCCCTTTCCTCCCCACCTTGCACCCATTCCTTCATGCTTCCCACGACCTCAGGAGTACTGAAGAATTGTCCTGTGCCTCCTTTGCCCCAGTACACAGCCAACCCACAGAATTGGTTCCTAGGTTTTGTAGTAGTTGCCAAGTGGTCAGAGCATTTCCAAGTGAATTGAGGATTGGAGGCAATTTCATTTTTTTCCCTCTGGAAAAGCCCATTAACCTCCTAGGGAGGAGGCATGGGAGTACTTTTGCTTACCCACTGATTGGAACGAAGGTAATTTATCTGTGTGAGACTTCTTGTACTGGGTCCTTCTTGGAGGCTTTTGCTTGGTGAGGGATTAAAAAAAGGTTTGAGAAAGTCTTCTCTCCTGCCTTCGGTCTGATCTTTACCCATCCTTTCCCTTCTAGTTTACACTGGGCTTTTTCATCTCTAAACTTATGAGGGCTTGAAATCAAGGACTTGTTGGTTTTTAACATCTTACGAGTTTTATTTAGTCCATCAGGTCTCCACGAAAATAAGTGTTCAGTAAATATGTACTGCTTACTTGATTGGTGGCCTAGTCTTTAAGGAATGCAGTTTAGGACACAGGGTGTATCTGGCAAAGATTGGCTTTAATCACTAGGATGAGTTTTTAAAAAAATTTCTTTGTTTTTGTTTAGTTTGATTTGGCTTTTACTATGAATTTGAGTTCTTTTAGGCAAAGTGTGCATACTCCAGTTTGGCCACAATTCCCCCTCATTTTCCCACCCCACAATTCCCTAATACACTCAATACTGGCTTGCTTAACTCATTGATGTAACCTGCCTAGCCCCTGCTGTCTTTTGAGTTTCTCATCCCTTCTGCTTGGATTCACATTACTAATTATTTGTGTTTTAGAGTCATTGAATAAAATTCTAAATTGTACACTGCAAATAAATGTTACATATCCAGAGAAGGTCTTGGTGGGGACCAGGGAAGGGGGAAGGTACAGCTGGGCTAGCTATTTTGTTTTTACTGTGTCTTATCTCCCCAACTAGAATATTTAGGATATAAACCATCTATTTTTAATTTTGCATTTGTAACTTTTTACCTTCCCTTTTCCCTACCATAAGTTCCCCCCACCATTGTTCCTGCCATATAGTGGAAGATCAACACAAATGCTTTATAAATTGTCCTTGGTTTTCCTTATATGGCCTTTTAAAAGCAGTTAAAAAAAATATATTTATATGCATAAATATATATTTTCACATATATAGGTTCACAGCAAAATGGAGTGAAAGGTACAGAGATTTCTCATAACTCTCTGCTCCCACATGTGTACTGCTTTGCAGATTGTTGAAATCCTACACCTGAGGAGTACAGCTATTACAACTGATAAACCTACACTGATATATCATTATCTTCCATAGTTCACAGTTGGCATTCAAGTTCAATTTAGGTATTATATATTCCATAGGCTTTGATAAGTGTATAATGATATACATTCATCATTACGGAATCATATAGAGTAGTTTCACTGCCCTGAAAATCCACTGTGTTCTGTCTGTTCTTCCTTCCCTCCTCCTTAATCCTGGACACCCACTGATCCTTTTACTGTCTCCATAGTTTTGCCTTTTCCAGAATGTCAGATAGTTGGCGTCCTGAGGTATGCAGCCTTTTCACATTGACATTTACTTTCCTCTGTGTGTTTATAGCTCACTTCTTTTAGTGCTGAATAATATTCCATTGTCTGGGTGCACTAAAGTTTATTTATCCATTTGTTTATTGAGGGACATTATGGTTGTTTCCAAGTTCTGGCAATTATGAATAAAGCACTATAAGCATTTTTGTGCAGGTTTCTGTGTGGACGTAAGTTTTTCAACTCATTTTGGTAAATACCAAGGGGCAGAATTACCTGTTTGTAATGTAAGAATATGTTTAGTTTTTTAAAAACAACAAACTGTCTTCTAAAGTGACTGCACCATTTTACATTTCATCAGCTTTGAATGAGAATTCTCGTTGCTCCTCATCTGGCCAATTTTATGCTGTCAGTTGACACTTCAATGTTGACAGTGTTCTAGATTTTGGCCATTTTAATAGGTATGTAGCAAAATCTTAATGTTGTTTTAATTTGTAATTTCCTAATGGCATATGATGTTAAAGATATTATCATGCATTTACATGCTATTGGCGTATCTTCTTTGGTGTGGTATCTGTTCAGGTCTTTTACCCTTTTAAAAATTAGGTTCATTTCCTCATTGCTGAATTTTAGTAGTTCTTTGGATACCAGTCTTTTATCAGATACATCTTTTGCAAATATTTCCTCGTAGTTTGTGGCCTATCTTTTCATTCTCTTATCAGTGTCTGTTGAAGAACACAGTTTTTAATTTTAATAAAGTATAGCTTACCAATTATTTCTTTCTAAATCATGCCTTTGGTGTTATATCTATGCATAAATAGTCATCATCATCAAGGTTACTTAGTTTTTTCCTGTATTATCTTCTGGAAGTTTTAGAATTAACTCTTTGAACCATTTTTTTTTTTTTTTGAGACAGAGTCTCACTTTGTCACCCTTGGTAGACTGGCATGGCATCATAGTTCACAGCAACCTCAAACTCTTGGGCTCAAGCAATTCTTTTGTCTCAGCCTCCCGAGTAGTCTATGAACCATTTTAAGTTAATTTTTGTGATGGGTGTAAAGTCTGTGTCTACATCTTTTTTGTTGCATGTCAATGCTTACTTGTTCCACCACCACTGTTGAAAAGCCTATCTTTGGCCCCCTTATACTGCATTTGCTCCTGTGTCAAAGATCAGTCGACTATATTAATGTGAGTCTGTTTCTGGGCTCTCTTGTCTTCTTCATTGATCTATTTGTCTATTCTTTCACCAAAACCTTACTGTTTTGATTATTGTAGCGTTATAATAAGTCAGATAACGTCAATGTCCTCCCTTTGTTCTTCTTCTTCAATATTGTATATTCTGGGACTTTTGTCTCTGTTATGGTCACATAAGCCTTAGAATAAGTTAGTTGATGCTCACCAAATAACTTTCTGGGATTCTAACTGGAATTGCACTGAATCTATATATCAAATTGGGAAGAAGTGATAATCTTAAAAATATTGAGTGTTCCTCTCCATCGGAGGATTGCAGTTTTCCTCATGCAAATCTTGTTCAACTTTGTTAATTTCTACTTAAATATTTCACTTGGGGGTGTTGATGTAAATGATACATCTATTTTCTATTTGAGATTTTACTTTTCTAATGTTTGTATATAAGAAAAGGAAATAAAATGTATACTGATTGGGATGAAAGAATTAAAACTATCTTTGTTCATGGATTATGTGATTTTTCATGTAGAAAATTCCAATGATTTGACAAAAAAAAAAAAAAGAAAAGAGTCCTGGAAACAGTAACTGAGTATAGGAAGGTTACAGAATACAAGATTAATATGCAAAAGTTAATTGCTTTCTTAAATACAAACAACAAATGGGTTCATTAGGGGCCATGAATTAATAATCTTCCAAATTACTGTAATATTATCTTCCTTTATCAATTACAGAGAGGTTTTATTAGATTTGCCTTCCAGATATGCAAATTAAGATTTGGAAATATGTAAGTTCTCAGGACTCTGAATATAATAATGGGTATCCTTTCTAAATATTTAATGCACACCAGACACTGTTCTAAGACTTCTAATTCATCCAGTTACTAATCACAGCAAACACTCAAGTAGTATTTACTCTGTGCCTTGCTCTATGTTAAGCATTTAGCATATTAGGTAGGAAAATTAAGTTCATGAACTCATCCTAGAAAAAGCGCTGACTTACTAGCTATAATTCTTTGATTCATCATATAGTATATTAGTGGTTACTTTAGAGGTTAGAGCATACATCTCTAACCCAAAAAGTCACACTTCAAGAGATAGTATATCACTTTGTCTATATTATAAGAACCATTCAATACTGTACTTTCATTTCCCTCATTCTGGCTTTTGATGCTATTTCTGTTATATATTTTATTTATATGTATATGTACATCCCACGACGTGTTATCATTGGGTTTAATAAACAATTACCATGTAGTTTCCATTTCTGATGCTCTTCATTCCTTTGTGTAGGTTCACATTTCTATCTCATATCATTTTTCTTTTCTTTTCTGTCTTTATTTATTTTTTGGAGACAGAGTCTCACTTTGTTGCCCTGGGTATAGTGCCGTGGCCTCATAGCTCACAGCAACCTCCAGCCCTTGGGGTTAGGATATTCTCTTGCCTCAGCCTCCTGAGTAGCTGGGACTACAGGTGCCCATCACAATGCCCCGGTGATTTTTTTTGTTGCAGTTTGTCTGGGGCCAGGTTTGAACCCACCACCCTACTCACTGAGCTGCAAGTGTTGCCCGTATCATTTTTCTATTATAAGATTTTTTTTATCATAAGTTCTGCTATTGATGAATATTTGTTTTAAAATATATTTTTCTGGGTATAGATTTGTAGTTTGGCAATTCTTTCTTCTTTCAGCAAATATGCAGCTCAATCATGATTTTTTCAAAGAGAAATTTGTTGACATCCTTATCTATATTTCTTTGTATAATATGTTACTTTTTTACAAAAGTAACTGCATTTAGAATTTTCTCTTTATCACTGTTTATCTCACTGGTTTTAAGTAATTGGATTATGATGAACCTTGGTATAACTTTCATGTTTGATGGTTGGAGATTATAGGGTTTCTTAGATCCAAGGATTTATAGTTTCATCATTATTTCTTTAACTATCTTTTATGCTTCATCCACTTTCCTTTGAGAACTCTAGTTATACATATATTAGGCTGCTTGAACTTGTCCTACATTTCACTGATGCTCCTTTTATTAACATTTAAAAAATTCTCTGGGGGGAGGGAGACAAGATGGCGGACTGAAGCCAGCTTTCAACAAAGGCTCCCGTCCAGAAGGAGAGTTAAGGGACAGGAATTTAGTAAGTATCCTGGTGGACTTGAGCCTCACCAAGAGAGAAGGCTGAAGAACGCACATCAACACCGCTGAGGCAAGTTGTGATCACAAGGACGCAAACAAAAGGTACAAAATCCACCACCAAGCGGACGGGAGTCCCCCTCCCCCATGAGACCGGCTCTGGAGCCCCACAATTTAACAAGCGGGCAGAAATTAAAGGCCCTCCCACTACACTCCACGGGAAAGACCTTCTAAAAACTGGACCTACCTCCCCTACTGGGGTGCCGTGGCGTTCTCCTGCCGGACATAGGGCTGAATAAAACTTTGGGAATCCTTTGCCGGCAACCCTGAATCCCCGGCGCTCCCCTCCCGCCCACTGAGGTCTGGAGGCCTGTCCCCCAGGACTTCGGATCCTTGGGTGATTTCTCAAGGGGAGTGGACAGTCCCCGAGTTGCGACTGGTAGCATTGACTCTGAGGCCCGCGAGTAAGGAGAGGGCACCGGGCTGAGGGGGAGTCACGCCTCGCGGCACTTCCCTGCGGTGCAGTGCACCAACTCTCCCCGGGCATACGGGGCCCAAGACTGAATAAGACTCTGGCCTCCCCGCTGAGAGCTGAGAACCTCTACTCTCACTCGGGGTCTGAGGGCCTATCCCCCAGGAGTTCGGCTCCTTGGGTGATTTCTCGAGGGGAGTGCACAGTGCCTGAGCTGCGTCAGGTCAGCGCTGACTCTGGGATACGTGAGCGAGGAGAGGGCACTCCGCTGAGGGGAAATCAAGCCTTGGCGGCACTTCCCTGCAGTGCAGTGCAGGAGCCCTCCCCGGGCACAAGACTGAATAAGACTCTGGCCTCCCCGCTGAGAGCTGAGAGCCCCTACTCTCACTCGGGGTCTGAGGGCCTATCCCCCAGGAGTTCGGCTCCTTGGGTGATTTCTCAAGGGGAGTGCACAGTGCCTGAGCTGCGTCAGGTCAGCGCTGACTCTGGGATACGTGAGCGAGGAGAGGGCACTCTGCTGAGGGGAAATCAAGCCTTGGCGGCACTTCCCTGCGGTGCAGTGCAGGAGCCCTCCCCGGGCACAAGACTGAATAAGACTCTGGCCTCCCCGCTGAGAGCTGAGAGCCCCTACTCTCACTCGGGGTCTGAGGGCCTATCCCTCCGGAGTTCGGCTCCTTGGGTGATTTCTCGAGGGGAGTGCACAGTGCCTGAGCTGCGTCAGGTCAGCGCTGACTCTGGGACACGTGAGCAAGGAGAGGGCACTCCGCTGAGGGGAAATCAAGCCTTGGTGGCACTTCCCTGCGGTGCAGTGCAGGAGCCCTCCCCGGACCGTAGTATTGCGTGAAACTGAATGAAACTCTAGCTTCCCCCCGCCCCACTCCCAATCCGGGTCTGGGGGCCCATCCCCCAAGAGTTCTGATTCTTGGGGGATCTCTTAAGGGGTGTGGACCCAGCACAAACTGCAGCCGCTCAGTGCTGACTCTGGTGCGCGGGACAGAGGAGAAAAGGGTCGCCTGAGTGCCCACACCAGAGCAGCAGTTCCCTGGAGGTAGATCAACAGCCGTTTTTTCTTTAACGGCAGAACGCTCACTTCTGGATATTCTGAGGCCACACCCCCTGTCTCCCTGGGCAACCAGAGGAGGCCACCGGTGTCACGGCTCACAAACCCAGAAGCCTCCAGGGCGGGGCCGACCCAGAGAGGTGTTCAGACGCAATTCTCCAGCAGCAAAGACGTTTGAACTCAAAACAGCCCGTCTCCTGTAGGCGATGACAGGAACAGAGACAGAACCTCACAAAGTTGTCTGTTCTGTTCTGTTCTGTTAGCAGCATCCATCAGGGACGGGGCTAAGCCTGAGTGAACACCTCCTTCCCAACACCTGCATCAAACACTCAAAGATGTCAGGCCCCATCTCCTCCTGCTAGATAGCGGCAGTCTGCGGGGGCCTGGCAGACTTCCTCGCGATTCAGGCAGGTGCAAACCCCTGGAGTGTCTGTTCACTGCAGGCAACTGGGTTAGCCATCTGCAGAGATACCAGTGACTGGGTCCGACGGAGGGGCAAAGTGGGGAAGGAGACGTCAACCTTCCCAGACTGCTCTGTTTGCGGGGTGGCTCCTCCTGACTCCACGCTGCACTGGGGTGAGCTGTCTCAGAGGAGTCACCAGGCCCCTGTGATCCAGTTCCCAGAGACCTCTTGAACCCTTCCACCTGAGACAAGTGCCGATTGAGACAGTTGATTCGGACCTTTTGAACTGGGCTAATAGACTGAGGACTTTTCAGGTGGTGCCCTGGGTGTGCGATTGTAGGAAGGTTTGATTCTCCTTTTCCAACTGGGGCCAGAGGTGGGCAGGCGGGGTGACTTAATTGCTGATTTTTTCACACAGCTGAGACTTCAAGCCAGAGTAGAAGTTGCAATAGGATCGAACAGAAACCAGCTGAAAACAAGACAGAACCACTTTGCTCCACCACACCAGACAGGGCCCCAGTTTCTCAGGCCACAACACTGTACGGGCCCTCGATAAAACCCCAGGGGAAAAACCAAAGGGAGTAAACCATGGGGCGGAATCAGCGGAAAAACTCTGGTAACATGAATAACCAGAATAGATCAACCCCCCCAAGAAAAGATACGGCAGATGTGATTGAAGATCCCATTCATAAACAACTGGCTGAGATGTCAGAAGTCGAATTCAGAATTTGGTTTGCAGACAAGATTAATAAAATGGAATTAGGAATTCGAGGAGAAATTCAAAAGTTGTCTCAAGAATTTAACGAATTTAAAGACAAAACCACCAAAGACTTAGACACACTGAAACAAGAACTTACAGCCCTCAAAGATATGAAAAATACAGTAGAATCCCTCAGTAACAGAATGGAGCAAGCAGAAGAAAGGATTTCTGACATTGAAGATAAAGTCTTCGAACGCTCCCAATCTCTCAAAGAGGAAGAGAAATGGAGAGCAAAAACGGATCACTCACTCAGAGAGCTCTCAGATAATTCGAAAAAACATAACATAAGGGTTATAGGAATTTCGGAGGCTGATGATGTGGCAGCCAAGGGCACAGAGGCCCTTCTACATGAAATTATGAAAGAAAATTTTCCAGACATGCCTAGAGAATCTGAAATTCAGATAGCAGACAGCTTCAGAACCCCAGCACGATTCAACCCCAAAAAGCCATCTCCCAGACATATCATAATTAGCTTCACTAAAGTTAACATGAAAGAGAAGATTCTCAAAGCAGCCCGGCGAAAGAAAACTATAACGTACAAAGGTAAGAATATTAGAATAACTGCAGATCTCTCTGCTGAAACTTTTCAAGCAAGAAGAGGCTGGTCATCAACTTTTAATCTCCTAAAGCAAAAAAACTTTCAACCCAGGATCTTGTATCCAGCTAAACTGAGTTTCATCTATGATGGAGAAATTAAATACTTCAATGACATTCATATGTTGAAAAAATTTGCCATAAGTAAACCAGCTCTTCAGGATGTTCTCAGACCTATCCTCCACAATGACCAACCCAATCCTATACCACAAAAGTAAACTCACTCAGAAACTTCGGATCAAACTCCAACTTCCACACTGGCGAAAGGATTAAAAATGTCCACTGGACCTTTGAAAAACTCGATACCCAAAATTCCACCAGACTTATCCTTACTCTCCATCAATGTGAATGGCTTAAACTGTCCTCTAAAGAGGCATAGGTTAGCTGACTGGATACAAAAACTTAAGCCAGATATTTGTTGCATACAAGAGTCACATCTCAACTTAAAAGACAAATACAGACTCAGGGTGAAAGGATGGTCATCCATATTTCAGGCAAATGGTAATCAGAAAAAAGCAGGTGTTGCAATTTTATTTGCAGATACAGTAGGCTTTAAACCATCAAAAGTAAGGAAGGACAAGAATGGTCACTTCATATTTGTTAAGGGTAATACTCAATATGACGAGATCTCAATTATTAATATCTATGCACCCAACCAGAATGCACCTCAATTTATAAGAGAAACTCTAACAGACATGAGTAACTTGATTTCCTCCAGCTCCATAATCGTTGGAGATTTCAACACTCCCTTGGCAGTGTTGGATCGATCCTCCAGAAAGAAGCTGAGCAAAGAAATCTTAGATTTAAACCTAACCATCCAGTATTTAGATTTAGCAGACATCTACAGAACATTTCATCCCAACAAAACTGAATACACATACTTCTCATCAGCCCACGGAACTTACTCCAAAATTGATCACATTTTAGGTCACAAGTCTAACCTCAGTAAATTTAAAGGAATAGAAATTATTCCATGCATCTTCTCAGACCATCATGGAATAAAACTTGAATTGAGTAACAACAGGAATCTGCATACCCATACAAAAACGTGGAAGTTAAATAACCTTATGCTGAATGATAGCTGGGTCAGAGATGAGATTAAGAAAGAAATCACCAATTTTTTGGAACAAAATGACAATGAAGACACAAGCTATCAGAACCTCTGGGACACTGCAAAGGCAGTTCTAAGAGGGAAATTTATAGCACTGCAAGCCTTCCTCAAGAGAACGGAAAGAGAGGAAGTTAACAACTTAATGGGACATCTCACGCAACTGGAAAAGGAAGAACATTCCAACCCCAAACCCAGTAGAAGAAAAGAAATAACCAAAATTAGAGCAGAATTAAATGAAATTGAAAACAAAAGAATAATACAACAGATCAATAAATCAAAAAGCTGGTTTTTTGAAAAGGTCAATAAAATAGATAAACCTCTGGCCAACCTAATCAGGAAAAAAAGAGTAAAATCTCTAATATCATCAATCAGAAACAACAAAGACAAAATAACCACAGACTCATCAGAAATCCAAAAAATCCTTAATGAATATTACAAGAAACTTTATTCTCAGAAATATGAAAATCTGAAGGAAATAGACCGATACTTGGAAGCACGCCACCTTCCAAGACTTAACCAGAATCAAGTGGAAATGTTGAACAGACCCATAACAAGTTCAGAAATAGCATCAACTATACAAAACCTCCCTAAAAAGAAAAGCCCGGGACCAGATGGTTTCACGTCAGAATTCTACCAAACCTTTAAAGAGGAATTAGTACCTATATTACTCAACCTGTTCCAAAATGTAGAAAAAGAAGGAAGACTACCCAACACGTTCTACGAAGCAAATATCACCCTGATCCCCAAACCAGGAAAAGACCCAACAAGAAAAGAAAATTATAGACCAATATCACTAATGAATATAGATGCAAAAATATTCAACAAGATCCTAACAAACAGAATCCAGCAACACATCAAACAAATTATACATCATGACCAAGTTGGTTTTATCCCAGGGTCTCAAGGCTGGTTCAATATACGTAAATCTATAAATGTAATTCAGCACATAAACAAATTAAAAAACAAAGACCATATGATTCTCTCAATTGATGCAGAAAAAGCTTTTGATAATATCCAGCATCCCTTCATGATCAGAACACTCAAGAAAATTGGTCTAGAAGGGACTTTTCTTAAACTGATAGAGGCTATCTACAGCAAACCCACAGCCAATATCATATTGAATGGAGTTAAATTGGAATCATTTCCACTCAGATCAGGAACCAGACAAGGCTGCCCATTGTCTCCATTGCTTTTCAACATTGTAATGGAAGTTTTAGCCACCGCAATTAGGGAAGAAAAGGCGATCAAGGGTATCCATATAGGGTCAGAAGAGATCAAACTCTCGCTCTTCGCAGATGATATGATTGTGTATCTGGAAAACACTAGGGACTCTACTACAAAACTCCTAGAAGTGATCAAGGAATACAGCAGCGTCTCAGGTTACAAAATCAACATTCATAAATCGGTAGCCTTTATATACACCAACAACAGTCAAATTGAAAAAGCAGTTAAGGACTCTATCCCATTCACAGTAGTGCCAAAGAAGATGAAATATTTGGGAATTTACCTAACAAAAGACGTGAAAGATCTCTATAAAGAGAACTATGAAACTCTAAGAAAAGAAATAGCTGAAAATGTTAACAAATGGAAAAACATACCATGCTCATGGCTAGGAAGAATCAACATTATCAAAATGTCCATACTACCCAAAGCAATATATACTTTCAATGCACTCCCTATTAAAGCTCCACTGTCATATTTTAAAGATCTTGAAAAAACATTACTTCGTTTTATATGGAATCAGAAAAAACCTCGAATAGCCAAGACATTACTCAGAAATAAAAACAAAACAGGAGGAATCACACTACCAGACCTCAGACTTTACTACAAATCGATAGTGATCAAAACAGCATGGTATTGGCACAAAAACAGAGAAGTAGATATCTGGAATAGAATAGAGAACCAAGAGATGAATCCAGCTACTTACCGCTATTTGATTTTTGACAAGCCAATTAAAAACATTCAGTGGGGAAAAGATTCCCTATTTAACAAATGGTGCTGGGTGAACTGGCTGGCAACCTGCAGAAGACTGAAATTAGACCCACACCTTTCACCATTAACTAAGATAGACTCTCATTGGATTAAAGATTTAAACTTAAGACATGAAACTCTAAAAATACTAGAGGAGAATGCAGGGAAAACCCTTGAAGAAATTGGTCTGGGTGAGTATTTCATGAGGAGAACCCCCCGGGCAATTGAAGCAGCTTCAAAAATACACTACTGGGACTTGATCAAACTAAAAAGCTTCTGCACAGCTAAGAACACAGTAAGCAGAGCAAGCAGACAGCCCTCAGAATGGGAGAAAATATTTGCAGGGTATAACTCTGACAAAGGTTTAATAACCAGAATCCACAGAGAACTCAAACGCATCAGCAAGAAAAAAACAAGGGATCCCATCGCAGGCTGGGCAAGGGATTTGAAGAGAAACTTCTCTGAAGAAGACAGGCGCATGGCCTTCAGACATATGAAAAAATGCTCATCATCTTTAATCATCAGAGAAATGCAAATCAAAACTACTTTGAGATATCATCTAACTCCAATGAGACTAGCCTATATCACAAAATCTCAAGACCAGAGATGTTGGCGTGGATGCGGAGAAAAGGGAACACTTCTGCACTGCTGGTGGGAATGCAAATTAATACATTCCTTTTGGAGGGATATATGGAGAACACTCAGAGATCTAAAAATAGATCTGCCATTCAATCCTGTAATTCCTCTGCTGGGCATATACCCAGAAGACCAAAAATCACAACATAACAAAGATATTTGTACCAGAATGTTTATTGCAGCCCAATTCATAATTGCTAAGTCATGGAAAAAGCCGAAGTGCCCATCGATCCACGAATGGATTAATAAATTGTGGTATATGTATACCATGGAATACTATGCAGCCTTAAAGAAAGATGGAGACTTTACCTCTTTCATGTTTACATGGATGGAGCTGGAACATATTCTTCTTAGTAAAGTATCCCAAGAATGGAAGAAAAAATATCCAATGTACACAGCCCTACTATGAAACTAATTTGGGACTCTCACATGAAAGCTATAACCCAACTACAACTTAACAATAGGGGGAAGTGGGAAAGGGGGGGGTGGGTAGAGGGAGGGGAATCTGTGGGATCACACCTGTGGTGCATATTACAGGGGTATTTGCGAAACTTGGTAAATGTAGAATATAAATGTTTTGGCACAGTAACTGAGATAACGCCGGAAAGGCTATGTTAACCACTGGGATAAAAATGTGTCAAATGGTTTATGAAGTGAGTGTATGATGCCCCATAATCATATCATTGTATACACTTATGATTTAATAAAAAAAAAAAAAAAAAAAAAAAAAAAAAAATTCTCTGTGCTTCATTTGGACAGTTTATTATCTTGTCTTCAACTTCATTAATATTTTTTATTAAGTCTGCTGCTAAACCTAAGCAGTGTAGTTTTCATCTCTCATATTGTTATTTTCATCTCTAGAAATTTGATTTGAGCTTTAAAATTTTTTTCCCTGTCTCTACCTAATTTTTGGAAAATATAAAATATAGCAATAACTATTTAATGCTCCTGTCTGATAAGTCTAATACCTGTGTCACTGTGAGTTGGCTTTAATTGGTTGACATTTGTCCTGATTGTGAGATGCATTTTTTTGCTTCCTTACACACATTGTAATCTTTTTTCTTTTTTTTTCAGGTCCACCTGATTTCAAAGCTCTTTACTTTTCTAATTTATTAAAAAAAAATTTTTTTTTAAAGCTGAGCATGGTGGCTCACACCTGTAACCCTAGCGCTCTGGGAGGCCAAGATGAGTGGATTGCTTGAGCTCATGAGTTCACAACCAGCCTGAGCAAGCCCAAGACCCTGTCTCTACCAAAAATGAAAAAGTGAGGCAAGAGGATCACTTGAGCCCAGGAGTTTGAGGTTGCTGTGAACTATGATGCCACAGCACTCTACCAAAGGAGACAAAGTGAGATTCTGTCTCAAAGAAAAAAAAATTTGTTTTTAAGTTTCAGGTTAATCGAGGGTACAAAAATTAGGTTACACTGTATTTGTTAGATAAAGTCCCTTTTATAATTGTGTCCCACCCCCAAGAGGTGTGCCAGACACCATGACATTGTGCCCCTTAAGTGGGAGTACCCCATCCCTCTTCTCCTTTCTCGCTGCTCCCTTATTCCCCTGCCCCCCCCTTGAATTGATTTGAGTTTTTCTTTTATGTGGCATGTACTAAATCATCTACTGGCTTTGTATTAGAATTGCGCACATTGGATTCTTGCTTTTTCATTCTTGTGATACTTTACTAGGAAGAATGTGTTCCAATTCTAGGTTAATATAAAAGATGTAACATTTCCATCTTTTTTATTGGCTGAATAGTATTCTGTGGTATACATATACCACAGCTTATTAATCGATTCCCAGGTTGGTGAGCATTTAGATTATTTCCACATTTTGGTGACTGTAAATTGAGCTGTAATAAACAGACTAGTGGAACTGTCTTTATGATAAAATGATTTTTTTTTTCTGGGTAGATGCCTGGTAAAGGGACTGCAGGATCAAATGGCAGGTCTAATTTGAGTTATCTGTAGATTGTCCATACTTCCTTCCAAAAAGGTTGTATTAACCTGCAAATATCTTCTTCCATTCTGAAGGCTGTTTGCTTTACTTACTGTGCTCTTGGCTAGCAGGTTGTACTTCTGACAAAGGTCTGAAAACTAGAATCCACAGAGAACTCAAACTAATCAATAAGAAAAGAACAAATAACCCCATTTATATGTGGGCAAAAGACTTGAACAGAACTTCTCTGAAGAAGATGGAGGGAGGGGGGTGGGGCCTTGGTGTGTGTCACACTTTATGGGGGCAAGACATGATTGCAAGAGGGACTTTGCCTAACAATTGCAATCAGTGTAACCTGGCTTATTGTACCCTCAATGAATCCCCAACAATAAAAAAAAAAAGAAAAAAAGAAAAAGTGCTCATCATCTTTAATTATCAGAGAAATGCAAATCAAAACCACTTTGAGATATCATCTAACTCCAGTAAGATTAGCCCACATCACAAAACCCCCAAACCACAGATGTTGGTGTGGATGCAGAGAGAAGGGAACACTTCTATACCGCTGGTGAGAATGCAAGCTAATATGTCCATTTTGGAAAGAAATTTGGAGAATACTCAAGGAACTAAAAGTGGACCTACTGTTTGATCCTGTAATTCCTCTATTAGGGATAGACCCAGATGATCAAAAATCATTTTACAACAAAGACATTTGCACCAGAATGTTTATTGCAGCCTAATTCATAATTGCCAAGATATGGAAGCAGCCCAAATGCCCTTTGACCCATGAATTGATTAACAAATTGTAGTATATGTCACTACTGGGACCTGATCAAACTAAAAAGCTTCTGCACAGCCAAGAACACAGTAAGTAAAGGAAGCAGACAGCCCTCAGAATGGGAGAAGATATTTGCAGGTTATGTCTCCGACAAAGGTTTAATAACCAGAATCCACAGAGAACTCAAACGTATAAGCAAGAAAAGAACAAGTGATCTCATTGCAGGCTGGGCAAGGGATTTGAAGAGAAACTTCTCTAAAGAAGACAGGTGCATGGCCTACAGACATGAAAAAATGCTTATCATCTTTAATCATCAGAGAAATGCAAATCTAAACTACTTTGAGATATCATCTAACTCCAGTAAGACTAGCCCATATCACAAAATCCCAAGACCAGAGATGTTGGTGTGGATGTGGAGAAAAGGGAACACTTTTGCACTGCTGGTGGGAATGCAAATTAATACATTCCTTTTGGAAAGAGGTATGGAAAACACTTAGAGATCTAAAAATAGATCTGCCATTCAATCCTATAATTCCTCTACTAGGCATATACCCAGAAGATCAAAAATCACATCACAACAAAGATATTTGTACCAGAATGTTTATTGCAGCCCTATTCATAATTGCTAAGTCATGGAAAAAGCCCAAGTGCCCATCAATACACGAATGGATTAATAAGTTGTGGTATATGTACACCATGGAATATTATGCAGCCTTAAAGAAAGATGGAGACTTTACCTCTTTCATGTTTATATGGATGGAGCTGGAACATATTCTTCTTAGTAAAGTATCCCAAGAATGGAAGAAAAAGTATCCAATGTACTCAGCCCTACTATGAAACTAATTTATGACTTTCACATGAAAACTATAACCCAGTTACAACCTAAGAATCGTGGGAAGGGGGAAAGGGAGGGGAGGGAGAGGGGTTGTGGGAAGAGGGAGGGGTTTTGGTGGGATTACACCTGTGGTGCATCTTACAAGGGTATATGTGAAACTTAGTAAATGTGGAATGTAAATGTCTTAGCACAATAACTAAGAAAATGCCAGGAAGGCTATGTTAACCAGTGTGATGAAAATGTGTCAAATGGTCTATGAAACTAGTGTATGGTGCCCCATGATCGCATTAATGTACACAGCTATGATTTAATAAAAAACAAAAAACAAAAAAAAAACAAATTGTAGTATATATATACCATGGAATACTATGCAGCTATAAAAAGATGGAGATGTCACATCTTTTGTTTACCTGGATGAAGCTGGAACATATTCTTCTTAGTAAAGTATCTCAATAATGGTAAAAAAAAGTATCCAATGTACTCAATACTACTATGATATCAGTATATAATCACCTACATATTCATACAAATGGTGTAATATAACTATAGTCCAGAAAGAAAGAGAGAAGAGGAGGGACGGGGGAGGGGAGAGGTGAGACTGGGAGGCAGGAGGGTATTTGGGGGGACCTGACCTGATGTGAATAATGCAATGATATATTTCAAAACTATTTTTTTTTTTTTTTTGTAGAGATAGAGTCTCACTGTACCGCCCTCAGTAGAGTGCCGTGGCATCACACAGCTCACAGCAACCTCTAACTCTTGGGCTTACGCGATTCTCTTGCCTCAGCCTCCCGAGTAGCTGGGACTACAGGCGCCCGCCACAACGCCCGGCTATTTTTTTGTTGCAGTTTGGCCGGGGCCGAGTTTGAACCCGCCACCCTTGGCATATGGGGCCGGCACCCTACTCACTGAGCCACAGGCGCTGCCCACATTTCAAAACTATTAAGAATAGAGTATAAACGTCTTACCACAACAAATAAGTAAGCGAGGAGATGGTTATGCTAATCAGTTAGATGTAAGTATTCCACATTGTATATCAAATCAGCACATTGTACCCCATAAATGCATTAATGTACGCAGTTACGATTCAATAAAGGTAAAAAAAGGTTGTATTAGTTTGCAGTCTCATCAACTGTGTGAAAGTGTAGTGTGCATTGTAATCTTTAATTGATGCCAGACACTTTGATTTTATCCTTTTGTGTTCTGGATACTTTTGTATTTTAATGAATATTTAATGAACGTTTGTCTTGGGATGCAGTTAAATTATGTGGAAATTGTTTGATCTTGTTGGGTTCACTTTTAAGAGTTGTTAGGTGGAATCAGAAAAGCATTTAGTCTAAGACTAATTTTTTTCCCTTTACTAAAGAAACTCTATTTTGAGTTATCGCCCATATCCTGTGAATCATCAGGTTTACCAATATGGCTAGTGCAAAAAGGCATTATTATTCTTTTATTCTTTTCCTGGCCTCAGGTGGTTTCCTCATACTCTTGTACCCTTGAGTACTCAGTTAATTACATAACGCCAGAATTATTTCTCTGTGTAGTGCTCACTTCTTAAGTACTTTAACCTATAAATTCTAGCCTTCTTTGTCTCCATGAATAGTTAACTCTGCCTGTTCAACTCAGGGTATCTGCTGTGCTTTAGCTGGGTTCCTCTTCCTTGTATGAAGATGGTAAACTCTCAAGAGAGTAAGCGAGGACAATAGTAAGGCTCACCTTATTTGTTATCTATCTTTTAGGAATCACTGCCTTTTTTTCCCTGCTGATTTCCAGTGTTGAAAATGGTAATATATATGTACATATATATAATATTTATATGTTTTATTTTTGTTGTTGTTATTTCAGATGGGAGGGTAAATCTCTCCTTATTAATCTATTATAGAAGCAGAAGTCACAGAGTTTTTATGTTGCTTTGTTTTATTAAAACAAAACTTTTTAAAATTGTTGGTACTTTTGGCACTTTGGCTAATCCTGATCACAAAGGTAGACTTCTTGTTTTTACTTTAAAGGATTTATTTGTTTTATATTTTACATTTATATCTGCAATCAACCTGGAATTAAGTTTTGTATACAGTGTGAAGTAGGAGTCGAATGTAATTTTTTCGTATGGATGTTTAATTGTCCTAGCATTACTTATTGAAAAGACCATCCTTTCTGCACTTCAGTGCAGTGTCACCTTTGTTATAAATCAGGTCAATGTATTCATGTTACTTTGTTTGAATATGTGTATCTGGCCCACTTTTCAAGTTGCCTATAATTTTATCAATACAACACTTTTCTAATCAGTATGATCTTTATATAATTAGTAAGACCTTTAGTTTTTTAATTAATTATTTACAAGGCTTTGAAATTCCATATGAATTTTGGAGTAAAGTTGCCAATATTTGCAAAATGGGATTTTGAGTATGATTACATTGAATAAGTGGATTAATGTGGGGAATATTAACATCTTCATATATGCGATCATTTTATCCATGAATAAGGTATATCTTTCCATTTATTTAGTTCCAATTAACTTCTCCCAGTAATGTTTTATAGTTTTTTTGTGTAAAGGATTGTACATCTTTGGCCTGCTGGAAATTCCAATCATTGTCTATATTAATAGGACCATTAACTCATTTCTCATTGAATATTTTGTAAGACCTCACAAAGATGAAAAAAGCTGGACATAACCTCTGTCCTCATAATGCTTTTATTGATATTAAAAAGACATGAAAAAAATGCTCATCGTCCCTAATTATTAGAGAAATACAAATCAAAACCACCCTGAGATGCTGCCTAACCCCAGGGAGAATGGCCCACATCACAAAATCTCAAAACTGCAGATGCTGGCATGGATGTGGAGAGAAGGGAACACTTTTACACTGCTGGTGGGACTGCAAACTACTACAACCTTTTTGGAAGGAAGTATGGAGAAACCTCAAAGAACTTAAGCTAGACCTCCCATTTGATCCTGCAATCCCATTATTGGTTATCTACCCAGAAGGAAAAAAATCCTTTTACCATAAGGAACCTTGCACTAGACTGTTTGTTGCAGCTCAATTTACAATCGCCAAAATGTGGAAACAGCCTAAATGTCCACCAACCCAGGAATGGATTAACAAGCTGTGATGTATGTATATCATGGAATACTATTCAGCTATTAAAAAGATGGAGACTTTACATCCTTCGTATTAACCTGGATGGACGTGGAAGACATTATTCTTAGTAAAGCATCACAAGAATGGAGAAGCATGAATCCTACATACTCAATTCTCATATGAGGACAGTTGATGACCTGGTACATGGTGAGGGGTGGGGGAAGGGGAGAGCAGAGAGAGGAAAGGATGGAGGGGGCTGAGTGACGGTGTGTGACACAACTTTTGGGGGCTGGACAGAATTATAAGAGGGGCTTTACCTAACAAATGCAATCAGTGTAACCTGGTTCTTTGTATCCTCAATGAATCCCCAAAAATTAGAAAAAAAAAGGATTTCATATTCATAGTACAAATAGTAATTTCACAAACAGACAAGTCATATTAAATTTTAATGTTATTAAATTGAATTCTATGAATTTTATGAGTGTATTTTTAATGCATTTTCTTGGGTTTTATTGCACAAAACCAATAGGTTTAATTAACATCATGATAAAATTTTTAACCTTGGAAGATAGTAATGGGATTTCAGGATCAAACAGTAGGTCTACTTTCAGTTGTTTGAGGAACCTTCATACTTCTGTCCATAAAGTCTGAACTAGTTTGCAATCCCACCAACACTGCGTAAGTGTTCCCTTCTCTCTGCATCCACACCAGCTTCTGTTGCTTTGGAACCTTGATGTGAGCCATTCTCTCTGGAGTGAGGTGCTATCACAAAGTCATTTTTGACATTATGTAATTTTAAATATCTAGATCTATGACCAGTTTCTTTTCTTTTACTCCAGATATTTGGCATCAGTAATGACAGTGATGATCTCAAATATCTGGCACAGTGTTTTAGAAATATATGTTTATATTTATATAAATGAAATAAATTTTATTTATGAATATAGAAGAAAATCTTATTTTTTGTCAAAACAAAAAAAAATTACCACTGTTAACATTGGAGAAAAAACATATTAAAAATAATTTCTATGAAGTTAACAGTCATCTTATTATATTTATGAGTACATTATGAAATATCTAAAAATGTGACGCCTTTGAAATCAGGAGAAGGTGATGCCCTGCTTTTTTCAAGGTGTTATTCTCCAACCAACTTGTGACTAATAGGAAAGGTATGTGACTTTTGAGGCATCCCTGCAGGTACAGTGAATGAGCAAATTCTTAGCAGCATTATGACATCACCAGGGAGTGTGACATGGGTCAAGAGCTTGGCAGGAGGCTTTCAGAACAGTAGAATCAACAGCAATCAAGCCTGGCAGGCCAACATACTGGCCACCATAAAACTGAAAAGAGAGCTTATTGTACCTCACGCACAGCAGCAGGTTTAATAGAAAAGTAGACATGTTTATAGTCCCAGATTTACAGCACGCCTTATAAACACCTTATTACTTAGAATCCAGTCTGCTGTCCTAGAAACTAAGAATGTGACTTTGTTAAGCAGCAGGATTTGTTGACATAAATGTCTTGACTAAGTTTGCCATTGTGGTTAACCAAAATGCATTTATTCCTGGGAAAGTAAACACAAGCAAACAAAATGCCTCTTATACTACAATACAGTTAGTTTCAAATTGACCAAACTTAATGCTATGACATAAATATGCTTAATGTTTATGGAATATTTTAGAAACATTTTGCCATGTTGGGCTCACCATCCTGTGTAATTCTTACTGAATGGGAATGTGTTTTCAGAATTACATGTGCTTAAAGACTTCATCAGAAATATTCAGAAAACCTGCCATAAATACCAGGGCTGACCACGTAGCAAATAAAATGGGTCATGGTCTCCTCAGACGTTAACGTGGATAAATCAGTTCTGCACCATATAATAGCTACACACTGAAATGGTTACCAATAATTAAAATTAGAGAACTAATGGAAAATAATGTTGAATAAATATTATAAAACCACATGAAAATATGTTCAAGGAAGGCAAAGTATCTGGCTGAAACCCACAAAGTTGAGAAAATTCCTAGGGAAGAATGAAAATTCAGACCGATCTGATGCTTAAAAACTCATGTATTTAACAGAAGATAAAACTCCTGGCTTTAGTGTAGATTTTTGAAATTACAGACTTACAGGACCTTCAGAGTATAACCAAATCAACTCAGTAGCTCTACCATCTTTTCAGCCTTCCAGTTAGCCCTTGCCAAACCTCAAAAATTTTATAGTAGGAAAGGTCTTTTATGTCTGGATATAAATTGACAGTCATGATTACATACTTTGGATCTAAAAGAATAAACAGTTCTTTGCCAAAAAAATTTACAACAATAAAAATCTATGGGAAATTATTAGGAAGATGGTGTCTATGTGATTGACAAAATAAAAAGTGAAAAAAATATACAGACATAGATTTAGCAAATCCCACAAACCAGGTCCTACAAATGACAAGAACCTAGAAATCTTTCTAACAGAACCATGTGGCTAGCTTCATGAGCCACAGCAAAGGAAAATGACCACATGAAACCATAAAAACAATTTTATAAGTTCATAATATGGGAGATGTGGTTCTGCAGTAGCATAGTCAAGAATGATATTGGGGATTAAGTTGGCTAAGCTCCATGAGTCTCCCCCAAATCAAATGCAATTACAGGCCACATTAGCAGAGGTAGAATGTTTAAAAGGAGAGAGTTGAGAGTTCCAGTCAACATAGGAGTTACTGTTTATAGTTCTGGGCACAGAAATTAAAGCTGATATTGACAAACTGGATCACAGCCAAAGGAAAGCAATTAGAACAAAGAGATCAGGCCTACATATTCTCACATTATGAGCAACTTGAAAAAAAATCAGGGATGTTTAATTTATAGAAAAAGAAGTTTTTAGAGGAATATGATCTTTGACTTAAATACATATAATAGAGCACAGTCTAGTCCTGTCCTGGTCACAACAAATAGAAGTCACAAGGAAACCATCAACAGATAAGAATGAATTTTCTAGATAAATATTCAAAGCTTTTCAAAATTAAGATGGTTTTTCTTGGGGGGATATACATCACTGAAGGTGTTGAAAAACTGAAAAAAAAATTGTTGTTATTATAGAAGGGGCTAGAGCAGAGGAAAGGGGGAGGTTGGACACTATAGAGGTGGTTTACAAATTGTTCTATGAACCCTTAGAATCAGCAATAAACTCAATAAAAAACAAAAAGAAGGTGAGTGAGTAGCATATTAGGGCTCCATCCCTCCTTCAACCATAGCTTTGGTTGAAGATTAGCATAGGTTTTGATTAAATCTATTCTGTAGATGGTGCCTTACTGAAGATTTTGTTTTATAAGAGGCATGTACTGTTAAAAAATCTTGCAAATCATTAGAAAAGATGATTTCTGAAGTCAGTTCTGATGTTATTCTGTGATTCAGATTTTCTGGCAGAATTCCATGTATATATGTGACCCATTGTCACATTATTAAGGCCAATGCAACTGTTTAATGAAGTTATGGTACTCGATGTCTCAGAGCTTCACGTGTGAAGGAATGGCAGTAAGCGTGATGGTTACTGCCAACCCTGGGAGTTGGCAAAAAAGAATAATTTATAATTAGGAAGATGGGGAACACAACATCTAAATAAATCTAAAAAAAAAAAACCCTGCAGTCTTAAGATGTGAGACATGGTATTTTCTTTCTTTCTTTCTTTCTTTTTTTTTTTTTTGGTAGTTTTTGGCTGGGGCTGGGTTTGAACCCACCACCTCCAGCTTATGGGGCCAGTGCCCTACTCCTTTGAGCCACAGGCACCACCCGACATGGAATATTTTCTAAGAGTGAATGCTATTCACAGCATTGTGAAAGAGAAAATACTCTTGGGCTCCAAGAGGCTTCTAAGTCCTGATACTGCTCAAATCAGATTTAATTTTTAGCAGAGTATTAATTTTATGAGTTACTTGCAGAAAATCTATGTCTCTGAGGACAAGGAAGAAGGCTGATTTCATTTCTTAGTATTTTAAGACCTTTGGCATAATTCCAGACAAAGAGGAAAAAGTGTCTGTCCATCATCTTCTAAAGAAGAAGTCAATAATTTAGAGCTGTTTTCCCAGACATGATCTCACTTTGTCTCTTAACAATGACCCAAGGAGTCCAAGGACATACATCTTTATCCTCATTTCCTAGATGAGGGAATTAGAAATCAGAAAGAGTAAGTGACCAGCCCAAATCACCCAGCTAAGTAAAGGGGACAATAGGAAATCTTGGTCTTGAACCCAAGTTTAAAACTTTTTAAGTGTCTTCAGCAATGATTTCTTCAACTTACAAGTGCGGAAAAAACTCAGTGTTAACTTAAACTTTGTGGTCCTTGACAATGTCTTTGTGTCTGACATACAACTACTATTTGAGATACCCTTAGGTTTGGTTATAAAGGTGGACAAGAATTCCCATTTGGATTCAAATAGTAACATCTCGATTAAAAATCAACAGTACTCCAGAAATAAACAGGTCTATTAAAAAAAAAACAAACCTTATTCAGTGACTCAGCAAATTGCACTGTGATAGCTTTCAGTAATTACTTTTTCTTTTTGTTTTTGTTTAGGTGTCCATGGTAAGAGAAGCATGCAGGAAAACATCAGGGTTTGCATGCCCTTTGGTTTTCATTTACCTCTCCTATCCTTTGAGAATGTCTGGCCTTTGGCAGTCTGCTGAATGTCTGGCAGGTGGACCAGTCTTGCCAAAAACAAATGCAAAGGGCCCATAAGCAGTTAGATTTCTCCCAGATGGTGCTCTTGAAGTGGACCAGTTTTTCAACTTTTTAATCTCTAGTTTGAGTCTTCAAAGTCCAAAATGCCAGTTTCTTAGGTACAAGAATTCTTAACAATAAGCAAATTGCAGAAGGGCAGTATATGAGAGAATTTAATCCACTTACGTTCAAGAACTAAAAAGAACTTAATATTGCCATTTTGTTAATTGTTTTCCAGCTGTTTTATAAATCTTTGGTTCCCTTTCTTGATTTCTTTCTTCGTGATTTAATGATTTTCTGTAGCGATATCCTTTCATTCCTTTCTGTTTATCTTTTGTGTATCAACTATAGATTTTTGTTTTATAATTACTCTGCAGAAAACATCTTAGTTTATAATAATCTATTTTAAGCTAATAATAATTTAAGTTCAATAATATACAAAACTCTTTTGATCTCAAATTTACATCTTCATATACTCTGTATCTACTAACAAATAATTCTAGCTATACCTGCATTTTAACATTCTTTGTTTTTTAACCTTAATACTATAGTTACATAAGCAACTTACATACTACCATTACAGTACAGTTGAGCATTCCTAATCTAAAAATCTGAACCCCAAAATGCTCAAACTGAAATTTTTGAGTACCAATATGACCCCCAAAGTGGAAACTTCCACACCTGACTTCATGTGATTGGTCACAGTCAAAATAAAGGTACACAAGGCACTGTTTATTCAGTGTCCCTAAGGGGGTTACAATACAGTATACAATAGTCATTTCATTAAAACACCCCACCATAGGTGGAGACCGAAAGCCTGCTGTTACTATTGCTAATGTTTAACAAAGCTGATATACTCTAGTGCTGCTACTATTACTAATTGACAGTTTCTTTCCTCCCTTCCTTCCTTCCCTCCCTTCCTTTCTCCCTTCCTTCCTTCTTTCCTCCTTCCCTCTCTTTTCCTCTCCTCTCCTCCCCTCTCCTCTCCCTTCACTTTGAATATATTATTCCACTCTTTCTAGGCTTCCTGGTGGAGAACCCTGTCAGTTTTTGCTGAAAAATCTCCTAACAGCTGTATGGTGATACCCTGTATGTATGTATGGAACTTCTTTCCTCTCGCTGTTTTTAAAAGTCTTTGTCTCTGATTTTTGACAATTTTATTGTAATGGTCTTGGTGGAGTCTTCTTTGGGTTAAATCTGATCAGAGACTTTTAAGCATCATGTCACTTTTGAGCATCATGTCACTAGATGTTCATATCTCTCCCCAGATTTGGATTATTTTCAGCCATTATAGCTTTTTTTTTTTTTTTTTTTGTAGAGACAGAGTCTCACTTTATGGCCCTCGGTAGAGTGCCATGGCATCACACAGCTCACAGCAACTTCCAACTCCTGGGTTCAAGCGATTCTCTTGCCTCAGCCTACCGTGTAGCTGGGACTACAGGCGCCCGCCACAACGCCCAGCTATTTTTTGGTTGCAGTTCAGCCAGGGCCGGGTTTGAACCCGCCACCCTCGGTACATGGGGCTGGCGCCCTACCGACTGAGCCACAGGCACCGCCCCTTCAGCCATTATATCTTAAAATAAGCTTTCTGTTCTTTTCTCTTTCTTCTGATATATTATAATGCAAACTTTAGCTGTCTTGATGGTCTTCCATAAATCTCACAGGTTTTCTTCATCCATTTTCATTCCTTTTCGTCCTCTGAATGGATATTTTCAAATAGCCTGTCTTCCAATTTTTTTCAGAGTCCTTCTTCTGCTTGAGGAAGTCTGGTGTTGACACTCTCTATGGCATTTTTCATTTCATTCTTTGTATTCTCAGCTTCAGAATTTGGTTATTTTTCATAATTTCTCTTCATTGAACTCATTTTGTTAATAGTTTGTTTTTATGATTTCATTGAGTTGTCTATCTTTGTATTCTCATAGCTTGCTGAGGCACCTTAAAATTATTATTTTAAATTCTTTGTCAGGCAATTCATAGCTATCCACTTCTTTGGGGGCTGTTTATTGAAATATTATTCTGTCCCCTTGGTGGTTTCATGTTTATTTCATTTTTTAGTGTTTCTTGAAATCTTACATTGCTGTCCTCAAATTCAAAGAAATAGTCATCTCCTCCAGTCTTTATTGACTGTCTTCAGGACAGAAATGCCTTCACCAAACAGCCCAGCTAGTGATTCTGAGGTTCCCTTTGACTTTTTTTCATGGATATGGCTGCTCTCTACCTTTTGTTTCCAATAGGGTAGAAATTCTTGAAATGTTTGTATTCTCTCAATTCTGCAAATCCAGGCTGGGTGCTAAAAGCTTCCTGCTTATTTTTCCTATGGAGATGTTCTCAAATGTTCAAGTTTGAGTGTCTTCTCCCAATCCTGCAGAGTCAAGCCAGCTGTATGCACAGTGTGCTTGCACTACTACCCGCAAAAATGTGCTTTGGAATTCAGACTTGGGAGATGGCGAGGCATTGAATATTTAGAGCATTTATGGGTCAGCTGGGAGGAGTTCAGAGTCAAGGCTTCTCAAGTGTCTCATAGGTAGGCTTCCTGATGAAGTCCACAGAGTGATTAGTAGGATCTGTGGCCTCTTGCTTCTGCTCTTGGTGATTCCCAACCACATAACTGTGCCTATCACCTCAATACTCTGGGATGGCAATGGGTTTCTTGGCAGTTTCTTGGCATCTTTACATAGATGAGAGAGCAGGGCACTAACTCACTATGCTCTCACCTTCCTCTGTCAGAGAAATTGTGGGCTGAGGGGGTTCCTTGGTGGTAATTATGCTGCCTTGAGGGAAAGGTGACCTGGTAAGGTAAAATTGCTTTTCTTATCCTCTTCAGTGTGTCTATTCTTAGATTTCTTTCTCAGTGGTGTGCTGGAACTTCCAAACTCCCACAAAGGCACACTCGTCTGTAGTAGTTGTCAAAGTTAATGCCTCCATGGGAGGTGATGGTAGAAAGCTCCTATTTTGTCATCTTTCTGACATCATGCCCTATTTTTAGCTCTTTATACTCTTTCTGATATTGTTCTCTGAGCTCTGCTCATCAATCTTGTTCCCTGAGCTTTAGTATGTCTTGACGGTTTGTTTCTCTCCTTTACTTTTGTAGTTAGCTTCATGAAAGCAAGAATCCAGATGGATCCCTAAGTTGGTTGTGGAGTCCAGAATGAAAACATAGTCCTTGCAAGATAAGTTTTGTAGGTAGAGGTGAAGAAGCTTGTATGTGTATCAAAGGCCAAAGATCAACAGCAAGATTAATGAGTGCTACAAAAATCTAATGTTGCTTTAGAAGGATAGGGCTATATACATAGTTTCATTTCTTAAGTAACTGTGGCCTCACTGAGCATCATAGAAATGCCACTCCAGGTGGACTGTGGAAATTCTCACAATATAGAATTCCTTGTATTTTAAGGAATTATGGAATTCTTCTCTTCTTAAGCAAACATGCTAGTTTTGACATAATTCAGACACTTAAAGTGCTCAGTTTTGAGCATGATGTGGCTGTGTCAATGGCAAATTACAAACTCTTATGTAACAGTTACTACAAACTGGGTAGACCTGCAGGCAAATTAGGCCTCCCACAGTTGTCAGTATAACCCCAACCATTTAAAACAGATGTCACTTACCGCATCATTGGCCATCAGCTCGAAATTGTGTTTATAGATGTGCAGTGTAGCATAGTAAAATATCATGAGATCGGGAGTCAATTCCATCATTGACATTTTGGTTCTAGAACCTCTTTGGATCTCAGCTTTTTCATCTTGAAACTGGATAAACATCTTCCCACTATACTTCCTACGCAAAGAAGCCAAGGCAGGTCTGAATGGGACAAACGATGTTATTAGGGTCCAGGTCTTTGGCAGGGAGAATTAGCCTTAGCAGAGGAGTATAGGCCAACACCCTTATCAAAGACTGTAATGGAGGCGAGATATACCACCTGATGATGCCCCAAGGCTCATCCAAGCCCTGGAAATCTAAGGTTTGGTAAAAATGTGAAAGAGAAAAAGAAAGAGAGAGAGAGATTGAATTTGAATTTCTTCATTAACTCAACATACTTTAGGTGATCTGGAGAATGCTAAATGAATTTGCCAAAATGTATATTCTTAAAACATCTTAGTTATCTAAGGTAAATTTATGTTAGAATGAGGAAATTTATAAATTGGGGAAATATACTAGAAGGCCTTCAAAAAGGGATAGAATAATTTGTTTTAGGGTTTACATGAATAATAATAAAAATTGATCATTTGCCTTTAGTTATTATTTTTAAACTATTAAAAATACTTTCAAATACAAAAACTACTCTCTACCATAGAAACCCGTGTGTCCCTTATAATAATTTTTAATGTATAACAATCCTGTTGATGTCTATTAAATTTTTACATTCAGAGTTTAACCGTGAGGACAGAGACGAATACGTAATAAAACAAAATTTAAAACATTTCAAAATTATGGTAGTGAGTACATTTGATTTTAAAAAGGAAAGGAGGGGTACTAGGTATCCTCGAAAACCTCCCACAAAAATCCCTTAGAGTGCTAAATGAAATACTTTATATATCCTTTAAACAACTCACAAATAAAGTAGGGTGGGAAACTGATGCCAAATCTTCAGTTCCCTCCAGGGCATGTGACAATCTCTATGCTCAGAGATTAGGGTATTAAAGGGGGTAGTAAGATGTGAAATTGGATTTGTGACGCCAGATTAAAGGTGGGACCCTAAAGGCCTTTACCCTCATGAAAATTTTTCTGTATTATTCTTTAAATATTTTGTATGTCTAAATTTTTATATATATATATATATATATATATTTTATTTCAGATTAATATAAGAGTATAACTGATTAGGTTACATTGTTTGTTTGGGTAAAGTCCAAACTGTAGTTGAGCCCTTCACCCAGGAGGTGTGTCATATACCCCTATATTGTGCTCCTTAGGTGGAAACTTACCAAACCTCTTTCCTCCCCTCCCACTTGAATTTAAATTGTGTTTTTCTCTAAAGTATCATGAGAATAAAATATTATAATTTTTAAACTCTAAAAGGCATTAAGAGTATGAGAAACTACATTTTTTCCCTTAAGGGTTATGTAAGTTAATTCTCATTCACTTAGCTTAATATTAAAGTGAATTTTTATTTAAAAAATTTTAAATTTTATTCCAACAGTTTTTAATTTAACAATTTTAACATGTATTAGTATAATAAAAACTAGGTAATTAGTTCTAAAGGATGAGAGATTTGACAGGGATAAGGCCAAATGTGGACTATCTAACAGTAATTTCTTTCTAGTTCTTGACAGTTTTATAGTCTACCAGGGGTCCTCAAACTGCGGCCCGCGGGCCACATGAGGCGAGGTGATTGTATTTGTTCCTGTTTTGTTTTTTTACTTCTAAATAAAATATGTGCAGTGTGCATAGGAATTTGTTCATAGTTTTTTTTTTTTTTAAACTATAGTCTGGTCCTCCAGCGGTCTGAGGGACAGTGACCTGGCCCCCTGTTGAAAAAGTTTGAGGACCCCTGGTGGGGCACAAGTTATTCTGAGTAATTGATTACATATAATGCATGGGTTAAAGCTACTGCCTGCACACCCTGACATCTCCAATTTTTACTGTTCTTCCTGGCACTCACATTCAAGAAGACTCCTATTTACCTTCAATGGGATAAACCTCACACCAATGTAGATGGTGCACTCAGGGAGTGTACAGGCTTGTAAATGAGTAGATTCTGGTTATATATGCTCTTTCTTGGGTCTGCCATAGGTGGAGGCTACACTTGGTGGTGAAGGCATTTGGCAAAACTGGATGTATCTTTTCAGATCTAGTGCCTTCTTGGAACATAATCTGAAATAAGTAAGAGTGGGGACTAAAACAATGGCATTCCTAAGGAGATTGGATGTACGTTTATTTCTCAATAAGAACAACAACATTTATTGTGTGCCAAAAAATTCCAAATACTCTCAATTTATCTTGTTTGATCTTCAAAACATTCCAGAAGAAAGACACAATCATCTCCATATTATAGATGTAGAAATTGAAGATCAGAGGTGCCAAGTACTTTGCCAAAATGTTAAGATGTTGGCAGAAGAGTCATTTGTGGAGCCAGTATTTGGACCCAGGCAGTTCATTTCCCTAAACCAAAAAGGTTCTAGACCTTTTATTTCTTCAGCCATCAAGGAAGATGGCTTTGCCAGGCCAATACGGGTAGATTGGCTTCTTTTGTCTTGGCAAATCTCGGGGTAAGTGCTAAGGAAGTACCTAGCTTATATGAAAAGAATCTTCTTGTCCTGGTTTTGATCTAGTTCCTGGCAGCCTGGTTAAGATTTGTCTTAACACGTACATTTCCCTTGCCAAAGCACACGTGGTATGTTTGGACATATGGTCTCATTTTTATGATCTTTTAACCTTTACATATTTTAAATACTTCATGGTGGGGTTAATTATTTGTGGTGGCCAAGATTGGCAGTTGCTCTGATGGGGCCATGTTTGGAATCCCTAAGGAATGAGAGGATTGATACTCTGTGGAACATGCTTTCAAAGATAAATATATAAATGTAGAGGAGAAATTTTTGACATACTTAATGAAGGGAGCCTGGTGATGTCTTATGGGAAACTGGTCTATTTATTCTGAGACCTATCACTATCAATGGTTTTGAGATTAGCCTCACTGTGCTTCTAACCATTTTAAAAATGGATAAATACTGAGTAATCCAAATGGCTTAGAAAACGATCACTTAACTACTGGCTGTCTATATGTGTTCTGAATGCAGACTTAGGTTGGAAAGGTTAAAACACTGAACACAGTAAGATTGATGGAAGGACTTCAACCTAATTGAGCATTAAAAATATGCCTCAGGTAACTTGATGGTAAGATCTGTGATGTCATAGGATTCTAAATAACCTTAGAGCAGTTTTAACTGCACAATGTGGGGGTAAACAAGTTCTTATTCATTTAGGTACCTTTGGACAAGGGGGGTAAAAGAAAATGAACAAAGTTTGTGAAGCATGGAGTGGAGCCAAAATCAGAAGAGGTGCGCTTGCCAAAGACCTGACGTAACATTGAGCTTATAGTGTGTGTACAGTGTATGTTCACCATCACTTCAACTGCTTAGTTTCCATGAACCATCTCAGTGTACTCACATGAGCAGGAAAGAGGCTAGAGTCTATGACATACTTCTCCTGGGTTTGAATCCAGTGAACTGTGTTGTGGGCCTAAATCCTGGGATGTTGGACTTTTGAGTTTGTGCTAAAATGAGTTAAGACTTTTGGGGCTACTGTGATGGAATATAAATGCATACTTAGGCTGGAAAGGTTAAAACACTGAACACACTGAGATTGATGAATTGCACTAAGATTGCACACTCTAGCTCTTCAGTTCTGGGGTCTTTGGGGCAAGCCCCATTCCCCTTGGCCACGCTAGGTCTGGTGGCAATTCCATGTAGTAGCTCTCACCCTGCAGTTTTGCTAAGCATTGTCCCAGCAGGGGTTTTCTGAAGTGACTCCCACCTCTTAAAATTGTCACAGTGGCAATTACATTTCAACATGAATTTGAAGGGTACAAACATTGAAACTATAGCACCAAGGCTTTGCATGAGGAACAGGTGAGTTGTAGATAAGGCTATTTCACCAAAATCATTATTAGAGATTTCACCACTTCAAGAAGAATGCAGGAAGTTCTGGCATCATGAGTGGCTTTTGACTTACAGTCAGAAATTCTTTATCAGCTCATTGGCACAAGCTAGATATAGACTTTTGCTTAAAACTGGCACTTATTCAGTGAGTGCTCCATGAAAGGGTTGGGACTAAAGATATGATTTCCTGATTAAACTCGGAACCAGGTTCAAATGGAGATGTTCTACACCTCCCTTGTCTCCACTCCCGTAGCTACTCCTATCTCCACTCTTTAACTTGTTTCTTAATTATCTGATATTTCTGTTAAAGAACCAGATGTATTTCTACTTTCTCAGTGAAGAGGGAAAAAAATTGCAACATTCTTTAAGAGATTTTCTATGAAATCAAGGTTGGCCTAAATAACAAGTGCTTGATTAGCCAAGTACATCAGACAGAATCCTTCATAGAAATTATGCTTTAATCTAATTTATTTATTTATGTCTATTTCTGAATATTATGGGGTACACACATTTTGGTTACATAGTTAGCTTTTGTATATGTTAAGTCACTTGCACTTGAATTTTTATAGCAGCATAATTCACAATCATGAAGATGTGGAAACAGCCCAAGTGCCCATCAATACACGAATGGATTAATAAATTGTATTATCTATTTAGAATACTATTTGGCCATAAAAAGATGGTGATCCAATATCTTTTGTAACAACCTGGATGCAAATGGAGACTATTCTCCTAAATGAAGTATCTCAAGAACAAAAAACAAGTATAATTTATTTTAGGCTGATGCTTTTAACACTGTTTACTTTTAATTAATAAATGATTCACCTTCTCAGGTATGTGAGCATGTAATATTACTGAAACGAGGTATGGGGGAGGTTTATTGAACATCATTTTCTTTGCCTTTGCAGCCGTTGCTTAGGAATTATTAGCACTTGAAACCTTTTCCAGCCTGAAATTGGTATAGTCATAGTCAGAGCAGTGACGCATCAGCTGGGACCTGAATGAGAGCAAGGATACAGTTTGGGGGGTGAAGTGCAGAGAAGGTATTTTAAGCACAGGACCAGCTTTGCAGGCAGTGTTGACCTTCAGGTGAGATTTCAGGGTCTGTGCAGAAGCTGCTCTGAGTTTATGCCTGCATTCTCAGTGGAGTTTAAGTACAGCCACAGAATCTTTTTCTACGTGAGACTTCAGGCAGCAGCTATGGTAAAATCAGAACTGGATTTTAGAAATAAAACCTGCTGGACATCTAGTGGACCCTAATCTGGGACAGTGGTCAACAAGGGAGGTGGTGCTGGGGAAATCATGAAACTTATACCAAACTTATTGCATAAAACTGGAAGCCTGTAAGGGCAATACACTGTGTCATGTGCCAGCCACCTGAAACAATGCAGCACCTGTCCTGCTTCCCAGGATCTTTTTATTGGGTACATAATAGTAGTGCAAGGATGCACAGCAGTCAGTAGTCAGTGCTCAAGGTTAAGAATGAGAGGGGAGATTAGAGCCCCCAGGAAGGTTGAGTAAAGGGTAAATAGGGACATAGAGTAATGGAACATCTGAAGAGGCCAGATAACAGTGCAAGCAGAAGAGAGATGGGGGAGAGCAAATCTCATCTCCTCAGGCAGACGTCTCAGCGTCTCTAGCCTAAGCTACTAGTTAATGGTCTCGGCTCACCTGCACTTGCGATTTTCCCATGCAGGGATGGTCACATAGACCTTCCTCTGACTGGGTACTTTACCTTGAGTTGGAAGGTCTGTGAGGAATTCAGCCTGTCCGTCTCCCACAAAAACCACCCTTTGCCTTAGCCATAAAGGAAAACATATCTTTCTCCCACTTTGACTTCCTTCCCTAGGGAAGATTTCTCTGTCCAATCTCCTCACTGTTATGTGATATTATTTTTGACTGACAATACAACCATCCCTTCAACAATTAGAAAGATAAATCAATGCTTACACATCCTTTCTAGCTTTCCTCCTATCTTTCCTCTCTCCATTCACCCTCTGTTGTCCCTCATGCTCATGGCTCCTCTCAGATGCTTGCCTTAAAAGAACTTCTCCCATCATTTGAGGTCAGGAGTTTGAGACCAGACTGGCAAGAACCCATCTCTACAGAAAATAGAAAAATTACTTTTCCTTGGTGATTTGTTTGAGTTCTTTGTAGGTCTGGATATTAGCCTTTTACCAGATATATAGTTCATAAATATTTTCTCCCATTCTGTAAGTTGCCTGTTTGCTCTGTTGTTTTTTTCCTTTGCTATGAAGAAGCTTTTTAATCAAGTCCCACTTATTTCTTTTTAGAATTGCCTTTGAGATCTTAGTCATAAATTCTTTGCCAAGGCCAAGGTCTAGAAGAGTTTTTCCTACATTTCCTTCCGGAATTTTTATGGGTTCATGTCTTTTATCCATCTTGAATAATTCTGATAAGTGGTGAGAGACAGGGTCCTGTTTCATTCTTCTGCATGTGGCTATCCATTTTTCCCAGAACTATTTACTGAAGAAGGCCTTCTTTTTCTTCATGTGCGTTGTCTGCTTTGTCAAAGATCAGCAGTTGTAAGTAGACGGCTTGTATCTGGGTTCTCTGTTCTGTTTCATTGGTCTATGTCTTTATTTTTTGTGCCAGTACCAAGCTCCTTTAGTTACTATAGCCTTGTAGTATAGTTGAGGTCTAGTGACACAATGTCTCTGAATTTGTTCTTTTTACTTAAGATTGCTTTGGCATTAGTTCCAAACAAAATGCAGAATTATTTTTTGTAGATCTGTAAAATATATGGTATTCTGATGAGGATTGCACGGAATCTGTAAATCACTTAGGCAGTATGGCATTTTAATAATGTTGATTCCACCTATCCATTACCATGAAAAGTTTTTCCATTTGTTAGAAGACCACAGACAAGGGGAAAGAAAAAAGATTTCAAAGACTTTCATCCTCCTTCATCAACAAGAGGTAAAGAATCTGCCCATATGCATAGCTCACCACTGCTATAACTTATGAACAATGAACAACTTAGGATATCTGTAACCGAGATATCCATTCAGAACCTAGATCACCATCTAAGCACCCACAAGCAAAGCCAGAGGCTCTTACATGACATATGCCACAGACATGAGTATGTAAAATAAGTGTCAGCTATTGTTATTATCATTATTATTGATGAAGACTACCATTTTTCTTTCATACTCATCTCTCTTTTGAATAGTGTGTCGAACTTGTGGATTTACTTTCTTTTACATAGACATTCATTTTAGGGACTAAATATCAAACTTGACTGTTGCCCTTTGGACTCCAGGGCAGATGGATCTTCTTGAGACTAAGTGAAACTGAGGACAGACTTTGACCCTAAGTTTTATTCTTATACATAACAGCAATACAACAATTCTTTAAGAAGAACCCAGGAAGCTGTCTTTTCTCTCCAATGAGATTTTAAACTCTTAAATGACCGGGAACTTGTTGTGTAGTAAAATGGCTGGTACTTTCGGAGCTCTTCTCTCTCATCTTATACTTTGTACAAAGTGATGATCATCGAAGGGAGACTAGACACAGAGTCTTGATTACAGGTTTTGAATCTAAACTGTGTTCCCAACTGGCTGTGTGACCTTGAACTAAGAACAGATATAAAATTGGAGGAGGATTAATTAAATAATTTCTTTATCACCTTCCAGTGTTAATATCCTATAGTTTAGAGTATGTTTTCTATAAACCTTTGCTTTAGGCAAGACTTCTAAATATGGATCAGGGACAAAGGATGATAGGAAAAACGAGAAATATAAGGGAGGACAAAACAAAAGAAGAATAGATTATTAGAAAAGAAGTACAACGAGAAACAGAAGGCAAAGGAAGGCAGGTTCAGTCAGACAACTGGCTGATACTTCTTAACCGAGCACCCACAGAATGCCAGTTGCTGGGGATGTGATGGTGGACAAGTCCTTGTGGAATTACAGAATATTGTGGAATATGTAAACAGCCAGCCAGAAAGACAACATAAGGAGCTAATATCATTGAGGAGAAGAGGAGGTGTCCCTGAAAAAGAGAGGAGGAAGTTGGGGACTGAGCATTGTGAGCAGAGAAAACACTACTCAAAAGGTCCTAGGAGAGGAGAGAGCCTGGTATTTTCAAGAATGGAAGGAATGCGTGTAGGTGTGTGGCTGCCATCAGGAAGAAAGTGAAGCAAGAAAAGATGAGCACATTTTCCAAGGTTCGCTTACAGGGCTGAGATGAATGTTATCCATGTGATCACCTCCTGTGTCTGCTATAACGTGGGCTAGCCTCAATTAAAGCACCTGCATAGTTTGACCCTCCTGATGGCCATTGATCACCCTATACTAAACAATAACACAAATCCTATCCTTATCATCCCTACAGAATCCTTTCCAGGTCATCAAGACAAAAGAGAATGTTGTGTTTTGATAAGGGGAAATTTTTCAGTAAGGAAAGAACGTAGGAGAGAATGTCAAACATGCTTCCACATGCCCATCTCACCCTCATTCCTCCATCTCCTACGAAGCGTCCCCCATTTCTGTAGATCCTATCTTCTTCAAGAACGGTTTTCACTCCCCTCTCTTTTCTTTTTCTTTTGTTTTTTCTTTTTTCCTCTTTTGGCTCAAACCATGGTACTGAATATGTAGAACCTGCAGTTTTGGGTATGCTACCAAAGGAAACAGTTTTACTTAAAATCTTGTTTTTGCCAAAATATTTTCAAAGTAGCTGGAGAGCTGTCAAACCACAGTGGCTCTCAGCTGCGTTTCCTTCTAGCATTTCCTCGGGTTCTCCCAGCACAGCACTCAGTAACTGGATATTATTTGAGGAGGAGGGGAAAAAATGCTGCACGAGACAGTTTGTAGATTTAAGAATTATTCTCCGGGTGCTAAAGGCCAGAAATCCAGAGGTGCTCAGCTGCCAAACTCCAGGGCTGCGTGACTGTGGGTCATTCCTAGATGTAACTTTCAGCTAGGGGACCTAGAGGAAACACTGGTAATGGTCAATATTTAGACTGTCCTTCCAAAGTCTTCATATTGTTTTCTGCCTTGGGACATGTGACTTTGACCAAAAGAATCTCTTCTGATAGAAAAAAAAATTACTGAAAACAGCTTGAAATGACATGCATTTTGGTATTGCTGTTACTGACAGCCTTCCTCTTCTCTGAACCATCCCTTTTAACATTAGCTTACATTTGTAGGGTTTAGGTACTAGAATCACACCTTTAGAATAATTTAAAAGGAAGTAGTCAACTTGTGTGGTTCTCTAACAACTTCTTTCAAGTGCTTTAAAGGAAGTACTAACTAATTATTTGAGAACTTATTTCAATAACTGTGTAGAAATTATAATTATCAATTATCCAAATGATAATCACTAATTGGCAATAGATTTGGCCTCAGAGTTCAAGTGCTACTACCTTCCAACTATTTTTACTAGATTTACTGGTGTCTTTAGGGTCCTGCCAGGGAACAAGTGGCATATTCTGTGAAGCAGTAATTAAAGAGGATTTAAAGTGGTCAGGTTCAAGGGAGCCAGTGGGAGATAATAAAGCAGCCAGGACCACTCAGTCATTCCTAGGCCTGGAGGGACTGGGGAAGGAGCAGTGACTAGAACCCAGTGAAACCTCTCACTACAGCAGAAGTGACTTCTGGCATGAGATGGTAGGTAAACAAAGCCCTAACCTTGCCTTTCTCTCCTTTCTGCTCTCTTGAAAGTGCCTTCCATTGTCCAATACCAACAACAAGCCAGAGGATAAAGAGGCTTGGACCGCTTCTCTTTAAATGCCATCTATGTGCTGATGACAGCCAGGTTTTTTGATCTCCAGTCTTGAATTTCAATTTCCTTCTGGGTATCTCAGGTGAGCTGCTGGATTGTTCGCCAAATTTTATTACTCCTATAATCCTCCCTATCTCAGTTGTTACCTGTCTCCTATCAGTTTAAGACCAAAAATCTTAGAGATATTCCTAACTCCTTTTTTTCCGTCATGACCAGCACCCTCCCCTTCAGCAAATCTTGTTGAGCTCACCCTTCCCTGTTCTCAGCACTACCACCACATCTGGAGTCTAATAATCAGTTGCTTGGAATATTACACAACATACACTGTTTCTACCCTCCCCTCTTAAGATTTAATCTCAACACAGACACCCAAAGGATCTTTAGAAAAATCTAAACTAGGCTGAATGTGGTGGCTCATGCCTATAATCGTAGCAGTCTGGGAGGCTAAGGCAGGTGGATCACCTGAGCCAGAGCAAGACCCTGACTCTACTAAAAATAGAATAACTAGGTGGGCATTGTGGCAGGTGCCTGTAGTCCTCACTGCCAGGCAAGAGGATCACTTGAGCGCAAGAGTTTGAGGTTGCTGTGAGCTATGATGTTATGGCACTCTATGCAGGGTGACAGAGTAAGACTTTGACTCAAAAAACAAACAAAACCCCCCCCCTAAAAACCTAAATTAGATCATGTTCAACTTTTATTAAAAATGCCTAAACTTACAATGGCCTATAAGACCCAACAAAATCTTCCATCCATCCTTCTGGCATTCTGGTGTCATTTTCTGTTACCTCCCCTTCTCTTACTCTGTCTGGTAACACTAAACTCTCTTCTGTGCTTAAAACAAGCCAGCCACACTCTTAGCTTGAACAAGTGTTTGCCCTTGCTGTGCCCTTTGCTTGGGCACTCTTCTCCCAAACAACTGCCTGGCTCAGCACTGTGTCTCCTTAAAATTTTTGTTAAATGTCACCTTCTTAATGAGACCTTTTCTAACTACCTCATACTAAATATTACAATGCAGCCCTTCCATCAAGCTAGCATTCCCAACCCACTTCCCTGTATCATTTCTTTCCCTTAATACTTAGGACCATCTGGCACATTTTATATTTTACTTTTTTGTTTGTTTATTATCTGCCTTTCCCTGCTTTCACTCCATCTCCTTTGTATAATGAAAGACCTATAAGCCTGACATGCTCATAAGATCACGAGGAGATGTGGGAACTGTCAAAGTTTAATTGTGTGAAAGAAATCTGCTTCTTTTTGTCTTCCTTATAGCACCTGACAGTACTTGGCACAGGGGTGTATAAAGGCTCCCTAACTTGAACCAGAAGAGTTTTAAATATACCCCTGCTGGGACAGGAACAATGGCTTTAAGTGTAAACCTTAGGCAATTTTGAAGCCCTTTCTTTAGAAGTAAGTTAAAAGGATTCTAAAGACCTCCTTGGAAGCTGGGAGAACCACAGAAGGCGTTTTTTTCCGTAAAAACATAATCAGTAGATTATCTGAAGTCACTCAGGGTCAGAGATCATCCTGAAAACAAACTATATACGAGGGCCCTGCTGAAATCTGAGCCAGGGTCAGAGGCTGGTGTTCAGGAACTGTGAGAAAATGAGAAAAGGCTCTAAAGCACTTGAACTGTGGAAGGATTCTATATGTTGTATCTAGTCCTGCAAACAATCAGTCAAAGAATATTCCTGGTTGTATTTTTTAGTCTAATGTCGAAGATTTTAACACATAAGACTTTGAAAAGTAATAAGACACATAAGGCTTCACGTAACCTGGGGGTCAAGCCAGTAAAACAATAACTTGTTGAAAACAATTTCCGATCCTTTTCTCTGTGTTATATCAAATATCAATAAGTTGATATAAGCTTATATTTGCTGAAAGTACACAAAGCTTTGCCCGATTTCAGCAGAATGGAAAACATAAAAAGAAATTAATTACCATTGAGGCTTTTCCTTATGCAAAAAATAGAATAGGCATTAGCCAAGTAATGTGATTTCAGGGACCCAAGAGGCCCCAAAGTAAAAGAAATCTGTCCTTATAAACTTGCTGATACCTAAAACTTTACATTTCATAATCCAACTCTTGTACTTAAGGATTTAATTCTGATTAAATGCAAATATCCCCTAGGTGAGGTCCTTCAGCAGTTATTTATTCCTCAGAGTGAAAAAAGAATCTGAGAACAGGTTTTGCCAATGAGCCAATGAATGGTTATGAGGATCCTGAGACCCCTGTGATCCAGAAAACAAAGGATTAAGAGGCTCATACAACAAAGTTATCTGCCTCATGGTTTTGCCTGGATTCAGTCTCCCTAGTATATTTTCAAGATTTCTTATCTCCAAGAAGCAAAGTCTTTTTGGGTAAGTTGTCCTTTCTGAGACCCAGGTCAGCTTTCATTAGTCTGGACATGGGGTTCCGGAGGGAGAGAGGAGCAGTGCCTGTCAGACATGGGAATTACACAGTCCTTCCATTGTTCCCTGCCTCACTCTCATGTCTTCTGATCTGTCTTTACAACGAATTTCATACAATCAATGATACCAGTAGCAAATTTAGTCACAGAAAAAATTGATAGTACCCTCAAAGCATGGGTGGATTTCAATTACTCAGCCTCTTTTTTCAATTATTCAAATTCCCACACTGGAAGATAACTCACATAGCAAGGTGTGTTTGTTGGGCTTGAATTTCCAGCAGTTCTCCCCCAAGAAACACTGGATCACCTGATCACCACCAGATACTGGTTAAATTAAAGGACTTACAAAGAAACGTGATAAAAGTAAATACATGATTATAGAAATCCCCCTCTCTGAACTTAAACTAATGAACATAAGATATAAAATGAATAAAAATTATAGAAATAATACTCTTACAATAAATAGGACAAAAGCATGAATCTTAAATTTTTAGTATCTATAGATATTGAAGATTTTTAAAAATAATGCAAGATTTTCCTACTATCACCTTCCCCTCCACTATCTGCACACATATGCATAAACATACATACACACCAAGCAGAGGCTGTGCCAGGAAGAAGAAAGTGAGTGGACAAAATCCTGAAATGTCTCTTGATGACTCAGGGAAGAGTAATGAAGAATAGGGGAATGAAAAGCCAGAACTAAAAAGAGTCACAATTTTGCTTTTTCTGGCTTAGAGGAACATGAGAGAAATACCTTAGGAAGAATTATCCAGAACCTAATTGTCTCTGATAAATAAAAGTTTGGCAGAATAAAAGATGAGAATTAAAGGAAAATATCATTCCAAACCACTGGACACTTTCCCACAGTAGCTGAAAAGCATTACATAGATTGTGGCAAGAACTTCTAAATATTGAGAATTTCTCCAACACAGCCACAAGTGCAAGGGAATGAGGAAGAATGGCTGGGGAATGGTGATTTAAGCAGGGTTTTTTTTTTTTATGTCCAAAGATTTAGGGAGCTAAACCAGTGGACTCACCTTAAAATGGGGTAAGGAACAATCTATTACCTTTATGAATCTGAAGGTACCCCCCAAATAGACAGAATAAGATCTAGTAGAAAAAGGTGTAACAACTTCCCAAGAAAGGGATTGCAGACAAATTACTTAAATGGAATGGGCGCATCTCCCTGTCTCCACTCTCTCCTCCATGCCACCACTGCCATCTTCTAGGTAACTTAAAAGCCAAACACAGACTCTAGCCAATAAGATAGAGGAACATTTACAAGCAGAACCAGATAAAGTAGAAAGGTAAGCAAGGAGAAACTACCCACAGATTTGTGAAAAGCATTTGGGGAGTAGAAAAGATAGAGCAACTGCATGAAACAAAACAGCAAAACAAAAATAAATTTAGAAAAGAAAAAACAAAGTGCAAACATATTTTCTGCAACCTAAACAAATAATCCATCCTGGATGAAGATATCAGTAATAAAAAATATTCATGAATGAAATAAAATTAAAGAAAAAATATAATTTTTGAAAGAAAATAACCAAGGTGAAAAGATGACAACCAAATTAGGCAAGAGTGTGACTGGAGAATGAATGGGGACAAAATAAAACTATTTTAGAGCCAATTAATTATGTATAAATAGCAATCAGTGAAGGGGTACAGGAAAAGACCAAGCAGATGACGATCTCAAGAAAATATTGCAGAATGTGTAAAATAGAAGAAATAGTGAAAGGAGTGAAGAGAAGCTATGGTGAAGAGATGAAGGAGATCAGTGGTATATGGAGAAATTGTTTTCTTTGAGGTAGTATACAGAATTAATAGAGCAAAAAAAATTTTGAAGATGAAATGAAAGAGCTAAATTGCAAGTCCAATGTATTGTTTGCAGATAGTTTTATAGAAAATGATCAATACTGAAACATATTCTATTGAAAATATTGAATTTTTTTCAAAAAGCATCAAACTTCTGGTTTCCACTCCAACCTGTAAAGAGCTTAGAAGTTGATACTCCTCTTTACAAGAAAAATGTTGACCAAAATGGAGATCAATGATACTTCTTTGACTCGTCAGAAAACGAGGTTACAGGGCAAACTCCATCCCACAATCCGAAGAGACAGGCAAACACAGAGAATTACAACTGTGGTAAGTTTACCTGCAGACACTGAAGCCATAAACTGCTGGGAACACTGAAATAGTGATTTGGGCAAATTGTTGGTGGCTGAGTGTGGACTAGAATGAGAGAGAAACTCCTGAAGCCCATAGTCCAAGAGGGGCCCTGCCCTTCCTGGTTTTTACCTCCAGAACACAACCAGCCAATAAAACTTCCCTAATGTTTCTGGAAGAGGAAAGTAACCATTTTGAAACATGCCCAGAACATTCTTCATAACGAAGTACTATTCTTCAAAGGAAGACTTTTCCAGAGCCTGATCCTACCAGGTGGAAGGTCGGTTATCCACCGTCAGCCTCCTCTTGATCTCCGGTTTCACCTGAGAGAGAAAAGCTTAGACATATTTGTGAAGGTTCTGGCCCTGGGACACAGGCCTACAAAAACACAGATTGAATCATATGATTGTAGAATGCTTCTCCTTCCCCTCCCTCCAATGGAGCAGTCTCAAGAAAAACTAAGGCTGGAGTATCTGTATCACCTCTCTCTTCTCTCTCTCTAACACACACACATATACCCGGTTTCCCCGAAAATAAGACATCCTCCAAAAATAAGACCTACTTACAGGAAAGATAAGACGTCCCCTGAAAATAAGACCTAGCGCATCTTTGGGAGCACACCTTAAAATAAGACACTGTCTTATTTTCGGGGAAACAGGGTACACATGTCTTAGTGGTTCTGCCTCTCAGGTTGAAACCTGAATGATACAGAATTTATTTATTTATTTACATATTTTTTAAAGAATCTCACTTTGTCACCTGGGGTAGAGTGATGTGGCACGATCAGCTTACAGCAACCTCAATCCCTTGGGCTCAAGAGATCCTCTTGCCTCAGTCTCCCAAATAGATGGGACTACAGGCGCCCACCATGTCACTAGTGAACACTTGTTTTTCTACTTTTAATAGAGACAGTGTCTCACTCTTGCTCAGGCTGGTCTCAAACTCCTGAGCCAAGTGATCCACTGGCCTCAGCCTCCCAGAGTGCTAGGATTACAGGCATGAACCACTGTGCATGGCCCAGAATTTAGTATTGACACACAAAATTTATAGACGTGTGATAATATTTAGCCATTCCATAAAGTATACATATTTTGAAACAACATGCACACTATTATTTGTCAAGTAAAAATAAGTAGAAGTTTTTTTTATTAAAATCAATATTGAAAGCAGTTTCCAAAGAACACAATCTTTTTAAAAAATATACTGAGGTAAAAATATACATATATAATCTGTCATCCTTTATCATTTTTAAGGAACACAATCTTAAATATGAATTGCTAAATTTATTCTAGGTTTTTTTTTTTTTTGGTCTCTACTCTGATCAAATTTAAAGGCATTAGAATAGTTGCTACCAGAATCTGAGAAGGAAGTAAGGATGAAAAGAAGTTGGTTAATTGGTACAAAAATACAGATAGATAGAATAAATAGGTTTTAGTATTTTAAAGTACAGGGAAATTATAGTTAACAATGATTTACTGGATTTTTAAAAATAGCTATAAGATAAGAATTATAATGTTCCCAAAAGAAAGAAAAAATGTTTGAGATGATATATATCCCAATTATCCTGATTTGATTATTATACACTGTATACATGTATCAAAATAATACATGTACCCCCAAAATATGTACAACTATGTTATATCAACAAAAATATGAAAACAATAACAAAAAGAGTTTATATATTCAGCAGACTTTAAAATTCAGAAGAATAGAATACATAAGAAAGGTTTATATCACATTAACACAAATACTTTCTATTCATTCCCTCTCAGATCACACCTCCCTTCTAAAGTCCCAGCTTGGAGAAATAACATCAGCAACATGGGTAATTAGAAATTCTTAGCATCCTTCCTTCTTACACAGAAAAAAGTCAACAACTACATTTTGACCAAAAACTAAAGAACCCGCTGAAATCCTACATAGCACAGAAACCCAAGAGAGCTACGTATAGAAGAAAAGGAAACAGCTTCCCCACGCCACCCCATACCCCTAGTTCAATCAGCTAGTTAGCAGAAGGGACGTCCACCTGTGAAGGAAGATAAGCGAGAAGCCTTGGGAGCTCACATCAGTACTGTGGATACCTGCAGTCTTCACTTCTGGACACTGCTGTCATCCTTACAGTCTCTGAGGCCACCCGAGGGTATACCCTGTAGCCCAAATGCTGAGTTACCCTCAGAGAAAAAGTCCACACTGTGTGCTGTGGGGCTACTTCTCTGTGTCAGCTCAGCCACTGCTAAAGTATGTCTTGCTCTGGGACATACTTTAGAAGATTTGATCAAGCAGAAGAAAGAATTTGTAAACTTGAAGAAAATTCTTTTGAAATGATTCTATCAGAGAGAAAAAGAAAAAAGAATGAAAAGAGTGAAGATGGCCTGCAGAACACTACCGGATGTATAAATTTTAACATTACCAGAGTTCCAGCAAGAGAAAAATTAGAAAAGGGGGCAGAAAGCTTATTTAATGAAATAATTTCTGAAAACTTACTATGTTTTGAGAAAGATACTGATAATGAGATCCAGGATGCTCAAAAGTCTCTACATAGATTCAACCTAAAGCGATCCCTTCTAAGGCACATTATAAGTACACTTTCAAAAGTCGAAGACAAAGAGAGAATTCTTTTTTTCTTCATTAAAATTTTTTTAAAGGCAAAAGTGAGACAAGAACAGAAAGAAAGAATTATAAAAGTAACAAGAGAAAAGCACCAATTCACATATAGGGAAAGTCCCATTAGATTACCAGCAGATTTCTTAGCAGAGACCTTGTAGATCAGAGAGAGGGGGAATGAATGATATGTTCAAAGTTCCGAAAGAATAAAACCACCAGGCAAAACCTCCTACCCAGTGTACTTCAGAAAAGAAACATAAAAAATTTCACAGACAAGCAAAAGCTGAGGGAATTCATTACCACTAGCCCTACCTTACAAGAAATGCTTAAAAGAGTTATTTAAGTGGAAAACACTGGAAGATATTGGCCTGGGGAAAGACTTCATGAAGAAGACTGCCATGGCAATTGCAACAACAACAAAAATAAACAAATGGGACTTCATTAAACTGAAAAGCTTCTGTACAGCTAAGGAGACAATAACCAAAGCAAAGAGACAACCTACACAATGGGAAAGGATATTTGCATATTTTCAATCAGACAAAAGCTTGATAACTAGGATCTATAGAGAACTCAAATTAATCCACATGAAAAAAGCCAACAATCCCTTATATCAATGGGCAAGAGACATGAATAGAACTTTCTCTAAAGACGACAGACGAATGGCTAACAAACACATGAAAAATGTTCATCATCTCTATATATTAGAGAAATGCAAATCAAAACAACCCTGAGATATCATCTAACCCCAGTGAGAATGGCCCACATCACAAAATCTCAAAACTGCAGATGCTGGCGTGGATGTGGAGAGAAGGGAACACTTTTACACTGCTGGTGGGACTGCAAACTAGTACAACCTTTCTGGAAGGAAGTATGGAGAAACCTCAAAGCACTCAACCTAGACCTCCCATTCGATCCTGCAATCCCATTGCTGGGCATCTACCCAGAAGGAAAGAAATCCTTTTATCATAAGGACACTTGTACTAGACTGTTTATTGCAGCTCAATTTACAATCACCTAAATGTGGAAACAGCCTAAATGCCCAGCAACCCAGGAATGGATTAACAAGCTGTGGTATATGTATACCATGGAATACTATTCAGCCATTAAAAAAAATGGAGACTTTACATCCTTCGTATTAACCTGGATGGAACTGGAAGACATTATTCTTAGTAAAGCATCACAAGAATGGAGAAGCATGAATCCTATGTACTCAATTTTGATCTGAGGACAATTAATGACAATTATGGTTATGGGGGGGGAAAAAGAAAGAGGGAAGGAGGGAGGTGGGTGGGGCCTTGGTGTATGTCACACTTTATGGGGGCAAGACATGATTGCAAAAGGGACTTTACCTAACAATTGCAATCAGTGTAACCTGGCTTATTGTACCCTCAATGAATCCCCAACAATAAAAAAAAAAGAAAAAAAAAGAAAAAAAAAAGAGTTATTTAAGTGGAAATAAAAGGATGATAATTACTATAATGAACACATATGAAAGCATAAAATTTACTGGCAGAGGTAAATACACAGTCTAATAGTAAATAGTAGGGTAACTGTAATCTTAGTTTTCTCAGGACGATCCTACTCATGCTATTTATCCTAGCATCCCTTCTGATTTAGCACTTATCTGAGTCTTTTTATTTCTTGTTGAAATGTTATGATTAATCCTTGGGAATTTTATGGAAAAATGAAACCATTGTGAGTAAGGCATGATTTTCTCCTGATAACACGATCCCTAATAAAGTAGCTGCCCTATTTGGACACTAACACAAACAAACAAACAAAAACTATAAAAGTATTCTTCAAAAAAAAAAAAAAAAAAGAAAATCAAGGACTCAGCAGTAGAGATGGGTGGGCTGAGAAGTTAATTGAATTGAGAAGAATTACTCTGCTCATGTAATTTTTTTGATGTTCAGACAAGTAACAGAAAGAGGTTTTTAAAAAAATTTCCTTAATGTACATGAGTATATTACTTTTTTAAGAGCCAGAACTTTGATTTTGGAAACAGTTTTAGAATATAGAACCCTTTTGTAGTTCCACCAATTGAATACGATTTATTTGCCAGTCAAAATAATTTAAAAATTATAGAATTTTAATAATACTAGAAATCCTTTTGTCAACCAAGAGTGGGTGAAAGACCACACTGCAAATCAGTAAACAGGTGTTTATTGGGGTCTTAAGAATTACAATTTAGAAGATACAGATTCAGTGAGGAGCCAAATTGTGTTTCAAAGAGAAGGGGAGGAGGAGGGGTTTCAAAGAGAAAAATCAAAAGGAAGCTGTGTGATTACACAAGTTGTTTTGAAAGAATTATCACTGTAGAGGAGGTAGGCTTAGTACATGAGTTCACTGGTTGTTGCTGTTCTGGAGTTGGCTCTGTTCGAAGGCTCAAAAGTTCAAGGCATGTTTCTGTTTTTTTTTTTTTTTTTTTTTCCAAGTTTACGGGATGTGAAGGCAGTTCTTTTTACAGTGATTTGCTAACTCCATTTTAGAGCTTTGAACCAGTGTGATGCCATTTTCACAACTTTTACTTGGGTAATAAATTTATATGGTCACGTGATAATGACCAACATAATCTAACTACAGGAACAACGTAGTATATAATTATGTATGTTTTCAAAAAAGAAGTAGTGAATTTTAAAATGTTATTCTTTCCAAAGAAACAGACAAGAGGAAAACTTTTATACTTACATATAATCATTCTCCTGAAAAAAAGTGAAATTCTGCTAATAAAAATGTCTACATTTTTGTAAAAATAAGATATCTTATTTTGATACTGCTAGATAAAATCGTATAATGTATTCAGAGTACTTCACTGGTATAGAAATCTTAAGCTTATACATGTCTGCATTTACAGGCAAGAGTATATTCCTCTACAAAACAAAACAAAATAGCTTTAAAAATTCTGTAACTCCCAGCACCGTTTATTGACTAGGGATTCTTTCCCCCAGTGTATGTTCTTGTTTGGTTTATCAAAGATTAGGTGGCTATAAGACGTTAGTTTCATCTCCTCATTTTCTATTCGGTTCCAAATGTCTGTGTCTCTATTTTTGTGCCAGTACCATGCTGTTTTGATTACTATGGCCGTGTAGTATAGCCTAAAGTCTGGTAGGCTGATGCCCCTGGCTTTGTTTTTATTACTAAGAATTGCCCTGGCTATACAAGTTTTTTTTTTTTTTCTGGTTCCATACGAAACAAAGAGTTAGTTTTTCTAAGTCTTGAAAGTATGATGTTGGTATTTTAATAGGGATAGCATTGAATGTATAGATTGCTTTGGGAAGTATACATGTTTTAACAATATTGATTCTTCACAGCCATGATGAATAAAAGACCTAAATCTAAATCATGAAACAACCAAAATCCTCAAAGAAAGTGTGCAGAAAACACTGGAAGCTATCATCCTGGGGAAGGACTTTATGAGGAAGACTTCCTTGGCAATTGCAACAACAACAAAAATAAATAAATGGGACTTTATGAAACTGAAAAGCTTCTGTACAGCTAAGGCAACAACAACCAAAGCAAATAGACAGCCTACACATTTGGAAAGGATATTTGCATATTTTGAATTGGACAAAAGCTTGATAACTAGGATCTACAGAGAACTCAAATTAATAAACATAAAAAGAACCAACAATCTCTTAGATCACTGGGCAAGAGAGATGAATAGAACCTTCTCTAAAGAAGACAGACAAATGGTTAACAAACATATGAAAAATGTTTAGCATCCCTAATTATTAGAGAAATGCAAATCAAAACCACACTGAGATATCTAACCCCAGGGAGAATGGCCCACATTACAAAGTCTCAGAACTGCAGATGTTGATGTGGATGTGGACAGAAGGATACATGTTTACACTTCTGGTGGGACTGCAAACTACTACAACCTTTTTGGAAGGAAGTATGGAGAACCCCCAAAGAATTCAAGCTAGACCTCCCATTTGATGCTGCAATCCCATTGCTGGGCATCTACCCAGAAGAAATAAAATCCTTTTACCACAGGGACACTTGCACTAGATTGTTTATCACAGCTCAGTTTACAATTTACAAAATGTGGAAACAACCTAAATGCCCACCACCCCCAGAATGGATTAATAAGCTGTGGTATATGTATATCATGTAATACTATTCAGCCACTAAAGAAGATGGAGATTTTATATCTTTTGTATTAACCTGAATGGATGTGGAACACATTACTTTTAGTAAAACATCACAAGAATGGAGAAATAAGAATCCCATGTACTCAATTCTGATATGAGGACAATTAACATCTTAGTACACGATGGGGGATGGGGAGAGCTGAGACAGGGAAGGAGGGAGTGGGTGGGGGGATAATAGGTGTGGTACAACTTTTGGGGGTAGGACACAATTATAAGATCATAAAACGCAATCAATGTAACCTGGTTCTGTGTACCCTTAGGAATCAACAATAAAAAAATAAAATTCTATAACTCTAATTGTATAACATAGATCCCATTATCTCTTGAGTAAAAGAAGAGGTATAGATAAATTCTAAGGTCCTGCCTGAATCTGTGTGGGAAGGCCAAAAGTTTCATGTAGAGAAAGGCTTCTTCCTTTTCCATGTTCTCCTGTATTCATTTTCTGTTTATATGTTGTTTCTAGTTCTGACTCTCTAAGCCAGCAAGGAACTTGTAATTTGTATAAATGATTTTACAATCTCTCCCTTCAAAACAATATAATTCTATCCAATTTTATTAAAACTCAAGTTAGCTAAAGAGAGCTCATAAGGTTAAATAAAACACAAGATTCCTATAGCATTGAAAAAAAAGATATAGTCAATTCTAATGATATTCTAAACTTGGTGTATCGGTTATTTCCCATTTACCAGCACTCTTAACTCTCCAGTTTTCTCTGCCTTGCTCTGGACTGGGGAGCTGAGCTCTATGGTCTATTTAACCAGGATTCCTTCTTTTCTGGTTTCCCTTTGAGCAGCACCAGCGCGAAATTAGAGAGACTGGGATATTCGTTCCTCTTGTTCTCTCCTTGTCTTGCTACAGTTCTGGCAGTTGATGCTCCTCTGAGGCCACAGGTCCTGGCAAGTGGCCTTTCTTCTACAGCTCTGGGTCTCACCAGCCTCTGAGAATAGAAGTGTCTCTCTTTGCTTCTTCATGCTTTGTAGTGACAATGGTTTCTTGCAGTTGATCATCCCTGGGTACATGATTATACTTGTTGGTTGCCCTGACTCTGCCCACAACACTACAAGTATTACCTTTAACAATTTCTTCAACTAAAGCCTTTGGAGTATGTCAACCACTTCCTGTAGAAACCTACATATTTTAGGCCTGGTATCACCAGAACGAATCTCTTTGAATCTGCCTTCTAAGCATTGCTGTTATGCTTGACTGGTCATTCGCTGGACATTTCAATGATGAGGCATTTTGCTAATATTCCTTCACTGGAAAAAAGCAAATGTAATCCACGGATGTCATCCAAGACTGCCCTGACCCTTGTGGAGGTGTCAAACTCCCCATTTCGGAACCTGGAATATCTAGTAACTGCCCCATGACCTCTGCAAATGTCTAACAAACATCTAGTGAATCATTTGTTTTTATTCCAGAATCCTGCTGGTCAATTAGATTTAGCAACTTGCACAAACTTAATGCAAATTTTTTCGCCATTCCTCCTCTGCAGGAAAATCAACACATCAATTAAATTGTGTTTACAGATTTAATGAAGAATTCTGAAATTACAGTGAAGGAGTCACAGCATCTCTCTGGCTACCTTCCTCTCCCTTCTTGTCTGTCCTCACCCTCCCTTCCACCTTCTCTCCCTGTCTCTTGTTTCCCTGATTCCTCCTGTTCTTTCTTCCTTTTTCCTGGTGTACTGTCCATAAGTCCTTATCCACACGCTACCTATGACCACATCTGCATCCTATGATGGCACCTGTAATCCATATCATCACATACACTGCTTTACTCAAAGAACATTCTAGTGACTATCTTTCTCTCTGCTTTGATGCACAAATCATTTATGTAAACAAAATTTCTGGCAAATGTCCAATCAATTCCTAAGAGAAACCTGAAGATCTACTACCAGGAAATACACCTTTAGGAAATTAACTACAAAATGAGTCTTAATAAAAGCATATTTTGAATTTTGCAACAATCAAATGAGACTCAGACTTTTAAGATACAAAATATCTCCAAATACTTTCTAATAGTCAAAATCTGTGAATCAATAAATATTTGCAAAACCTTTTAAAATAAACCACCATGTGTTGTATGTCAGAGCAACCTAAGGACAACAAAGATAGTATAATCAGAATTTCTCTTACAAGTCAGAATCATTTTACAGATGTGCTGGTTAGCATGGACAGAAGTTGGGTGCCCCAGCTCTCTGAAGTGTTTTCCTCAGCCAGCAGCAGTCCTAAATCATCTCTCTTCCTTGACCACTCTTTTCCTCACTGCACCTTCCACAGTCTTTGGTTAGACTCTTCTCATATTAAATTCAAATGATTTCATTATCTTTTCCACTAGGCTATATTTTTTTCAAGGCTTAGAATCATCTGATTTGGACTGAAGCCAGCTTTCCACAGAGGCTCCCATCCAGAAGGAGAGTTAAAGTATAGAAATATAGCAAGTAACCTGATGGATCTGAGCTGCACCAAGACAGAAGGTTGAAGAACGCACATCAACCCTGCTGAGGTGAGCTGCGACCCCAAGGATACAAACAAAAGGTACAAAATCCATCACCAAGCGGATGGGAGTCCCCTCCCCCATGAGAATGGCTCGGAGTGCCACACAAACAAATGAGCAGAGATCAAAGGTCCTCCCACACCTACCTCCCCTACTAGGGTGCCAAGGTGTTCTCCTGCCAGGCATAAAACTGTATAAAACTGCATATATTCTCTACCTACAACTCTGAGCTCCCAGAACTCCCCTCCACTCTCACTCTGAGGTCTGGAGACCTGTCCCCCAGGAGTCCAGATTCTTGGGTGATTTCTCAAGGGGTATGGACGGGGCCTAAACTGCAGCTGGTCAGTGCTGACTCTGGGGCATGGGAGTGAAGAGAGGATGGTCGGCTGAGAAGGAACCACACCAGAGCGGTGGTGCCCCGAGGTACAGAGCAGCAGCCATCTTTTAGCAATAATAGGGCTCACTATCGGATATGCTGAAGCCACACCCCCTGTCTCCCTGGGCAACCAGAGGATGCCAGGCATCTACTCAGGTGGCGACCACCACAGAACAGATCTGGGATGGAAACACAGGCCCTGTGAGTAAAGGGTTTGCCTGAGGCGGTACTGGCCTGGGTGGAGCTCAGGGACTAGAAATGCATGCACAGAGCCGGGAAGTTCCCAGGGCAAGGCTGACCCAGAGGACTGCTTTCCTGAGCCTAAGACATACCCGCCCTCAGGGGTTCATCAGCCTATAGACAAAGGAAGACAGGAGGCTAGAACTGACAGGTAACCGAATACAAACCTGCATGAGCAAAGACAGGAACTGAGGCACAGGCTCTTGGAACTCAAAACAGCTTCTCTTCTGCAGGGGAATTTAGCAGGGACAGAAACAAATTCCCACAAAGTTGTTCTGTTCTGTTCTGTCAGGAACATCAATCAGGGGCAGAGCTGGAACTAGGTGAACACCCCTCAGCTTCCATCAAGCTCCTGAGGTTGTCAGGCCTTACCTCTCCCTGCTAGATAGAGGCAGAGCGCAGCGGCCTGGCTGAACAGAAATAGATTTCCTTGTGATTCAGGCAGGTACAAACCCCTGGAGTATCTGTTCACTACAGGCAACTGGGTCAAACACCTGTGGGACTATCAGTGACTTGGTGTGACAGAAGTGCAAGGTGGGGAAGGAGGCATCAACCTTTCCAGACTGATCTCTTTGCTGGGTGGGTCCTCCTGACTCCACAGAGCACTGGAGCAAGCCATATAAGAGTAGTCACCAGACACCTGTGATCCAGTTGCCAGAGACCTTTTAAACTCTCCCACCTGAGACAGGTGCTGAATGAGACGAGTGATTTGGACCTTTTGAACTGAGCCAATTGTCCGAAGGCAATTCAGGTGGTGCCCTGGGTGTGCGGTTGTAGGAAGGTTTGATTTTCCTTTTCCTATTGTTGCCTGTGGGGGGCAGGGTGACTTAATTGCTGGTATTTCTCCACGGCTGAGACATCAACCCAGAATAACTGTTTCACTAGGGTCAAACAGAGACCAGCTGAAAATAAGACAGAACCACTTAGCCCCACCACACCAAACAGGTCCCCAGGCCATAGCACTGTACGGGTCATTGACAAAGCTCCAGGGGAAAAAATCAAATGGTATAAAATAATCATGGGGTGGAATCAGCAGAAAAACTCTGGTAACATGAATAACCAGAATAGATCAACCCCCCAAGGAAAGATATGGCAGATGTAACTGAAGATCCCATTCATAAACAACTGGCCGAGATGTCAGAAATCAAATTCGGAATTTGGATTGCAAACAAGATTAATAAAATAAAGGAAAATTTGGAATTAGAAATTCGAGCAGCAATTCAAAAGTCGGAATTAGAAATTCGAGGAGAAATTCAAAAGTTGTCTCAAGAATTTAATGAATTTAAAGACAAAACCACCAAAGATTTTGATGCACTGAAGCAAGAATTTGCAGCCCTCAAAGGGGTTGTATCTGAAAAATACAGTAGAATCCCTCAGTAACAGAGTGGAGCAAGCAGAAGAGAGGATTTCTGACACTGAAGACAAAGCCTTTGAATGCTCCGAAACTCTCAAAGAGGAAGAGAAATGGAGAGCAAAAACAGATCATTCTCTCAGAGAGCTCTAGGATAATTCGAAGAAGGCTAATATCTGCCTCATTGGAATCCCTGAAAGTGATGAAGTGGCCTCGCTAGGCACGAAGGCCCTTCTCCATGAAATTCTGAAAGAGAATTTTTCAGACATGACAAGAGATACTGAAATTCAGATAGCAGACAGTTTGAGAACTCCAGCACGACTCAATCCCAATAAGACATCCCCCAGGCATATCATAATTAACTTCACTAAAGCTAATATGAAGGAGAAAATTCTAAAAGCAGCCAGACGTAAGAAATCCATTACTACAAAGGAAAAGAATATTAGAATGATTGCAGAACTCTCTGCTGAAACTTTTCAAGCTAGAAGAGGGTGACCATTGACTTTTAATCTCCTAAAGCAAAATAACTTTCAACCCTGGATCCTGTATCCAGCTAAACTGAGTTTCATTTATGATGGAGAAATTAAATACTTTAATGACATTCATATCCTGAAGAAATTTGCCATAACCAAACCAGTTCTTCAGGATATTATCAGACCTATCCTCCATAATGACCAGACCAATCCTTCACCACAAAAGTAAACTCACTCAGAAACTTTTGATCAAACTCCAACTTCCACAGTGGCAAAGGGATTAAAAATGTCCACTGGACTTTCGAAAAATGCGATACCCCAAACTTTACCAGATTATCAATATTATCCATTAATGTGAACGGCTTAAACTGTCCTCTAAAGAGGCACAGGTTAGCTGACTGGATACAAAAACTCAGGTCAGATATTTGCTGCATACAAGAGTCACATTTTACCTTAAAAGATAAATATAGACACAGTGTGAAAGGATGGTCATCCATATTTCAGGCAAATGGTAATCAGAAAAAAGCAGGTGTTGCAATTTTATTTGCAGATACAATAGACTTTAAACCAACCAACTTTAAACCAACAAAGGTAAGGAAGGATAATAATGGTCACTTCATATATGTTAAGGGTAATACTCAATATGATGAGATTTCAATTATTAATATCTATGCACCTAATTTATAAGAGAAACTCTAACAGACATGAGCAACTTGATTTCCTCCAGCTCCATAATAGTTGGATCGATCTCCAATAAGAAGCTGAGCAAAGAAATCTTAGATTTAAACCTAACCATCCAACATTTTAATTTAGCAGACATCTACAGAACATTTCATCCCAACAAAACTGAATACACATACTTCTCATCAGCCCACGGAACATACTCCAAAATTGATCACATCTTAGGTCACAAGTCTAACCTCAGTAAATTTAAAGGAATAGAAATTATTCCTTGCATCTTCTCGGACCACCATGGAATAAAAGTTGAGCTCAGTAACAACAGGAATCTGCATACTCATATGAAAACATGGAAGTTAAATAGCCTTATGCTGAATGATAGCTGGGTCAGAGAGGAGATTAAGAAGGAAATTGCCAAATTTTTGGAACAAAATGACAATGAAGACATGAATTATCAGAACCTCTGGGATACCACAAAGGCAGTCCTAAGAGGGAAATTTATAGCACTGCAAGCCTTCCTCAAGAGAATGGAGAGAGAGGAAGTTAACAACTTAATGGGATATCTCAAGCAACTGGAAAAGGAAGAACATTCCAACCCCAAACCCAGTAGAAGAAAAGAAATAACCAAAATTAGAGCAGAATTAAATGAAATTGAAAACAAAAGAATTATACAATAGATCAATAAATCAAAAAGTTTGTTTTTTGAAAAGGTCAATAAAATAGATAAACCTTTGGCTAACCTAACCAGGAAAGAAAGAGTAAAATCTCTAATCTCATCAATCAGAAATGACAAAGATGAAATAAGAACAGAGTCCTCGAAAATTCAAAAAATCCTTAATGAATATTGCAAGAAAACTTATTCTCAGAAATATGAAAATCTGAAGGAAATTGACCAATACTTGGAAGCATGTCACCTTCCAAGACTTAGCCAGAATCAAGTGGAAATGTTGAACAAGCCTATATCAAGTTCTGAAATAGCATCAACCATGCAAAACCTCCCTAAAAAGCAAAGCCCAGGACCAGATGGCTTCACGTCAGAATTCTAGCAAACCGTTAAAGAGGAATTAGTACCTATATCACTCAACCTGTTCCAAAATGTAGAAAAAGAAGGAAGACTACCCAACATGTTCTATGAAGCAAACATCACCCTGATCCCCAAAACAGGAAAAGACCCAACAAGAAAAGAAAGTTATAGACCAATATCACTAATGAATATAGATGCAAAAATATTCAACAAGATCCTAACAAACAGAATCCAGCAACACATCAAATAAATTATACATCATGACCAAGTCGGTTTTATCCCAGGGTCTCAAGCCTGGTTCAATATACGTAAATCTATAAGTATAATTCAGCACATAAACAAATTAAAAAACAAAGACCATATGATTCTCTTAATTGATGCAGTAAAAGCTTTTGATAATATCCAGCATCCCTTCATGATCAGAACACTTAAGAAAATTGGTATAGAAGGGACATTTCTTAAACTGATAGAGGCCATCTACAGCAAACCCACAGCCAATATCGTATTGAATGGAGTTAAATTGAAATCATTTCCACTCAGATCAGGAACCAGACAAGGCTGCCCATTGTCTCCACTGCTCTTTAACATTGTAATGGAAGTTTTAGCCACCGCAATTAGGGAAGAAAAGGTGATCAAGGGTATCCGTATAGGGTTAGAAGAGATCAAACTTTTGCTCTTTGCAGATGATATGATTGTATATCTGGAGAACACCAGGGATTCTACTACAAAACTCTTAGAAGTGATCAAGGAATACAGCAGTGTCTCAGGTTACAAAATCAATATTCATAAATTGGTAGCCTTTATATATACCAACAATAGTCAAGTTGAAAAAACAGTTAAGGACTCTATCCCATTCACAGTAGTGCCAAAGAAGATGAAATGTTTGGGAGTTTATCTAACAAAGGATGTGAAAGATCTCTATAAAGAGAACTATGAAACTCTAAGAAAAGAAATAGCTGAAAATGTTAACAAATGGAAAAACATACCATGCTCATGGCTGGGAAGAATCAACATTGTTAAAATGTCCATACTACCCAAAGCAATATACAATTTTAATGCAATCCCTATTAAAGCTCCACTGTCATACTTTAAAGATCTTGAAAAAATAATACTTCATTTTATATGGAATCAGAAAAAAACCTCGAATAGCCAAGACATTACTCAGAAATAAAAACAAAGCAGGAGGAATCATGCTACCAGACCTCAGACTATACTATAAATCGATAATGATCAAAACTGCATGCTACTGGCACAAAAACAGAGAAGTAGATGTCTGGAACAGAAGAGAGAACCGAGAGATGAATCCAGCTACTTACCGTTATTTGATCTTTGACAAGCCAATTAAAAACATTCAGTGGGGAAAAGATTCCCTATTTAACAAATGGTGCTGGGTGAACTGGCTGGCAACCTGTAGAAGACTGAAACTGGACCCACACCTTTCACCATTAACTAAGATAGACTCTCACTGGATTAAAGATTTAAACTTAAGACATGAAACTATAAAAATACCAGAAGTGAGTGCAGTGAAAACCCTTGAAGAAATTGGTGTCGGTGAGTATCTTATGAGGAGGACCCCTGGGCAATTGAAGCAACTTCAAAAATACACTACTGGGACCCAATCAAACTAAAAAGCTTCTGCACAAGCAAACAGCCCTCAGAATGGGAGAAGATATTTGCAGGTTATGGTTCTGACAAAGGTTTAATAACCAGAATCCACAGAGAACTCAAGTGTATAAGCAAGAAAAGAACAAGTGATCCCATCGCAGGCTGGGCAAGGGACTTGAAGAGAAACTTCTCTGAAGAAGACGGCCTACAGACATATGAAAAAATGCTCATCATCTTTAATCATCAGAGAAATGCAAATCAAAACTACTTTGAGATATCATCTAACTCCAGTAAGATTAGCCTATGTTACAAAATCCCAAAACCAGAGTTGTTGGTGTGGATGTGGAGAAAAAGGAACACTTCTACGCTGCTGGTGGGAATGCAAATTAATACATTCCTTTTGGAAAGATGTTTGGAGAACACTTAGAGATCTAAAAATACATGTGCCATTCAATCCTATAATTCCTCTACTAGGCATGTACCCAGAAGACCAAAAATCACATCATAACAAAGATATTTGTACCAGAATGTTTATTGCAGCCCAATTCATAATTGCTAAGTCATGGAAAAAGCCCAAGTGCCCATCGATCCACAAATGGATTAATAAATTGTGGTATTTATACACCACAGAATATTATGCAGCCTTAAAGGAAGATGGAGACTTTATCTCTTTTGTGTTTACATGGATGGAGCTGGAACATATTCTTCTTAGTGAAGTATCTCAAGAATGGAAGAAAAGGTATCCAACGTACTCAGCCCTACTATGAAACTAATTTATGGCTTTCACATGAAAGCTATAACCCAGTTATAATGTAAGAGTAGGGGGAAGGGGGAAAGGGAGGTGGGGAGGGGGTAGGTGGGCGGAGGGAGGGTGATTGGTGGGATTACACCTGCGGTGCATTTTACAAGGGTATATATGAAACTTAGTAAATGTAGAATGTAAATGTCTTAACACAATAACTAAGAAAATGCCAGGAAGGCTATGTTAACAGTGTGATGAAAATGTGTCAAACGGTCTATAAAACCAGTGTATTATGCCCCATGATTGCATTAATTTACACAGCTATGATTTAATTAAAAAAAAAAAAAAGAAAAGAAGTTCGGTGTGCCCCAGAAGAGAACAATGAGATGAAAATTTGTATGCAAAGTTTTCTGAAGGATGTTGTCCTAAAAGACAAGGTTAAAAAAAAGAAACAAAACAAAGGTCTATTTTTAAGCAAAGTTTCCATTCCCACAGGACTAGAGTGTGGGTTATGTCCCATCTTAGCAAAGACGCCTCCCCCTTGTCAATTTCCAGGCACTTCTGGCTTTCTGTGGTTACTCTTGCTAGCAAAAGTACTTCAAAGCTTGGGAGGGGTGAAGTGAAAATTTAAAACATTTCCACAAATTCTTCCATACTCTTTCCACATAAAGGGATCTAATTCTTCTTCCTTTAAATATGGGCTTGCCTTAATGATCACTTTGAATTAATAAAATACAGCAGAAGTGATGCTGCATGAATTCCAAGCCTAGATTATGACTCTCTCTTGGGCCGTTCTTGCCCTTAGAACTCAAGTAGTATGTAGTAGGAAACTCAGGCCACATGGAGATGTTTGGCTGACAGCTCCAAGGAAGGTCTAAGCCCACAGATAGCACAAAGAACTAACAGGTGAATGAGGAAGTCTTCCAGTGATACCATCTCTTCCAGCTGATGCCCCAGACCCCTGCTGTGTCTGGTCCAAACTCCTGACCTGCAGAGTCCATGAACATAATGAGTGGCTGTTACATATTACTGAGTTGTGGGGTCATTTGTTATAGCCATAGGATCTGGAAAAGGTACAGAAAATAGGAGTTTCTGTCCAATGTTTCTAAAAGAATGTCATCTGTGACAGTCCCTAATGATACCTTCTAAACAAGGTATTGAGAATACCATTTTTGCCTCACAGATTATTGGACAGACTTATGGGATAGTGTGACTTAGTGGAAAAGAACATTGGCCATGGAGTCACAAGTCCTGGGTTCAAATTCCAGGTTGGCTATAGCCTCCTGAATCACTAAAGTTATTAAGTATGAAATGTGTGATTACCTTAAGTACTAAGTCTGACAGTTGAAATTTCTCACAATTCACTTTGACATTTTTTATTTTATTTTTATAGTGAGGGTACATTTAGTTTCTGATTATCTTTCAAATATTCTTAGAGCAATTTTTATGAATGGATAAATCAAAAAATAGTGTTATTTTTGAATATGAGTTCTGTCGTGGAACCAATATAGCAAGACAGCTCAAAATATCAATAAAGTCTTTGGGAAGGATGTGTCTAATGAATGTGCTGTAAATCAATGGTTTGAGAAGTTCCATTCTGGTGATTTTAATCTTGAAAGCAAGCACATGGGTGACCTGAGACCAA